>NC_143532.1:24402081-24730414 GCF_031878675.1 Megascapheus bottae | reverse complement strand
TATATATGCAAATAGGCTAAAATCTAGACAAGATATCCAAAACACTTCTGATACCAAGCATTTTGGATATATCAACTACCTTATTAATTCTCAGGAAGTTTCTTTTTTCCCCCCAATCTGAAAGTATAGTTGGCCACTTTCCGAAGTACCCTTTAGACCTGGTGCCTTAAAGCAGCCATTTGTCAAACATCTAGGGATTGCTTGGAACAATGCGCTTGATCTGTACTTAGCTGATCTGGCCTAGGCTAGGCCAATCTGGTTTGATGTGGGCCATTGTGGTTTGATGTGGGCTGGGCTGGACTGAACTTCAATGATTAAACCTTAACTTTCTGGATTGAGCTGATCCGAGTGAAATGGGTTGATCTGGGCTGGGATGAGCTGATCTGGCTCAGAGTTGGCTTGATCTGGCCTGATCTGGGTTGGATTGAGTTTACTCATGGCTGGGTTGAGTTGATTTGAGCTGAACTAGGTTGAATTAGAGGACAGTTATCACAATGTTTCATCTCAAGTAGATTGGCTAGGAGAAGATAACCCCCTTTTTCTGTGTGTGCCAGTCCTGGCACTTAAAACTAAGGGAAACTGGACATTGTCCCTGAGCTTTTCACTCAAGGCTAGTGCTCTACAACATATGAGCCTCAGTTCTACTTCTGGGTAGTTAATTAGACATCAGAGTTTCATGGCCTTTCCTGCCCAGACTGGCATTAGACTTCGATCCTTAGATCTCAGCCTCCTTAGTAGCTTAGATGATAGCACCTAGCAAGAGAAGTTGCAGTTTCTTTACCTATGTTTCATATTTCCTCTCCAGCAAGCTCAGGCATGTGTCATAGTGACAGGGCTTCAGAGAGGGAGAGGGAGCCTCAAGTCCTTACCAATTTACTATGCATTTACTACACTTACACATTTACTACTGATCCATGGCTAGAGCAGGTCATGTGGCTGAACTGGACTCAGCATGGAAGACTGCAGCAGTCACCAAAAGTGGATTGGAAGGTCTTTCCCCTTGCCACAGGCCCTAATGGAATCCTACTTTTGCCACTTTTCAGATGTGTGACTTTGGGCATTATTTGTGCAGTATCCCAGTTTTCTTCTCGATAAAGTGAATGTAAAGCATAGCTGTTGCACAGGTTTCAAAAGAGGGTAAATGCAAGGCATGTGACACAAAGTCTGACACCACCTGAGCTTTGGAAAATGGTGCTCTTAAGGTATCATCACCTTGCTAGGTCCACAGGCACATGAGTCATTGCCATCTATGACTTTCTGGCCTTTGGTTCCATCTCGGATGGACTCTGCTGAGTCCTTGCTCTCTGATTATGGAGAGTTGGGGCTGCCTGACTGCCCGATGTAGGTTTGGGTGCTCAGATTCACTCAGAGCTTGTCCCTTAATGGGATATGGCGCCCATCCTCAAAGAAGGTTCCAGAAGGTGTAGATGGGACTGAAGTGCTGCCTGCTACTGGTCAGGCACTGAGGGACTGAGAAGGTCATTAAGGGCCCTGTACCAGGGACCATGGCCACTCAGGTTGGCCTGCTCAGGAACTGTACTGGGCCTGTGGTAGAAGAGAAGGGCCCAGCAGCTGGGCTTCATCAGCGCGTGGAGACACGACCCCTGCCGGCCAAGGAATTCTGGCTGAGGCTGAGGAGAGGTTGCTTTGGAAGCACATCCCTGGCCCTGGAAGAATCCGAGCACCCTGGGCAGCAGGCCCAACTGGGGACTTGGGACTGGAATGCTGGGAATGGCAAGCTGGCCTGACTTCTAAGGCTTGGAGCTGGCTCTCTGGAGGCCTCCTTGCCTCCAAACTCCAGCCGCTCAGAGTTTCCCCAGCTCGGCCTGCTCCCCTCCCCTGCCTGTCCACTTTCCTCAGACTACCCCTTGTCCATCTGTTCTATCTCCCCTCCCCACAAGCTTTGTCCCCAACCTTCTCCCTACCCCCCTGCTCTGTCTGCCCCCTCACCTGGACTGTTCTCTCCTTGCTTGCCTCTTCCTACTCTGCCTCTCCTCCATATGTGCATTCCCTTTCCTCCCCCTCTCTTCTCTTCTCTCCATTGTACTTGCTCCCTGCCATGGCCTGGAGAGGACAGCCAGAAGTTGGAATGGTTCCGAAAGCCATAGCAACCATAGAGGCAAGTCCTGCTTCCTGACCTGAGCCTGGCAGTAGCGTTATACAGGCCCTCAGTTCAGAACTTCATTGTGTGCTGGTGCTACTTAGTGAGCATACCTGGTTCATTCACATCTGAGCTGCTCACCTGCCTTGCAGGCATGCTCTGGCCACTTGTCTCCTTCTCTTAGAGGCACCTGCAGTGCTTACCCTGTGCTAGTGCTACTTGCAGGATGATTTGGTTTTCAGCATAGGCTGAATCTACCCTTGGGTTCCAGCCAGAGCCTAAGTCCTAGGATACTGAAGGCTGATCAGAGTCTGCCTGGGCCTTGCTGTCTCCAGTCAGCCTATGTGTCCCTGGGAGAAATGTGTTCCAATCAGGATTTGGAGCTGCAGGTCCCAGAAGGTGTCTGTAAGGGCCTGCCAGGCAGGAAAATCCATGAGATTCTGATCTCCCAGTAACCACCACATAGCAGGAAGCAGGGCTATGGCTCAAGTGGTAGAGCACTAGCCTTGAGTGGAAAAGCTCAGGGACAATGCCCAGGCCATGAGTTCAAGTCCCAGTAAGGGCCAAAAATGTTTTTGGTGCTAAATTCAGGTCATTTCCTCATGGGCCAAGTTGCCGAGGCTCATGGGGTTTTTTTTTCTCAGGTTTCTTACCTTCTCTGCACCTCAGTTCCATCATTGGTAGAAAAGAACCATAGCAATGTCTACCCTGGTCCTGTGTCAGGTAAATGAGTTAATAAACAGTCTAGGGACAGCTGAATCTTAACGTGGCATGTCATTTGATTTCTTCCTGCTTTGCTGTGATTTCTTCGTGCCTAAAGGAAGTCCAGTGTCTTAATCTGGGTGTGGTGATGCACACCTATAAGCCCAGGTGCATGGGAAGTAGCAGAAAGGAGAATCATGGTCCAGGGTGACCTGGGCAGAACCATGAGACTCTACCTGAAAAATAACTAAAACAAAAAGCTGGGTTAGTGGTAAAGCATCTGCCTAGCAAGCTCGAAGCCCAGGGTTTGATTCCCCAGTACCCTCAAAATAAATTTCAGACACTTGTATCATAAAAATGTTCAAGATATATATAACAGCAGAGAGAATATGGAGCTGAGTTCTCAGGAATCAGCCACCAAGCACAGTATCCTGATCAGCTTTCCTGACTTTTAACAGACAGGCTGTGCCTTTCTGTGCCATCCTATATAGCAGTACATGTGCTTATTCCATCTGAGGACCCTGAGCTCAGCCTCTCTGCCCTGTACTTACATAGACAGCAGACTAGCAGTGCCTGGGGCATCATCTTCCCAGAGAAGAATTTCCCATGCTCCTTCAGCTCCTTCTCAGTGAGGGCCATAGATGTGCAGAGAGAGCTGTTCTTGTCTTTGGGCTCAAACTTTGTTTCCCCATGGGCTTCATGCTCATCTTTGGTTTGACCTTATGTAACCAGAGTTGATAGACTGCTTCTAATGAGCAGCACTTACAGTCTCAAGTACTTAATCTTCACAGCTGTTCATAGATCCTCACCACCCAGAGGGTAAACTGAGGCCCACGCAAGACCATAGTGTGCCTGGTACCATACAGCACCACACATTCTGTGTGCTGAGCAAGGCCGTAATCTTCAACCTCATCTGGCCTGAGTCAGGTCTCTTTCCTTGCCGGGCTGCTCCTCTCTGTAGCATCGTTATGGGGTCCTAACCACTAGGACTTGGCCTATTCCTTTTTTATTTTCCTCAGTCCTGGGGCTTGAACTCAGAGCCGGAGCACTATCCTTGGGCTTTTTTTTTTCTCTCAACATTAGAGCTCTACCACTTGAGCTACAGCACCACTTCTGGCTTTTTTCTATGTATGTGGTATCAAGGAATCAAACCCGGGTCTTTGTGCAAGCATTCTACCACTAGGCCAAACTCCTGGCCCATTGGCCTATTATTAAAACTAACTTGATAATGATTATTTTTCAAGGTCCTAATTGCCAGGCTGAAACTGCTGGGGTCCTTCTTGAGGGATTCTGCATTTGTTGATTATTGCAGGCAGGGACAGCTGGAGTGCTCCAATCTAAAAATTCAAAACATTCCAAAATCCACAACTTCCTGTGTGCTACCCGAAGCCACATGTGGAAAATTCCACACCCTAAAACTTAACAGCAGGCAGCAAACTATTAAAATATAATAAACCCGCCTCCAGACACTGTCTGCAAGGTGTATGTGCAACAGGAGTGAACTTCGTGGTTGGGCCTGGGGTACTGTCCCCAACATGAGCTGTCTCTGTTTGTGATCTCTGCATCCAGTGCTAAGTCTAGTTGACGAAGCATACATTTCCTCCTTTTCTTTCCCTCTCTCTCAAAGACCTTTGCCTCCAGAGACAGACTTGCTGCTTGACCTTCAGGATGGCTTAATAATGGAGGTGGGGGAGGGGAATCAGGAAGAGGTAATCTGCACTGGGTGAATTGACCCTGACTGCTGTGTCATGGACCCTGGTGGCTGGAAAGCCTTTAAGGCACTCTCTTGTCCTGCCTTTTTCCTTTTGTACAAATGGGGGAAACTGAGGCAGAACACCCCATTCTTGGGCCAGCCTTATTTCCCTTCATAATCCTTGACTTAGCACAGCCAGCAGGACAGAAAGTGTTCTAGGGCAGAACTTTAGAAGGCCTGGAGTTGATGGGAATGGGGAGCCGGTGAGGCTGCAGAGGAGATGGGGGAGAGGAATATGCTGTTTGGCTTGGGATGTGAGCCAGGGAGTTGACCTCAGGCTGTCAGCCTAGCTGGACCATGAAGTAAGCAGAGGCCACCCTGGTGTGGTACTGGAGAGCTGGGGTGGACCAAGCCCAGAGGGGCAGGGCTACCATCTACACAAGAGTGGAGCAGCCTGGCTCTGTGTGTATGTGCGTGCGTGCCTGCGTGCGTGCCTGCGTGCCTGCGTGCGTGCCTGCGTGCGTGCGTGCCTGTTCTACTCTGGAGTGGAGGGCATTTGCACCTGCCCAATTTGCATTTGGATGGTGACTTGGCTGCCATGGTGGGTGGAGTTGGCCAGGCTGTAGGAGACGCCGGCCTAGGTTTTGAACTGTAGCCAGGGCCTGTGCTGGAAGAGGCAGCAGGCTCCAGGCCAGTCCATGCTGGCCCCAGATCAATGAAAGCTGTTCTGGGGCCAATGCATTGCTACTACTATGTGGGGCTGCAGGGGGAGTGGGGCTGTGGAGTGGAGCAGGGGCTCCTGAGGCAGCTGGAGGCCGTGGCTCCAGCATGGCCAGGTCCTCAACCAGCCTGTACCCTTTCCCACTGTGACACACAGCCCTCCTCGTTCCTGCTGCCTTCTACCCAGTGTGGTTTTCTCAACACATGGGGCAAAGTCCCTGCCGAGGAGGAAGAGGGAAGTGTGCTGTTCACTTCCTGCCACTGTGTGTGCTTGGTAGAGTGCCGAGACTTCATGGTGGTGGGGCGGCCGGGGGGGGGGGGGGGGGGAATGGAAATGTACAGACCCTAGTCTCACTCAGCCAGCCACATTCATGAGGTTACCACCCACAGAGCACCATGGAGATAGTCTGGGGGTTCTTAGCAGAAGGCACATATTGGGGAGAAGACAGTGTAACCCCTGGTTCATCATTTACCCCTGACAGCTCAGTTGCTCCTGTTGTCTCAGCCTGTTCAAAAGTGCCCTGCTTTAGATAGTAAAATTATATGGGCACCTGCCATGGTATATGACCTATAATGTAAAGTCTTGACCTCTGGGGTGGCCTGTTGTGAGGTAGTGGAGCCTTTAAGAGGTGGAGCCTAACGAGAGGTCTTTAAGTGGGCGGGAGGGGGCGGGGACAACGTGCCTTCTCTAAAAGGGGCAGGCTCCCTCCTCTTTCTCTTCTGCATCCTGGCCGGTATGTAAGTGGTTTACTTCTTTGCTTTCTCCTCATCATAGCCATCATCAGTGCCCAAACCAGAAACTTAAAAGAGCACTGGGTCTGTCTCACCTTGAACTAGACCTCTAAAAACACGAGCCTTTCTCTTTGGAAGCTGGTCATCTCACATGGTTGTTAGGGTGCTGGGAAGCTCCTGGAAAGACATGGATGTGTGTCTGTTTTATTGCTGTTGAAATAGGCTCAAACAGACAGAGCTGAGATGGAAACTGAGCCTATAGGACTTGAAAAGCAAGGTTTTCCCACAATCCCACTCTAGCTTTCACCATGAAGGGTGAAAGTAAGTGTTCTCAGGCATTGACCCTGGGTCCACCCCTGTGCTAGGGAAAGAGGAGGACTGACGGTGTAGAACTCATCTCCAGCCACTTGCAGAAAAATAAGCTCAAAGTGACTTAGCAGAAAGGAGAGACTTAGTGACCCATTCCACTCAATAGGGGATCAACCTAGCTTCAGGTATAGTTTGATCTAGGTGCTCAAATGCTGCTTTTCTCTTCCACAACTTCTTGGGTCTGTTTTCCTCAATGCTGATGTCTTACTTGCCTGGTGGTAGAAGGTTCTCAGCAGTGTCAATCTCATCCACCCAAAAGAAGAGTCCCTAAAGTAGCATCTCCTTTGTCTGGCGTAGGTCACACACCTGACAAACCCCTGTGGCTAAAGCCGTGAAAAATCCTCATTGGTCAAACATTGGAGTCTGCTTTGGCTCTGCCACTTTTTGGCTTATGACACTACTGAGCCCCTCAGTTTTCCATCTGGACACTGAAGAATTGTTACTGAAGTTTACAAGTGGACTTGTGGCTGGAGATTTGTGCCTCCCCCCCATGCTCAGTGTGTCACTTTGAGTGGCACTTTCTGGGGAGCAGGAAGTTTGGCTCTGCCTGGCCTGACCCCAGCCTGGAGTGTGGGGACTGCCTTGACCTTTCTTCTCCTGCAGTCCCATAAGCACCTTCACGGGGGTGGTGCCTTCCAGCTGCACCCTGCCCTGCTTTGCCTGTCCACCGTTAGTCTCCCCAGCTGTAGAGAGGACTGACACTCCTTCATTTGGCCTTTGTGTGTTGTTCGGAGGTTTGGGTATGCAAGGTGGTCTCTGTTACAGATACCTTATGACACCCAGGCTCCAAAGCCACCTCACAGCTTCTGCCAAACCTCCAGAGGCCTCCCAGAGTCCACCCAGTCCCCTGACCTGAGCTGCTGACCAGCTCCCAGGGACCTACAGCACCTCCAGCTACCCACTATTTTTGGTCTGTGTTAGGGTTGAGATGAGGAGGACAGAGCTGTCACCCAACCCCACATCCTCATGACACCTCTTTGACATGATAAACCGGCTTTCTGCCTACCATTTCTGGACTCAAACCTGCCTGCATTACTCCATAAGAATGGGCCTGCAGCCTTGCTGCCTTTGAGGGTCCAGTCAGAGCAGCAAGAAGCAGGCAGGGTCTGGCTGGGCATTCTTGGCCCAGTGCGCAGCTATAGGGAGCAGTAAAGTAGGGGGAAATCCAGCACAGAGGCCTACAGCCTCACCTTTCCTCCTGGTTGCAATCAGAAACCCTCCCATCTCACAGAAATGTGCAAGACTCAACAGGCAAGGGCTCAGGCATTTCCAGAAGGCGTCTACATGTACATCAGCAGAGAGCCAACTTGATGCCTATTTTGGCTTGTTTTTAGTGTGTCACCTTCAAAGTGCCTTGCTTCTCTTTCTTCCTGTACCAGTGACCTCACACATTCACCATGAACAGCTGGGATCCGGCTCCAGGCACCACCTCTCAGAGCATTCTGGTGCCTGTCTGTCCCTCCAGACGTGTGTCTCTGACCCCAATGCCGCGAGGGTGGTGTGGGTGGCCGTAGGCCTGTTCTTGGGGAAAGAAAATGTAGTCAGTAAATATAGAACTGCGTTTGGTTGTTCAGCACATGTTTGTGGAGCCCTCCTTTGTCTTGCATGGATACGTCCCATGTGGTGAGGGCCTCAGAGAACAAGAGGCAGCCAACAGGTGATGGAGGGCAAGGATTGTGATTTTTGTCAGTTTGCTTCGAGGTTAGGAAAGATCTTGACAACAAAACTCGGAAGGAGGGGAATTCATAGAGAGGTATAGGTTTGGGAAATGCCACGAGTCAGTTGGGATCCATGCAAACTTGTGATGCCTGGTGAGCATTTGGTGATGTGACACAGGCAGCGGGGCCACATCATGGTTTTACTGGAAAACAGCTTTGTTTAATTATTTCTTTAATTGTGAAGGCATTGCATGTTTTAGGAAAGAGAGAAGACAACAGCCCAGAAAGCTGGCTAGGCAGAGGAGACAGCTCCATTCTCAGCTCCCCAGCCGTGTCCTGTGCCCTGCACAAGCAGATCGTGGGCCTGTTTTGTGTATCACTTCCACTCTGGTGTGGGAGGTGGCAAAGGCCCCACCACAGGGAAGGCATAGGGCTCTTGGGGTGTGAACACCACACAGTCCTGTAGGAGAAATGGAGAGAGGGTTCTCAGAGCTGGATTGTGGACGGCTGAGGACAAAGTCAGGAGCTGGGAAAGGGACATCCAGAGGGGCTGGAAGCAGAGCAGGCAGATGCTTCTGAGTCTGATGAGGTAGACCGTGTACGTGTGTGTGTGTTTGTGTGTGTGTGTATCTGCATGCGTGTGCATACATGTGTGCATGTATGCAGATATGTAGTGTTGCATGTGCACATATGCATAGGCATGTGTATATGCATGGGCATGTGTGTACTTGTGAGTGCACTTGTGTAATATGTTCATGATGTTTGCATGCATGCCTGTGTGCCTCTGTGTATGCAATTGGGTACACACACCTGCCACATATGTAATTATGCCTACCCCTGCACATGTACATATCTGTGTTTGTGCCTGCATGTGCTCATGCATAGAGCATGAGTGCACATACGTGGATACATGTGTGTATGTGTGCATGTGTCTGAGAGTCTGGCTCAGGCTCCTCATTATTCCCTAGAAGTTCCAAGATAAGTGAGTGGAAAGGATCATATTGCATCTCTGTAGTTCTACTATGAAAGGCAAGAGGCCTGATCTCTTGCTCTTGAGGCTGGTGAGGGATCCCAGAGTCTCCTGACTCCTTGGTTGCTCACTTAGCAGGCTATTGCCCTGGGCAATGGTGTGCATCATTCCCCACAGTGAGGTGACCTCTGTCATCAGTGGACAGTGACAATGACATGTCTTTAGTGACCTGGCTCAAGGCCACCCTTCTCAGCAAGGCATACAGGCTGGACCCTGGCAGCAGACCTGGGACCTGGCCAGGCCAACAGCTGCTGGTAGAAGCAGCCCAGTTGCACGCTGGGCAGAGGTGCCCATCTCTCCCACCCCCCTCCGCCCCGCCCCAGCCACTTGGTATACATTTGGCTGTGCTGCAAGGTGGCCAGCAGCCAGGAAGGTTGGCAGAGTGGTGGACAGTGGCCTTGTGTGATTGGGACAGGACTGGCTGGCTTTGCCTGCAGACCTTGGTTGGAGGGAAAAGTGTGAAAGATCCAGACGAAGAAGAAGGAGCCAAGGCTCTTACAGAGTACATGCCAGCTCTGCTGGGCAATGGGCCTGGTGCTTTCCTCCACTCTCAGTTCCCTTTCACATTGGGAAACTGAGGCATACACAAGTGTATTCATTTGTGCAGAGTTTTGCAGTGTACATCAGAAGAGCCAAGCCAAAACTCAGGCCTGACTGCCTACTGAAGTAAATCTGTTATCCTTAAGCCTTCTTCTTGGCTCATGGGGTCAGAAATAGGGACTGCTGGGCTGTGGGTATTTAGAGCGTACCTTGATTCTCTGTAGTCACCATTATCCATTCTCAAGTCCTTATCCCCACCACCCCAATTGTCCCCCACGCAAGCCTATCAGCTGTGGGTTTCCTTCGAGAAAGCGCTCTGAATTCAGGCTATGTGTAGAAAGAGTCCAGCTAAGCTAGTGGCTGGCTTGTTCTGGATAGTCTTATGTACCAAGTCACCCTTCTCCCTGCTGAGATGCCACAGTTTGAGGTGAGAGCATTCTGGGTAATAAGATTTACCATTTCTGTCAGTTTGGGAATGATTTTCCTCATTGGCCATTTTTTTTCATGTTTAGAAATTACATTCCACACCGGTCACGGTGGCTCACACCTGTAATGCTAGCTACTCAAGAGACTGAGATCTGAGAATCAAGGTTCAAAGCCAACTCTGGCACTAAAGGACCGGAGACTCGTATCTCCAATTAACTTCTAGAAAATGGGAAATGGGGCTTGGCTCAAGGGTAGGTAGGGTGGTAGCCTTGAGCTGAAGAGCTCAAGGACAATGCCCAGGCCTAGGTAGGGTGGTAGCCTTGAGTTGAAGAGCTCAGGCACAGTGCCAGGCCAAGTTCAAGCCCCATGACCCACAAAAAGAAAAAAAGAAACTACATTCCACAACCAGGTGCCTGCACCTTGGGGAAGAGCCTGGAATCACCTGCTGTGCACTTGCCTTCCTCCCTATGGTCTGACATGCAGCACAGGACTGCATTTTGGGGTTCTTTATCTATTATGGTTCCCACAGCATGCTCTCTGGACTTCTGGGTGCTGGGATTGGAGGTGGTAAGTGGGGGACATCTTGTATCAATGATTTTGTATTTATTTAGTATGAATTATGTGTTAGGTTTTTTTTCCCCTTTGTTCTGGTCCTGGGGCTTGAGCTCAGGGTCTGGGCACTGCTCCTGAGTTTTGTGTTGTTTTGTTTTCTCTCAAGACGAGCATTGTGCCTCCACTTCCAGTTAATGATGGTTAATTGAAATTTGGAGTCTTATGGACTGGGGCTGGCTTTAAATCATGATCTTCAGATCTCAGCCTCCAGAGTAACTTGGATTAGAGGTGTGAGCCACTGGAGTTGGGCTTGAATTGTGTGCATTTTTTTTGTCAGTCGGCGGGCTTGAACTCAGGGCCTGAGCACTGTCCTTGGGCTTTCTCAAGGCTAGAGCTCTACCACTTGAGCCACAACACCACTTCTGGCTTTTTCTATGTATGTGGTACCAAGGAATCGAACTTGGGTCTTTGTTCATGCTAGGCAAGCACTTTACCACTAGGCCAAACTCCTAGTCCTTGAATTATGCTTTTTTAAAAACAAAATAAGGGGCCAGGAGTTTGGCCTAGTGTTTAACATGCACAAAGACCTAGGTTCGATTTCTTGGTACCAAATACATATAAAAAGATGGAAATGGTGCTGTGGCTCAAATGGTAGAGCACTAGACCTTGAGAAGGCCCAAGGATAGTGCTCAGGCCCTGAGTACAAGCCCTGGAAATGACAAAAACAAAACAAACAAAAAACAAAGTAGTTTTCACACATGATTTTGCTGATCTTATTCAAGAAAAAAGGGTGGGGGAAAAGGGGAAGCGATCCATTTATAGAGAAATATTCCGTGTTTCCAGTACCCTGAGTGGGACCTCACAGTGGAGCAAGTTGTGATAATGGCAGGTTTTGGGGTGACACCAACCTGAGGAGCAGACTTGGCCATTCACTATGGGGTCTCAGGCCTGACACCCACACCCCCCCGGCATGCTCTGTTGTCCCCTCTGTGCTATAAACATCCACCTTCCCAGCACCAGACCCTTGAGCCCAGGTTGTGAGCTCAGATGGAGGCCCACACATGGGGAACCGAGGCTGGGCACACAGCGAGGGGCACTCGGATTACATTTTGAGCAGATAAAAATAGTTGGGAGCAATGTGAGGAATTTTAATCACAGCTCCACGTCTTTGGAGCCTGGAGGGCTGCTCCTTGTGGGCAGAGGCCAAGGCCAGCACTGGAAGTGAAGGGGGAGGCTGTGGCAGGGCTACCATGCAGAGGTGGCAGAAACCTCTGTCCACAGCTGGTGTCCAGGTGTGTTAGAGTCTGTGACTTGGCCCTGGGGGCCATGGGAGGTAGTTTTTATGTAGTAACAGAAGCTCAGCCTTGCTGCTAGTAATGGTGGAAGTTTAGTGTGTGTGTGTGTGTGTGTGTGTGTGTGTGTGTGTACTGAAGATTGAACTCTGGACCTGGGAGTTGTTACTTGGCTTTTTGGCTCAAGGCTATAGTTCTCAATCACTTGAGCCACAGCTCTAGTTCCAGATTTTTGGTGGTTAATCGGAGATAAGAAATGTCATGGATTTTTCTGCCTGGACTGGCTTTAAATCGTGATCCTCAGATTTCAGCCTCCTGAATGGCTAGGGTTAAAAGGCATGATCCAGGGATGCCTGGCTAGTTCCAGTGGATTTTGTAACCATTCCAGATTGCAATGCTGCAAAGAAGATGGGATAGGCCTGGTCTATAGTCCATGGACAGACCTCTGTTGAGTACCTGTTATGTATCAGATTCATAGCCAGAGCAGAATCTGCCAGATTCTACTTGAAGGTCGATGACCTGAAGCCCATCTGCTGCTTTCTCTACCTCCTTTCCTTCTCTCTGTATGAATGAGCATCTGGCTGAAGCAGAGTTGAGACAAGATGTGCCTGGGTCTCAGAGGAAATACCATCCAGTAGCTCTTGCTAGGTGGATCTCATGGCTGCAGCTGGGATATATACTGGGCAGACAGAGTCAAGAGCCACTGCTGGTGACCTGTGGTTGAGAGGCTGCCCTCATTTCTGGGTAGTTTTACAGGGAGGGGGCTTGCTCTCTTCCTGTCCCTGGAGAGAATAGCATCTCTAAACTCCTGACCTGGAGTCAAGGCCTCTGGGAGCCTTGGTCCATCTCCCCAGTCCCTCGATGGTGACAGTCTTTGCATCCCTAGCCTGTATGTTGGCCTGAGGCAGACAGCTCTCCAGTACTTCCTTTGGTTTGCTATGGTTGTAAGTAGAGTGGCTCTGGGGACCAATCAAGGGGGAAACTGGGCAGGAAGAAAGAGGTCTACAGGTTAGAGTGCATGCTATGCCACACAGAGAAAGAGGCCCAGAAAATGAGGCTTGCCTTCCTTCGCTCCCCTGTTTCTTAGGGTGTAGCTCTAGAGGAAAATTAACACCCCCTCCTCAACTCAAGAAAATGACCAGATCATTGATGAGGTGGGGCTAAGAGTTGGAATTTTAGCATGCCTGTAACTGAGCAGGATCTTGAACTTTATCCAAGCCTCCTATCCATTCTGGACATAAGAAGGCCCACCCCCGGGGCCATTTGGCCTAGTGGTTAAAGTGCTTGCCTAGCATGCACGAAGACCCGGGTTCAATTCCTTGGTACCACATATATAGAAAAAGCCAGAAGTGGTGCTGAGGCTCAAGTGGTAGAGCTCTAGCCTTGAGAAAGTCCAAGGACAGTGCTCAGGCCCTCAGCTCAAGCCCAGGACTGGCAAAAAAAAAAAAAAAAAAAAAAAAGGCCCACCCCAAACATTCTGACCTGTCTTGCCACCTTTTCTGTAACACCTGGCATCTTTTACTTCATCTGCTGACTTCGTCTACTGAAAAGGTTTGTTCAGTCAGGCTTCAGTGTACCCTAAGTAACCTGTGGATGTACAGCTGTCCTTTGGTATTGGGATTCCATAACCACAGGCTCAGCCGACATTGGATGGAGAATATTCAGGAAGAAAAAGTTGTACTTATACTAAACATGTGCAGACTTCTTTTTCTTGGTATTCTCCCAGCAGTACAGTACAGTAGCCCTTGCATTTCTGGTTATTGTAAGGAATCTAAAGATGATTTCAAGTCTTTGGGGGGTGGATATGGTGGTCCCTGCCTGTAATCTTGGCACTTGGAAGAAGGAAGGAGGAATGTGAGTTCAATTCTAGCCTGAACTACAAACCAAGACCTTGTCTCAACAACAACAACAACCCAGGGTTTTGTTTGGGTTCCTAGAAGCCTCCTGGAACCCATGCCCCAAGGAGATGGAAGGGCAACTGTCCTGTTGAGCAATAATAGAGTCTGATAAGACTGAGATTTCTCATGCTGTCCTTGCCTCTTCCTGCAGGCAGTGATGCATGTGTTCGGTGCTTCTCATCCATACAGGTAGTTTAGCTGTGTCTCTTGTACTTTTTCCCCTTACTCTTCCTGTGCTATGGCACTTTCCATGGCAGGTGGCTAACTAGCCTCATTCTTTTGAACCTGTGCGGTTGTATTCGTGTAGAAAATCAGCTTGGTGTCTCTCATCGGCTGGCGAGGTGGTTCTGACTTGGTTAATAGGAGTCTTGAATATTGCCTTGAACATGAATGGGACCCATTGCATGTGTATGAATTGGATTCCAGGAGGTTTGGGCTGCTGAGCCTTGAGTGATTGTGAGGACCAACTGGGACATTCCCAAGCACATTCCAGAAAAGGGCACTGCAGACGGACAGGAGCTGCCATTTTGTGCTTCCAAACTTTGTGCCAGATGCTCTTTGGGCATTCTTTCTACATTTCATGTGCCCTCTTTGACATCTAAGTCCTCATTTCATAGCCCAGGAAAAATGAGGCCAGTGCATTTGCTGCCTCTCAGCTGCTGAGGGTGGTAGCGGCCCCGAGCCAGGTCCATTCGGTTGCTGGTGAATGGAGAGGCCATGTCCTACCTCCTTAGAGGAGACGAGAGGCCTAGGAAGGCCTGGCAGGCCGGGGAGAGAGAGCCTGCCAGGCATTTGCTGGGGCAGCTCCAGGCAGGCTGCTTGGATCTAAGGGTTTCGAAGTGGCCTGCACTCAGCCTTCTCTTCCCACGAGCATCTCAGCACTCTGCTTTCCTGGAATGTATATGTCCTGCTGAGTTCCGTGGGCACCGGGAATTGGCTTTGAAAGCCTGTGGCACCACATCTGTGAACTCTTAGAGAACAGAGAGATTGACACAGACCTGCTGGGGCAGAGGGAGGGGAAGTATGACGTTTCCAAGACAAAGGAAAATCCCCAGCCCACGCCAGCCTGCCCCCCACGGCCCTGCTTTGATGTGGTTTTCCCATCCTGGAAGCCTTATAAGGCACTGAGCCCTGCGAGTCTGGGCTTGGGGCTGGTGCTGGCCGCAGGGACTGGCCTCGCTTCCTGGGGCCCAGAGTGGGGCAGCACTGGGAGAGAGGCGTGTCTGCGTGTCTAGGCCCTGTTTCCTAAGAGGCCACTGAACTAGTCCCCTGGGCTAGAGTTCTGAGGACCCAGGAAAGGCTTTCATCAGAACTTGGAGCAGGGGCTAAAGCTAACAATCCTGGAGTCCAACAGGGAAGAGGCCTGGAACCTAGCCAGAATGGTGGGGACAGAAGAATTGGTAGATGGTCACTGCATACCCAGCTCCACTCACAGGCTTCTTACAAGGAGGGGCCATCATGAAAGATGAAGGCTCTTACTCTCTCTGTGATCTCAGACAATTCCCTCAGGAATTGTCTCTGTGCCCCAGGTTCTCATCTGTAAAGTGGGTGTAATAACCACGATCCTGGGAAGAGTCTCTCAGTGATGTGGTGGGGATTGTCTCAAGGAATAAGGATGTGTTGAACAAGCTAGGGCTGTGTCCTCAGGAGTCTGAGAGGTGATTTGAAGGCTAGTGAGTCACTCTGTGCCTCCCAGCTGTTTCCCAGCAGCTGTTCGATAATAATGATAGGAGAAGGGATAAACAGTCACCACCAATCTGTCTGACTCCACTTACAGTACCAGGAAGATCAGGTACAAGGCTGAGCTTCCTCACAGCTACCCTGGGATGTCACGTGTATTGTCTGGCCCACATGAAGATGAGCAGAGTTGGGGAAACAGAGCTCCTTCACACAGCTTTGCTTGAGATCTGCCTGATTCCAGTTCTGATCCCTCTACACTGAGGCTTGTGGCTGCTGAGGGGTCTGAGCGACCAGTTCCCAACAGCCCCTGTTTCCTATAGGATGATGCAAAGAGCCTGGTCTTAGGGCTTGCATGCAGCTCTCCAGTCTGCACTGGAGAACAGGACCAGGTCCCTACACTGTGGGGAGGCCTTGAGGGCTCATGAAGGCCATTAGACACAGGGAAATATTTGTTCTCTGACCACAGAGCTACTGGATCAGACTTTTTCTTTGTACTTAAAGCATGTCTTCTGTCCCTGGAAAGTGCCAGGGTTCTTGGCCTTCTCAGCTGTCATGCTTACAGGTGGACAGTTCCACTGCGTGTTGAAGCTGGTCTAGAACCAGCTCTATCCCCCCCTGGCTGATGGTCCACCACCAGCCTCCAGCCTCTGGAGGGTTTATCCTCACTCAAACCTCCATTAGCGTGGCACCGGGACTCTTTACATTCCTTCAAATAGGGCCTTAAAGGGCTGTCAGTACTAACCCAGGAGGGACATCTATTTGGCCTGTTGCTACCCCTGGAGGGAGGTGGCAGTATGCATTGGCACTTGTGTATGCTTGTACACCTGCACATGTATGTGTGTGTGTGCGTGTGTCTGTCTGTCTGTTTCCACTCCCCAGCATGAAAACCAGGCTTTAATTGGCTGCTGGGGGTGTCCCAGCCATCTGAGGATGCCACCTGTGTGCACCTCTTTCCTGTCACTTTCTCCCAGCTTCCCTGTCAACTCTGGCTCTGTGAACACAAACAGCCAGTTTACAAGCCTGGGAAATGTTCTGTCATTATAATAATTGGCAGAGGAGGAGAGCGTGGAGCATCGCCTGGTTTTGAAGTAAATGGGGCACCAGGAGCCTGGAAAGGCCACATTTTAACCACCATTGGGAAAGAGGACAATGCCCCCAAGTGATTTGAAAGACTCTGAACAGAACAGAGCCATCCTCATCCACAGAACTCAGGCTGTTTATCTTCAAAACAAGAACCCAGAGAACAGGAAGCTGACCCTCAGCTGCAGGGGTGTCTCCAAGACACTCCTGGCCTGGCTTCAAGCATTTAAGGTGCAGAGATTTTGTTATTTTTCTCACCAAGGAGCGGATGTTTCTCCTTTTTCTTTTTGTTCTTCTCACAAAGAGAATTTGGTGACAGCTGCTGCATTTGGGCTTTATATTACTTGTCCTTTCATGAGTTTGAGGGGGACTATTAGAGCATCATTGTAGGCCTTATGAGTGGCATAATCCCCCAAACCTTAGCTGAGCCCCCAAAGAGGAATATTTTCCAAAGTGGATTGTTTGCATCGTGAATCACTTGCGATACTTTTGAGAAGCAAAATCCTGTGGTGAGAATAGTGTTGGAGAATGTAATATATATAGCAACCCGTAGAGATTAAATGTTAATAACTACAGAAAAGGCTCTGATAAGTTCTGAACTAAGGAGTCTCATTTAGCTCTGTCTCAAATAATTTTCTTTGATCTCCAAACTCTTTGTGATAAAACCCCAATGATTGTCGAAGCTTCTTTGACAGCTTTGGTTTAGCTTCTTGCATTGTGTGCAGCCATTTTTCTTGAACATTTTGGATAGGTGGTGCCTGTCACACATATTTCTCTGCCTGTGGACCAGTGAAACCTCCCTCACCCTGAATGCAAGGACCATGCAGACCAGGTGTGGGTGCAGTGTCAGATATCTAGCTCCCTGGAGCAAGCACAGGGGCAGGCAGGCAAGAGTTAGGTCAGTGACTAGAAGGTAGTTGCAGGATGAGACATGGCGTAAGTGGGGCCCAGCAAGAGCCAGAGTTTGCAGGTCCTGATCACCTGCTGTAGTCAGTGAGGTCATGTTGGGGACAGAATAGAGCCCCACAGGGCCAGAGACCCAGCTTTGTTGAGAAAAGGGCCAGATTTTGGCCACTTTCTGAGGCCCAGAGGAAGCATGCTGGGCCTGGTGCCGTGAAGTTGGCTTAGCTGATGGATAAGGGGCACTTTCTGCTCTTGCCTAGGGAAGGGGATGATGTCCCCCGTGAGATGTGGGGTTCTAAACCACTTTTTTGGTGCTGTAGACCTGACGAGTCCCCTGTACTGGGTCCACCCCAGCCTTCTAATCCTGTCAGGATCTCATCTCTCCTCTGTTGCCAGAAAGATGGACACACCTCCCTAATGTCCCCTTTTATCTTCCCCCAGGAGTTCACTGGTGACGTTTTCCGGGAAGCACTCAGTGAGGAGGAAGAGGAGGACTTCCGGCTAGAAGGTACTTGGAACCCATGCTCCCCTAGCAGCAAGGTGGGGAAAGGGTCTTCTTGTCAGCTAGATGACCTGTGGGGCCCAGAGGCTGCGATTCATGGGCTGAGGAGGAGGAGGAGGAGGAGGAGGAGGAGGAGGAGGAGGAGGAGGAGGAGGAGGAGGAGGAGGAAAAGGGACAAGAAGAGGAAGAAGAGGGAAGTTATTCTGTCCCAGGACTAAGCCAGCAGAGCCCGGATCTGGAGGGTCACATTTGAGCCTGGTACCCATTAGCTGGGTAACCTTACAGGCTCTCGCAGCCCAGCTTACCCTCCCTTCTCCCAGCATCACACTGATATGCTTAGTGTAGGCCACCCACAGGGCATTGTCGGGGGCATGTGGGCTGAGTGCCTTGGGCGATAGCTGTTCTGCCTCCCCTGTTGAATAAATGCACATGCACATACAGGTGCACACTGATGCACAAACACATATGCACATCCCCTGTCTTATCCATTGCTCTGGCCCTGTCGCTGAGAAATGTGCTGGACTGTAAAGAGCTGCAGCCACTTGTGTGGGCCAGTCCCTAGTGTACTGGCTTTCCATGGGGCAGGCCAGCCTTCCCAGCCTTCCCTGCGTGGGGCCCCAGGCAGCTCAGGTAGCAGAAGGAAATGCATTTCATCCTTTTAGTCAGTATCTGAGAAGAGGCATGACAAACTAGGGAGAAGAAGGACTTCAGGCTAGAGAACTGGGGGCTGGGGTAGAAAGGTCCTCAGGAAACTCTCAGATTTAGGCCTTGGGGATCCTGACACCTTTGAGGAGAAAGTAACAGTGGAGGGAGGCCACCTGGGGATAGAGGCTCATGGATGCACTTTGCCACGAATGTGAACAAGCTCTCCGGTTGCACCAGATACACACACCACTCTTGAAGACGAGCTGTTGGATGATGTTTGCATAGCTTCCCAGGAGTGGAGGCAGGGGATGCATGCATGTATGCCAAGCTTTGCTTGAGTCTCTGTAGGCCCCAGGTCAAGGTCAGGAGTAGTGTGGGGATAGAAAGCTTTGTTTAGGCTCTGGAGTTCCCTCAAGCCTGTTTATTGTAGACTGGAGCTGGTACTTTAAGCTTAGTTGCTGAGAGCCTGAGTTATCACCCTTGTCATAGAGAGATGCTGAGATCTGGTGCTTCATTCAACACGTTCATCCACCCATACCTTAGCACTAGTTGTATCCTTCCATCCATACTCTCGTCATGTCTGCCTCCTGTCCTGCATCCCTTCACCCATCAGCCTCACTGGTCCTCACAGGTCCTCATCTTTCACAAGGGTGACTTTACCCTTGTGATCAGCGACATCCATCTGATATCACCCCAATCACCCCCACTTGTCATCCTCCCGTTGCATGCTTTCATCCATCATTTACTAAGTCCTGGTTATAGCTGAAATCTGGAACTCTGTGTGTGTGTGTGTGTGTGTGTGTGTGTGTGTGTGTGTGTGTGTGTGTGCGCGCGCGCGCGTGCACGTGCATGCGTGTACATGAAGGTGCATGTGGAAAGTCTGGGTGGAAAGGCTGCAGTATTACTTATCTTGAATGTTTGAACTTTTGCAAGAAGACTAATGTGTTCCTGGGATTAGCTGTTAATTTCTGCAAATGAAAGAAGCTGCCTCGATTTGGGCCAGGTGGGCACCTGCACGTGTCGGTGCGCTTGGTCCCTGAGAACCCCTGGAGAGACCCTTGGTATCGTGACCTGAAGCTACCCACTCCCGGGGGGGGTTGTAACTGTGGATGGCAGGCTGGTGAGGTCAGGTGCCACAAAGTCCTGGCCACAAAACTGTCCACCTGCTTGGCCCTGGGGCTACAGCATGCATCTATGCTTCTGACCGAGGAAGAGCTAGCAGGGTCCTGAATGTTTTCTTTGTCTTCCTGTTGGCCAAGTTCATTGCCTCTTGGCAGGCTGGAGGGCTGTTTAAGGGAGAGAAAAGGCCATCTGAGGCGTGAAGATAAAAAGAAGTCTTTTAGCCATCCCAGGAGAGGATGGCTTTAGCTCCTGTGTTGTTCCGTGAAGCCGGCCCTAATCCGGAGTCTTAGCTGCCTTAACTGGCCAGCTGGGAGCGGCGAGGGGATTAAGAAGGCTTGGTGCAGGGCTGGCCCAGCTCCTTTTGAACTTGGGAAAGAACAAAGTAAACATCAAAAGTTCCAAGCCAGAGCCACAGGGTGGGCGTGGCTGGCTGGGGAGGTGAGGTAGGCTTTGGTGGGTCCCTCTGTGTACCCAGCAGGGGTCAGGTACAGAGTAGGGGAGAGGGAGTTGCTACTCATCTCCAAAACCTACCTGGCTTTTACCTCACTAGCAGAGCATGGACCTCGATGGCAGCCATCGTGGCTTGTGCCCTGAGAAGGAATTGAGTGCCAGGCTTGCTTGCCAGACCCATGTGGCCTTAGGAGTTGCTTAGTCTGAGGGTGTCCTGCTCTCAGGCTCTTCCAGACTCAATGTGGAAGAGAAGGTGGCTGGCTGAATTCTGTCCCTCTTGCAGCTCACATACAGCTTTCCTGCCTGCTTGGGGCTCCCCTGTCCAGGCTCTGCTCACGTTTTCCCCACTCCATTCCCCCTGTCTCCATCATCCATAGACTACAGCTCTGCAGAACCTGCTCTGCATGCCTCACGTCCTTAGAAAGCCACTGAAAGCCTATGGCCTCCAGTTAGCCCTGCTGTCCATCGCCTCTGCCTCAATCTGCCAGTGGATCCAGCCCACCAGGAGAGCATCTCTGCTTCCCTGGCACCAGAGTGGAAATCTCAAACTGCCAGTTATGCCAACCAGGGCAGAAGTGTTGAGACAGAAATTTTCCCTGGGTCCCAAAACTTTCATGCATCATTTGCTCAAGTGGAGGCATCTTCTCACTTTATTCTAACTCCCATCCACCCCCCATAGCCGGGCTTTATCACTACCTGCTGTGTGTCTTCAAGAAAGTCCCTTGACTTCTCTGTGCTTTGGTTTTCTGATGGGGTTGGTGGAGCACGTCTCCCTCGAGCTTCTTGTAAAAATCGTGAGGTGGCTTATGTGAACCTTGAAAAAAGAGTTTGAGAGTTGGCCTGGATCCAACCTTTTCCTTGGGTCCAGTTGGGGTGGATGTGTTTCTCTCACTCATCCAGTCCACATCAAAGGAGGCCAGTGCCAAAAGTTGCTTTGATCCCGTTAGTTAGGGCCCTTCTCAGACTTCCCGGACATAGCACACAGCCTGCCGTGCTGCAAGTACTCAATAAACACTGACTAATGAGTGTGTGTCAACACTTGAAAGTCACTGAAATCAGGTGATCCCCACTTCAGGCTACTGGGGGCCCTGGCTGACTACCTGGCCTCCTGAGGGTGTGTGTGTGTGTGTGTGTGTGTGTGTGTGTGTGTGTGTGTGTGTGTGTGTGTGTGTGTGTGGTGTGTGTGTGTGTGTGTGTGCATGGGCTGATACTGGAGCTTGAACTCAGTGCCTAGTCACTGTCTCTTAGCTTTTTTTTTTTTGCTCAAAGCTGATGCTCTACCCCTTGAACCACAGTTCTACTTGCTGCTTTTTGGTGGTTAACTAGAGATAAGAGTCTCACGGACTCTGCCCAGCCTGGCTTTGAACCACAGTCCTCAGATCTCAGCCTTCTGAGCAGCTAGGATCACAGGCTTTTGCTATCGGTGCTCCACCTAGGGTGTGAGATGTTTTGACCATTGACAGAGCTGGAGAACTCTTTAGAAGCTTTTAGTCCCTTCTGTTATCATTGAATATTTGAAGTCCAGAGTAGCCCAAATCCGACAGAACAGACTAGGGTTCTCTGTCTCTTCACTTAGTATTTTCTCAGCACTGCTACTGCTCAGGCCTCTGCTGGGCCCTGGGTTCACTCCAGGTCACAGGCAGGCCCCACGGTGGACCTTCAGAGAAGGGCAGACTGGGGATACTAGACCAGTGAATGAGCGACAGGCTTCTGGCATGGGGCTTTCCCGTGAAGTGCAGGGAGGAGAGGGAATGCCTTAGCTGTGATGTGGATGCCAGGAAGAAGCCAGCCATAGGGGAATGTGGAGAGAGAGAACACACTCCAAGACGGAGGGAGTTTTTTTTTTTTGCCAGTCCTGGGCTTTGAACTCAGGGCCTGGGCACTGTCCTTGGGCTTTCTCAAGGCTAGGTAGGGCTCTACCACTTGAGCCCCAGTACCATTTCTGGCTTTTTGCTATGTATGTGTACCGAGGAATTGAACCTGGGTTTTCGTGCATGCTAGGCAAGCACTCTACCACTAGGCCAAACTCCCAGCCCATGAAGGGAGCTTTGTGCTTGGAACAGAAGCCAGGGTGGCAGTAGGAGACAGCCGGGAGTTGGGTGGGGCAGAACCGCACCCTCTTTCTGGGGATGAGCTACTTGAGCATCCAGGTAGATGGGCCAGGGTGGTTGTGACTGTCTGACAGACAGATGAAGACTGGAGCTCATAGCAGCTCCTGGGAGTGAGCCAGGACCAGATGCTTACTTGTCCTGTCCTAATGAGGCCACAGGCAGTGGCCCCAGGCCATTCCATGGAGCCCCAAGCAGGGAGGAGGACTCCCAGGAAGTAGCATAAACCCTTGAAGATGGATGGGAAAGTGGGCTCTGCCCACCTGGAAGCTGGATTGTGGGGGGTCAGTGGACTGGTGCACGCCTCCCTTCCGTCCCCCATGGCTGAGTTTCCGCAGTGACAGGAGAACAAGAGGACTTTGTTACCTCCGTAGTTTCTCTTCGTCTGTTCTTCATAAAAGCTCAGCTGGAAGAGTGGAAATTCTGACTTGTGTCAGATACCAAGGAGGTTTTAATAGTTTCAAGTAGCTCAGGGTTAGATTGTAAAAGTTGAGTTCCATGGTGTATTGTAACTCAGGTGGGGGTGCACAGGGGAAGCAAAGGGGGGTGCAGAGAGGACAGGATGGGGAGGACAGGGGAAAGGATGGGGGGGACAAGGGAGGCTCTTCTCTGTCCCTGCCTTTCCTAGATTCCTCACCCTCAACCCTCAGAGCTGAGTGGCTGAAGCCTCCTGCTCTAGGAGTACTGTGTGTGTGTGTGTGTGTGTGTGTGTGTGTGTGTGTGTGTCTCCCATCCCTCTTTTCTTGCATTCTCCCCTCTTTCCTCTCAACTACAGCTGTCTCTACAGCAGAGGGCAGTGCCAGGGGCACAGCCTGGGCAGCCCCTCTGCCCTCAGGAAGCATGGAGAAGCCATAAGACACCTGGGAGTTCTGTGTGGGACAGACAGCTATGTTGGGGGTACTGGGGGGGGCTTTTCCTGAAAAGCAGGAGCTTTGAGAGAGAATTAGGTCAGCCAGGGACCTCTGGTTCTTTGGGAAATTCAACTCAAACTTGTTGGAACTTCTAGATCTCAAATCATAAAAATCCTAGGCTAGGGTTGGTTTCCTAAAATGCCCTGGTCAGGTCTGGGAACGCAGGCCATGGAACGAACACACACATGCACACACCTGCATACAAGTGTGTACACACACGTGCAAATATATGTCTTACAAAATGTGAATACGTGTGTACATTGAAGACATCCATGCAAGTGCACATGCATGCGCTTGCACATGACCTATATACATATGACCACACATATGTGTGTGCACACAAGTTCCAGAGCTCTCACTGTCCTGACTGTGTCTCACCATCCTCTCTCTCTCCCTCTGTCTTGCCGCCAGCCTGTCACTCTGCAGAGCCAGCTGGAGGCTTCCTGGACATCTGGAAGGGGCTTTCCTGGGGATCTGTCGGGGATCCCCTGTGGAAGAGCAGGATAGTGCCCCCCCTCCACCCTCCCACCCCTAGCTCCAAGCTCTCATTCCTGAGAGCTAGAATGTGTAGCTCCTGGTTTAGATCGTGGCTCTGCTGGCTGCTTTGTTTTGACGTTGGTGATGGTGATGAAGACCCACAGTGCTGGCCACTGTGCTGTGGGTATTGGCCACAGTGAGAAGTGCTAGGCAGTCATGTGACAGGTGATATAAAGGTATAGCACAGTCTCGCTCTGCAGTGTGAGGCCTCATCTCTTAGGAAAGGGGCCTGGGCCATACACCCTTGTAGGAGCAGATGCTGAGAGGCAAGGAGAAGCGCTCTTGGCAGGGAGAAGAGCACAGACACAGGACAGGGTCCATACCGCAGCCAGAACCTGAGATCTTTGGCTCATCCTCCATAAATAGGCAACCTTGGACAGTTTCCAACGGGAAAATGACTGATCGACATTGCTTTTTTTCTTTTTTTGAGACAGTTTCACAATGTAGCCCAGGTGGGCTTTGAACTCATAATCTTTCTATTTCTACTTTCCAAGAGATGATAAGACTTACTCCCGATTTCAGTTTTTTTTTTTTTCTTTTTCCAGAACTGGAATTGAATCCATGGCTTTACGCTTTACCAAGAGAGAGCACTTTCCTACTTGAACTAGGCCTCCAGGCCTTTTGCTTTTTTTGTTTATTTTTCGTAGCTGAGATGATAGACATGCACTACCATACCTGGATTTCAGTTTTGCTTTTCTTTAAGCTTTGTTTCTACTGTTGTCAAATGCCAACAGCAACACCCCTCCCCTGTGTTGATAGGAGGACTTAATGCAGTCACGGCTGTAGTTGCGACCTCCCCAGCAGCTGCAGGCTGGCCTCCAGTATATGTGACTGTGATCCCTACAGTTCCATGGCTCTGTCCGGCCACCACCCTCAGGAGGGCCTGATGCAAAGAAACCATTTGCCAGGAATGCACATATGATACCCTTCGCTTTTTACTGGCAGCAGACTTACCCGCCTAATTATGTTGGGCAGAGGCTAATATTAAAATTCATCTACATTCCCTCTGACAGCTGCTGCTGTCATCGTGGCAGGCTCCCTCGAGACTAAAATACTCAGAGCAGATTATGTGTGCATGGCCAGTTGAAAGGGGGCCAGAGACAGGTTAGGATGCGTCCAAACTCCAGCTAAGAATCTGTGGCTTTTGTTACATCCGCCATTGTACCCATCGTGATAGGCATGCCAGAGAACTGTGCTGAGGCAGATAAGAACTGTACATTTGACAAGCCACAAATTTCTGGTCTTTCTTTAGTGGGACCAACTTGGTCAGCATTGTGTTTCCAATTTTCAATTGGTCTTTTTTTTTGTTTTTTTCCTTTGTTCAAAGCTTAATATCAACCAGGCTTTTTCTGGATCATGTTAAAGATAAGCTGGCATTTGTTGATAGCACCAAGGAATCGGAGTTCCACCTGCATAGAAGCTTCCTCCTTCCCCACGCTGGGTCCCCCAATCTCATGTAGGCAATATTGATGGGTGCACTTAGCACCCCAGCCTTCTTTCTGATGCTCCAGGAATTGGGGGTCTCTGGTGCCACTGTGGTAGGTTCTCTGCTCTGTGAACCTGTGGGACAGGCTGAGCTGGGCACTTCTGGGGCAGTGGCCACAGAGCTGGGTGTGCAGGAAGTGGGCATTGTGTTTTCACAGATGTGGAGGTCTAGGTGGGGCTGTACAGAAAGGGGCTAGATTGGATGTCAGATACTCTTGTAGCAATTAAGAAAGCCCCTCCTCCTCCACACCTGCCTGCCACCTGTTGGAGAAGTATCATAAGCTATACCCACATCTGTGGTATTTGTCTGTTAAATGGGTCACCCCCCACCCACACACGCACACGCACTTCTGGAATTGTGCAGTGCACAACCTGCCCTAGCTGAGCCTGTCTGCTAGTGACTCTAAATGACCCCAGTCATAGAGCAAGGTATGTCTGCTGCTGGGTAGCTTAGGAGAGTGGCTGCCAGAGGACAGAGTGGCACCAGCTGTCAGCAGCTTAGTCTGGGTGGGCTGTGCCATCCTGCTCACCAGGTCACTGCTGTCTGCCAGAGTAAACAGTCCCCAGAATGCTATGGTGTTCTCCCCAGCAGGTCCCCATTGGCCATGGGAGGGTGGAGCCTGTACCCTGCTCCCGCTTGCCACCCTTCAGCCTCTGCTTTCTCTCTCCTCCTCCGTTCCTTTTTTCTAAACTGGAGGAGGGGAGAGGGAAGAGGCTGTCTTTGATCTCAGTGGAAGAAAAAAGTCTGTTCTGTTCAGGCTTTTGGCTAACACAACAAACAGTGTTTAAAATTTAACTTTGCTTAATTAATTAGTAATTCTGTTTAATGCTGTCTGATCTCCCTCCAAAAGGTATTTTGAAGCTTGAGAAGGGAACATCAAAGGGAGCCGGGTGAAGATGGTCAAGTAACGCATTTAATCTGGCAGTTGCTGGGGGTGGAGAGCAGCCAGGTTGAGAACGTCTTTGGTAAATACAGAGCCAGACTCCTTGTGGCCCTGGCCATGGTATAAGAAGGGTCAAGGAACAGCTTCCAATGAGCAATGGCTTCCCTAACTGCCCCCAGACTCTTTGGGGCTGAGAAGCCATTTTAAGGACGCAAAGTAGTTAACATCTTCCTTCTTCCATGGCGATTGCATATAGCTGCACAGGTTGTATTCTGCAAAAAAAAAAAAAAGTTTCCAGTCCAATAACCAAGTCCTAAGTGAACTCAACTTTGCACCTTGCTCCTCAAGCACGTTTTGTGGGGGTGGGGAGGGGTCTGTAGTCACCTAAAACAGTGACCCACAGACTTTAGGAAAAGACATATTGTGCTTGTCTTTAGTTTTGTAGGCTAGAAAGTCTCTTGTGAAGCTCATCTCTGCTATTGGGAAGAGCAAGCAGCCTGAGACAAAGTATTTGAGCATGATTGTGTCCCAGGAAAACTTTATTTACAAGACCAAGCTGTGGGCTAGGACAACTCCCAGGGTCTTGTGTCCTAGTAGTTTCTGCATGTCACTTATCAGGGAAATGGAAGATGTCATTTGCCTGTATCCTCTATCTATTCCTAATTTTTCTTCATTCTCATTGGCAGGGCCTCCTGTAGGCAGTGTGCCTTCAAGTACAACATTCAAAAACCTATCATTCCCAGGGTTTGGCTGGAAGTAGAGAATGGGCTTGGACTCTTGATACTGACGCCTGGCCCATCCTACATCTTTCTGAGCCAGGCTCTGGTGGCTCATACCTGTGATCCTTGCTTCTCAGGAGGCTGAGATCAGAGCATTGAGATTTGAAGCTGGCCCAGGCAGAAAAGTCTATAAGACTATCTCAAATTGAGCAGCAAAATGCTAGACTAGAGGCATGACCCAAGTGATAGAATACCAGTCATGAGTGAAAAAACCAAGCATGAGTGAAAAAGCCTGAATTCCAGCCTCAGTATGGGCAAAACAAAAAGAAAAACATGCTTTCTTGGCCCTTGACTGGGGTGGCTCAGTGACCTTCTGGGTCACTGTCTGCCCCATGCTGCCTGCCTATGAGCTGTGGATGGTGGATGTGGACACCTAAGTCCCAGTCCTGACTCTGTCTTGGGTATATATGGCTTTTGGTTAGTTCTCTGACATCTCTTCTGACAGAAGTGTGTGAAAGGCTCTTTTGGTGGGGAGAGAGAGGTGCTTAGTTTGCCCTCATCCATGCCCCCTGATGTCCTGGGCAGAATGAATCAGTGTTCCTGCCCATCTCTGCCTAACTCAGGCTGGAAGGGCACTGGAGGCTTCGCTGAGCACTGCTGCCCCATGGCTGGGTGGTTTTCTGGTCTGGGATGGCTAAAGACGCCTGTGGAGAGAACCGTCCTGGTCATGCTGGTCTTTGGGAAAAGCCCATGCAGGTGGAGATGAAAAGAAAGGAGGGGACAGCAGAGGACCCGAGGGCAACAGGCAGCTGGGCCAACGGCAGCAGGGTACTCCATGGCTTCCCACAACAGGCACGGAGGGTCCTTGTCTTGGGGTTTATCAAGTGGAACATGAAAGGCGACATTGAACCTGAAGGTGCTTGTCTGATAACTTCCCTTTGAACTTGCAGCTTGGTTTCAGTGAGCCTGTTGGCTGGCCTCTCCAGCAGGACCTCTGCAGGGGGGCAGCGGGGAGCAGCTTTGAAGGGGGAATAGGCTTTGTTTTCCTTTCTTTCTCTTCTTTGCCACCGGATACCCAGCCTCCTCCATGGCAGTGGTGCCCCTTCTTCAGCAGGCACTGGAGGCTCAATGGTCATGTGGATCTTGGGTGCCGGTTAGAACCCTGGCTCGGCCAGCATTTATTACTATGTTGAGTGAACACTTCCCTTGTGGCTTTCTCCTGCCCTTCCTGTCCCCACACTATTCGTGTGGGAACCAGAAACCCTGGGAGGGACACTCCATTACATCCCCATTTTTATAGAGGTGAGCACTGAAGTCCAGAGGCAGAAGGCGCCTTGTCCAAGACTACTGGGACCAACTACAGGGACGGAGTCAGAATAACAAGAGCTCCAGTGCCCCTGCCAGCTGAGATATCCCTATACTGCTCAGCTGTGTATGCTGGAGATGCTGGAAGCTTCCAGAATGGAGGCTAGTCCTAGAGAGCTCAGGAGAGCCCAGATTCTGGCTTGTGGGGTAATAGGAGGACCACATGCCTTGTGCAGGGCAGCTGGGGGGCCTCTCTGCTTGACGGTTCTTAGATCCTTGCCTAGTTGCTCTTCTGGTCTCTGGGGCTAGGGTACCCTAGAATGGAGTGGATGGTTGGTTTGGGGGGTGAACAGGGATACCACTGGGTGTCAGCAGTGAGGGTGAGCCCCCTTCTCTGGAGAATGGGTATACACTGTTCTTTCTCCTCCATTGAGGAACTGGGCCATAACTGAGACCACAGTGCCACTGGCACTCTGATGGCTCTGGGGTACGGTCACCCTGCTGTGTGGGCCTGCTATGCTGGGGAAGGGCTTCCCAAACTTGGTCCAGAGGGGAGCCAGGATGGAGCTATGTGACAGACTACACAGTTGCTGCTGTGAGTTTCAGGAACCTACAGCTTCCTTGTGCCTCAATTTTCCCATCTGGAAAATGGAACTGGTAACTGCTGCTCAGTGAGGACAGTCCATGAGCAGCGAGGATTTAGCACCAAGGAGCCCTGGCACAGTGCCAGACCATCTCTACATACATGTGGGGACCTCAGGTTCCCAGGGGTGCCACAAGGAGAGCTCTACCCCAGGACAGGAACGAATGAACAGAGGAAGAGGAGCTGGTCTCACCTCTTGAGGAGCTCCCCACACCCCCTCTTAGGGTTCTGGCGTGTACCTCGTTTTACCAAGCACTGACATCTCAAGGAACTCCACCTGCATCTTTCTGTCCAGTTGGGAAGTCTCTCTTTCACCGGGCCCTCTGAAGCCTGGTTGCTCCCAGGTCAGAATGGCTGGGGAAGGTTCCTGGAGTAGAAATCCATACTCTTTGTTTTGTTTTTCTTTCTTTCTTTCCTTCCTTCCTTCTTTGTTTCTTTGTTTCTTTTTTTTTTTTTTTTTTGGTACCAGTTCTGGAGTTTGAACTTGGGGCTTGACTGCTGCTGTCCATAGTGTTTTTGTTGTTGTTCAAGGCCAGTGATCTACTAGAGCTACTACTTTAGGCTTTTTTAATAGTTTATTGGAATTAAGAGTCCCCATGGACTTGCCTGCCAAGGCTGGCTTCAAACTGCAATTCACAGATCTCAGCTTCCTGCAGAGCTAGGATTACAAGTGTGAGCCAGCAGTGCTGTTCTACCACTTTGTTTTACCTACAACACAGAACAGCAAAATCACTACCCTTGAGTGCTGGAAGACACTTAAGGAGAGAGAAACTGAAACTATGTTCTAAAAAGTAGTCCCAGAAGTCTGAGGCCCCTGTGAGACACTCAGGACATGAAGAAGGGGCCAGAAGAGGCTTGTGGGTGGGGCCAAGACTTGATGGAATCCTTTAGCCTAGGGCTGGGGTCTGGGGAAGTAGGCGTTGATGGTACTCACAGGAAATAGTGCCAGTAGGTCAGATGTTATATCCCCTCTCTGAAACTGGGGGGCATGAGGACCATGGCCTTTGGCAAAGGGGTAGGAAGGACCCTGATGAGAAGAGGCCAGTTTCAAGGCCTAGGTGAGCATGTGTGTACATGTGCGTGCAACGTGTGTGTGTGTGTGCGCGCGCGTGCGTGCGTGCTGAGTTCAGTTACTGACACACCCCCAACACACACACACACACACACACACACACACACACACACACACAGAGTAATGTACCTTGTGTTGACTCAGGCAGGTGACATATTTGAGGAGGCTGAAATGTAGAGAAAAATCATGAAACTGTGCAGAAAATAGCCATAGTCCCTCTCTGGGCTTCAGAGTCTCTCTCAGTGTGGTCCAACACTGGTTGTACCCCTCTACGGGGCACAAAAGGCACAGGCTGCTTGCGTGTGCTGCAGAATAGGGGCTGAGTGGGGGTCTGAGAAGCCCATGGGAGAGACCTGCAGCCAGTGTGCTACACCATGGAGGGGCTCCCTGGGGCAACCTGGCATTACCAGGGCCAGGGAGTCCCTGGGCAAGGCAGGGCAGCAAAGGCCAGCACTCTGGTACACCTGTCATAGCCACTCCATGTCTGCATCCCCCTTCACTTTCCTACGCTCCTGCCCCACAGTGGCCCTGCCGCCTGAGAAGACGGACGGCCTGGCCAGCGGAGATGAGAAGAGGATGGAGAGAGGGAGTGAAACGTGCCCAGCCTCCAAGAAGCAGCTGAAATTCGAAGTAAGTCTCCTTTCCTCATGCTGGGCTCTGGGGAGACAAGCCGTGTTTCCCTTCACCGGGTACTGTGCGGGGCAGGAAGCTGAGGCCCACCCAGCAAGGAGGCCTCTCACATCTGCTAGCCTCTGCCCTAGCCCCCATTCCCCAAGACTTAGTACTGCCCCTCTCTGCTTGGTCCTGGCCTCTCCATGTAGTGGTGGCCAGGGCATCAGGCTGGGCTCTGTGTGTGTTGGGCGGGTGGGGAGGAATGTTTGACATTGGATGCGGGGAGACAGGACTCTGGCCCAGCTGTAGCTATTATCTTCTTGGCCTCAGTTTCCCTGGTAATACCTTTACTTTCAGTTCCCAAGGCTAGTGTGTGGCATTGTGGGGAGGGTGTGGCACAGCAGATAGGGTGGGTGAAGTGAAGCTCAAGCAGGTCCCTGAGCTGAACTCTGAGCACTGAATCCCTACGTGCAGGAGCCGGAGGTGGGAAGGATGCTCAGGAAGCCCGTGGGGTCGGGGTGAAGGGTGTAAACACAGAGGGCCCTGTAGGAGCAAAGGCCTGAAGTGGGGGTACAGTACCTGCATGTCTCCCACAGGATCAAAGACCTGGGGTAGGGGTACAGTGCCTGCACATCTTGGGGGAATCAAGCTCATGATGGCCTCCCAGGGTTGGGGGTGGGGCAAGGAAACCCACACAAGACAGGTAGGGTCAGAAAGGTCACCATGGCCTATGTGTATAACACATTCATGCATGTGTGTATGTGGCACACATATATAGGGGTGTGCTGCATGATGATTTGTTGTCTACACGTGTGTATATGTAGGTGTGTTGCATGCATGCATGTGGTGCATTGTGTATGCATGTTAAATAGTCGTGCATAGGCAGGAAGTCATGGGTGTGTGGTACCATAGGAAGCGCTTTCTTGGACTGCAGAGGAGTCCTTGGCAAGCAGTGGTTAGGCATGTCACAGCTGAGCAGATGCTGACTTTGAACCCACCTGTGCCCACCCAGAGCTGCAGAGGAACTGGTTTTACTCACAGTGGCCCCATGCTGGCTTGCTTGGCCACACTCCTCCAGCTCTTGTTCTTCTTGGGATCTGAGCCTGTGTTGAGGATGACAGGCTCGGGTGCTGGCTGTGTTGTAGCAGAAGGGTAGGCCAAGTGAGACAAGAAAGAACAGAATGGCTTGGGACTCCTGTTGTTAGGCTCGTAGACTCTTCAAGGGCCTTGAGTGGAACCGGTGTCTCCAAACAGCCTTCTTTCTAGAACTGTCTATGGGACTTGATAGGCCTTTGTATCCAGGACTCTGGTGATGGAGCTTGCCACCTCACAGTTCAGACTGCTTGAAGGGGGTACCCCAAGATTCCTGTGAAAAATGATAATGAGCTTCTGGATTAACCATTCCACCAGACAGTAACAGCCAGTACCACTAACCAGGTGCCAAGCACACAGTGTGACTACCACTTGACCCACTTCTCCTTAGACAAGGGTGAGATGTGTACTGTGCATTGGGACGATGGCAGGAAGCCAGAGCGGGGTGTCCTCATGGGGGTGGGACTTGATTCTGTGAGTGTGTGCTGTTCTCAGGTGTGTTCTGTGGATAAGTAGGGGAGTGGGGGCTGGCCACCCCAGCTGCCAGAGCTTTGAGGAGCCCAGGGCTGTGGAGCAGGGTATTTAATTTCCTGAGCAACCTTATAGGATGGATAGTCACTTCTCATCATTTATATGAGAGGAAACTGAGGCATCAAGAAAGAGCAACCTAAGCTGGGTGCGGTGGCTCACGCCTGTAATCCTAGCTACTCAGGAGGCTGAGATCTGAGGATCAAGGTTCAAAGCCAGCCCAGGCACAAAAGGACCTGAGACTCTTATCTCTAGTTAACCTCTAGAAAATGGGAAGTGGGGCTTGGCTCAAGGATAAGGGTGGTAACTGAGCTGAGGAGCTCAGGGACAGTGCCCAGACTGAGTTCAAGTCCCATGACCCACAAAAAGAAAGAAAAAGAGCGGGGGGGGGGGGGGGGCACGTGCAACCTGGGCTGGGAGTTTGGCCTAGTGGTAGAGTGCTTGCCTAGCAAAAGCAAAGAAAGGAGGGAAGGAGGGAGGGAAGGCAACCTGCCCAGAGTCCACAGCTGTGGAAGACTAAGTGGGAACGGTTAACTCGAGGGAACCCTGGAATTCCAGCCATTAATGCCTGTACTCTGCTGCCACCTGCTTCAGGCAGCCGATCCCAGGGGCCTGCCTGGGCCACCCACACCACTTCCCTGTTGCCTTCCAGCAGCTTCTAGCCTTGGATTCAGGTCTTGCTTTCTTATGTTTCCTTTGCCTTTGAAGACTGGAGATTGCTGGCCCCTAGACCCTCTGTCCTTGTCCAGCACTCTGCTCCTTCTTCCCTGGGGTTGGGGAGGAGATCGGCTGGCTGGCCTGGCCTGTGGGCTCACCCATCACCCTTCAGCTGCTGTTCCAGCTGATAGGTGACCAGCCTGCCTGTCTGTGTCCAGGAGCTGCAGTGTGATGTGTCTGTGGAGGAGGACAGCCGGCAGGAGTGGACCTTCACCCTGTATGACTTTGACAACAATGGCAAAGTCACTCGAGAGGTGAGTGCCTAGCTCTGCCTGCTGACAATTGTTGGGTCCTTGGCACAGGGGCCAGACCCAGCCCGAAGTCTTCCCCTTGCCTCAGGCTTGCGAACGGAAGGGCCAGGGCCTAGGGGGTAGAGTGAGGACCATGGTGCTGCAGTGAAGTGGAGAGAGAGGAAGGGACAGCCTGCTCCCCCCATCCCCAGCCTGGGCAGTGCCCTAAAAGGAAGTGGGCAGGTACAGGACGCAGAGCATTCCAAACGCTGCCTAGCTTCTTTCTCTGTGGATCTGACACTGTCCCTTAGCTTTTTCACTCAAGACTGACATTTGAACCACAGCTCCACTCCCAGCCTTTTGATGGTTAGTTGAAGATGAGACCCAGGGGGTAGGGTGGTAGCTTTGAGCTAAAGAGCTCAGGGACAGTGCCCAGGTGGAGTTCAAGCTCCATGACACTCCCCCCACCAAAAAAAAGTTGAAGACTCTCACAGACTTCCTTGCCTAGGCTGGCATTGAACTGTGCTAGTTAGATCTCAACCCCATGAATATCTAGGATTACTGTATCACTTATTCCCTTGACCCTGAGCCAGACCTGCTGTGATCACAAAGCAGGCCCCTGGGCTCTGTGAGACCTGCAATGATGCTTGTGAGGTGGCTGTCGGTAGACGTCCATCTCCCATGATGCTCGCTCTGCCTTCCCAAGAAACAGGCATTGTGGCATATGAAGAAGCTCTAGGGAAGGGAGGGGGGAGCAGAGGTGTCCTCTGCAGGCCAAATCAAAGCTGAGATGGCCACATAAGCCAAGTGGCTAGGAAGCCTGAGTCAGACTTGGCCCCCCCCTAATCCACTACCCACCTGGTCTGGTCTGGTCTTCCAGAAGCCAAGCTACTCAGGAAGCTGTGAGGATCATAGTTCAAAGCCAGCCTGGTCAGAAAAGACCCTGTGAGACTCTTACCTCCAACTAACCATTCAAAAACCAGGAGTGGAGCTGTGGCTCAAAGTAGCAAAGTGCTAGCCTTGAGCAAAAGGGCTTAGCTTCGGTGCCCAGGCCACTGAGTTCAAGCTCCACAAGTGACAAATTGTTTTTGTTTTTGTTTTTTTTAAATTAATTAGTATCAGTGACTGAAGATTCACAGGTAGCTGGGGGGTTTGGGCTTCTTAGAAATGACACTCAGCCTGCAAATCAAAGGCAAGTCAGCTGAGCTGAGTGGCTGCACTCACCCCTACCTGGGCCTGGGCTTCCTCCATTCTCACCACCATGCCAGTGTGGAGGTACAGGTGTGTGAGCTCATGAAGAATCGCTGGACAGGTGGGACTATGGGTCCATTGTACACAGAAAATACCTTCCAGAAATTTCCAGTGTCACTTAAAGCAAGAAGCTGCCCCTCAGACAGATGGCTTCAGCAGATACCTAGAACCAAGGGAGGCCGGGTGAGGGAGACCTGCAGCCCTCCACACCCAGTCAGGAGGCAGAGAAGAGGCCCTGATGTTCTGGTTTAGAGGTAGCTGAGGCCAAAGAACAGATGCAGGATGTGAGGGCAGTCTGGCTTTGACATCTGTCATCCTATTGATCACTGACTTGGCTGGCTAGACAGGTGTCCCCTGCCTCCCTCACTGCGCCATGTGTGTCCCTCTCGAAGCCATGCACTCAGCCAGAGAGGACAACCATCCCTGACAGAGGAGGATCGCGTCTCCAGTCAAGGTGTATGGGTAGCTAGAACCTCCAAACAAACTCTTAAGCACAGATGTGAGTTAGCTCCATTTCTGGTGGACGGTCTCAGTCAGCGTGGACTGCCATGGCCCAGCAGCACAGGCTGGGGCTTCCATAACAGAAGCATCTCCTCCCAGCTCTGGGGGCTGGACAGTAGGATCAAGGTACCAGCCCTTTGGGGGTCCTGGTGATGCCTTTCTTCCCAGATGACCTTCTCCCCATGCCCTCTACTGCCAGATCCTGCTCCCATAGCCCCTCTTCCTATTAGGACCTCAAGTCTCTAGATGAGACTTCTATGTGCACATTTAGCCATAATCACCTCTTATTCCAACCAAAGGAGGCTTGGGGGATTCAGACTTTAACACAGGAATGGTGCTGGGGGCATAATTTCACTTCCCAACAGTCACACATGCTTGTCTATTTCTTTCTCAAAGTACTCATCAGACCTGAGCAGATGCTGCCACCACCCCCACCCCAATATTCCTTGGGTTCACCTCTTAAGTCCATCTGCTGCTTTCCTGCTCTGTGCTTTCTCTGGAGTTGGGGCTAGCGCTGCCCTGGGAGGACAAACCTGAAAGCACGAGGGTGGGGCCACAGTGCTAGAGGAGAGCTGTTTGTCCCCTCCATGATGGATGAGACAGCCTGGCAGGGTCCCATGCCATCCCTAAGAGGACCCTGGCACCCCTGAGCTTAAGTGGTTGGTGGCCGTAGCCCACTCAAGGTTTTCTTTGGATGTTTCCTCCCTTTGCCACCTGGCTCCCTTGCTTCCCCCATCTCATGGCTGCCCTAGGCTCTGTGGGGTCGGCACCGTCTAGGTGGCCAGATCCCTGTTACTGTGCTAACAGTGCCTCAAGCTGAGGCCCATGCGGGCACCTGCTTCCTCCCGGACAGGACATTACCAGCCTGCTGCACACCATCTACGAGGTGGTCGATTCCTCCATGAACCACTCCCCGACGTCTAGCAAGACCCTGCGGGTGAAGCTGACTGTGGCCCCCGATGGGAGCCAGAGCAAGAGGAGTGTCCTCCTCAATCATGCCGGTGAGGAGCTGCGTGGTGCCCAGGCAGGGCTTTGGCAGGTCCTGGAGGAGCAGAGCAGCACAGGGGTAGGAGGGGAGGAGAAGGAAGTCCGCATCTCTGGTAGAGACCCACGAAGCCATGCATGCAGATGGAGTGGGTGTGGTGAGCAGCCAGGGGGTGGGGGGCTGCTGTGAGGAGACTCAGGGAGGAGGTAAGTCTGCATTTGTGGGGCGTCCCCTAGCTGTTTCTAGTTCAGTGCATCCTTTGCTTAGTCTCAGCCGGGGACTGTCCCATAGAACCGAAGCAAAGCTTCCACGGGCATGTTTTGAGGGCTGCATACCAGGGAAGCCCCTGGCAGGGCCAGGAGCAGGCAGCTCACCATCGTTCCTTGTGCTTCAGACGTGCAGGGCACGAGGCCCCGAGCAGAGACCAAGCCCGCTGAGGAGCTGCGTAGCTGGGAGAAGAAGCATCGAGCCCCCCTCAGGTACAGCGGGCACAGGCAGAGGTGGCAGCCTGGGACCTATGAGCATGTATTGAGTGTCTACTGAGTGCCTGCATCTGAAGGATTCCAGAAGCTCCATTCTGGTCTCTCTGTAGGGGCAGTGGGCTCATGGCATAGATTCATAAATTACTTTTTAAAAAAAAAATAGGGGCCGGGAGTTTGGCCTAGTGGTTAAGGTGCTTGTCTAGCATGCACAAAGGCCCAGGTTCGATTCCTCGGTACCACATACATACAAAAAAGCCGGAGTGGTGCTGAGGCTCAAGTGGTAGAGCTCTAGCCTTGAGAAAATCCAAGGACAGTGCTCAGGCCCTGAGCTCAAGCCCAGGACTGGCAAAATAACAATTATAATAATGAGCCGTAGCCTTCTTCCTGTCATGCTAAAACCTATGTCACCAGTGTGATTTGGATTCAGCATGTGTGGGGTGTCCTGGCATGTTTCCTGTGTGCTGTGAGTGGGGTTCAGGCAGCATCTTAGGAGCTAGTGTCTTGGAGGGGCTGTATGTCCATTCAAACCCAGGGACACAAAGATTCAACACCTCGGCCCGAGGGGGGTGGCCTAGCTGCAACAGTTATGACAACCTGTATTTATAGGCATTTGGGATTCAAAATTGAGGGACAGCTGATGTGCAGATCTGTTCTCATCTGGTGGGCCAAAGGCATGGGTGGGTAGGATCTGTCCAGTGCAGGGTGAAGAGGAGACAGGCCAAGCCGGGGTGCCATATGGGCACACAGAGGCTGGGGTCAGAGGTGTCCAGGGTGGCTGGAGCCACATAGGGAGAAAGACTGGGGGATGGGAGCAGACTGAAGAGCTCCTTGAAGGAGCAAGGTGGGTGTTGTTCGGCGTCCTTTGGGGACAGAAAGAATGGCTGTGGCAGTGCCTCCCCCTTGGAGAGCCTAGACTGGGTTCTAGGGCAGATCGTGGAGCTGCCAGCCTGAATGCCAACAGTTGGGACTGCCCACAGACCTTGGTGAAGCAGGCCAAGGTCAGCCACCTGCCTGCAAGTGGGCGTCTGATTCAAACCCTGAACTGGGGAACATCTGATTTTGACCACCTCTGACATTTGCTTTGGGCCTGTTTGGTGTGAAGTCCCTGTCCACCCTTCTCAGTAGGGAGAAATCACTGCACTGACTGACAACAGAGATTGTCTGCTCCTTTGACACCTTCCCAGACACAAACGGGGATGGGCATTTGTCCAGGTGGCAGTACTCACTCAATTCTGTCCCCCTGACAGGTTCCAGGGTGACAGCCGCCTGGAGCATTCAGCTTGCTACCACCATTGTGTGGACGAGAACATCGAGAGGAGAAACCACTACTTAGACCTTGCGGGGATAGAAAACTACACATCCCAGTTTGGGCCAGGTAAGAGGCGCCCACCTGCATGGGGATGTGGGCAAGGTCTGGATGCCAGGCTGTCCTCCTGGCTGGGGAACTGTTATGGATTGGTCAAAGATGCCATCATTAAGAACGTTTTCAAGCCAGATGCCAGTGGCTCACTCCTGCCGCTCAGGAGGCTGAGATCTGAGGATCACAGTACAAAGCCAGGCCAGAGGGATAAATTCATGACTCTTATGTCCAATTATTCAGTCAAAAGAAATGGTATGGCTCAAGTGGTAGAGCGCCATCCTTGAGCAGAAAAGCTAAGCAAGAGCATGAGGCCCCATGTTCAAATTCCAGTACCTGTTACCCCCCCCCACAAAAAAAATCAAAAATAATACATGCACAAAATTGAACACGTTCTAGTAGTGCTTGAGGGCTTAGAACACAGTGAAAACTATGGTTCCTTGTCCATCCCGCCCTGGTTCCAAGAGGCTACTTGGACGTCTCTTGGCCATATCACCCAGGAAAATACTGCTTCCTATCTTTCCTCCTGGGACCTCCTATTAAGCTAACTTCACTCCCCCAGTCCCCTCTCCCTCCCTCCCAGTGCATCTATATTCCCATCAGAATGCTTACAACTCTCCTCCAGCCTCCTGTTATTAGTGGTGATTAGTGTCCGTTGCAATCTTTCCCAGCCCCTCCCAGATGAGAACTACTCTCTCTGAGGACTCACCTCAGTGCCCCTGCCCCACCCTTCCCAAACAGACACCTTTCTCCCAGGGCAGTGGGGAAGTGGGGTAATGACATTTATCTATCCTGGTGGCCTGGGGGCAGGGTGTTCTGGGGTGCAAGCCCAGCATGCAGTAGGTGCTTACTAAATGTCTGTTGAATTGGTTCCTAGGCTCCCCTTCAGTGGCCCAGAAGTCAGAACTGCCCCCTCGCACCTCCAACCCCACCCGGTCTCGCTCCCATGAGCCAGAAGCCATCCATGTCCCCCATCGGAAGCCCCAAGGCACAGACCCGGGCTCTTTCCACTTCCTTGACACCCCATTCACCAAGGTCTCAGAGCTTCAGCAGCGGCTCCGTGGCACCCAGGACGGGAGCAAGCACTTTGTGAGGTCCCCCAAGGCCCAGGGCAAAGGCATGGGTGCGGGCCATGCCGCCAGAGGAGCCAGAAACAAGCCCCCCTTGGCACCCTCTGCCCCTGCAGTGTCCCCCTCTGCTCATCTGGCTACCAGCCCAACCCTCCTCCCCGTTCTGGCACCACTTGGGCACAAGAAGCACAAGCACCGAGCCAAGGAGAGCCAGCCTGGTTGCCGGGGCCTTCAGGCCCCGCTGGCCACAGGCACCGTGCTGGGTCGGGAACACATGCGAGAGCTGCCCGCCGTGGTGGTGTACGAAAGCCAGGCCGGGCAGGCAGTGCAGAGACACGAACACCATCATCACCATGAACATCACCACCATTACCACCACTTCTACCAGCCCTAGAGCCTCCCCTGCCCCACCCGCCCCCGGCCCTATCCACCAGATGAAGGACCCTCCCAACACCCCTGGCGTTGTTATTCTATTAATTATTGTTATTATGACGATTATTGTTATTAATAATTATTGTTACTCCACTAATATTTAGCTAGCCTTCATGTAGAAGATATATGGGAACACAGAACTAAAACATTTTATTTATATGTTGTGGGGACTGCATAACTCACCCAAGAAGTGACTCTGGGTTTGGAAGGGGCCTAGAAATGGCAGAGGCACCCTTGGGGGAGCAGGGGCCCTGAGCTGTGGATCTTCCGTGGATCTTCTCATCCTTTCCCTAGTGTCACGGGAGCCCTAGGGCCAAGCTCTGGCCTGGGCCTTCCCTGACCCACGAGATCTCCAGAGGACCAACAGCTGCTACCTCGTAGTGTTGTTCTGGTTTGATTTTGCCCTTAATTGATTGTAATGTGCTACAAGGGATTTCAGCGGACTGCCGACACAACACCTCCCTGCCATTGTGCTTTTATGTTCCAATCTAAAAACTTCAGGTATCCTTTCTGGAGTTCCTTTTCCTGCCTGTTCAGCGGGATGGCATCCTGGGCCCAAGCCAGCTCCATCTCTCCTGTTCTGCACTCCATGGAAACACAGCCCTCCTTCATCTCCCCTCTCCTCTCTGCTTTTGGAAGATGTGCCCATGTTTAAGGACCGTCTTTGAAACCAGCCTTCTCATTTTGGAAACCGTTAGAAAGAACCAACCTCATAAACAAGCATGGTTTTTCCAAGGTTGTGTGCTATTGGCTGTGCTGGATGGGATGGAAACCTCAGGTTTTACCAGCATTGAATACTTGCCCACCTTTGTGGTTCTCTGAACCATCTTCTGAATCTGTAGGTAGATGCCACCTTCCGTGTCTCGTGTCTCTCAGGAATCTTTGCTGGCATGTAGAAGTCAGTGGTCAACCTCTCTTCTGCTTCCAGAGCTCAGCTATGACCCTGTGTGCCTCCTGCGGGGCACGGCTGGGTGTCTGTCAGATGCACAAGATCACTGCCCTGTGAGCTGTGGTCCTTTCTGGGGCAGGGGCTAGGAAAGTCAGACTTGGAAGAGGCCTTCAGGGGTACAGAAGAGTGCAGTAGAATGGGGACAGTCGCCAGAGGGGGATCCCAGGGTTGGTGGGCTTAGCAGGTCTGAGCTTTGTCTGGCCAGGACTTGGGGAGACCAGGGAAAGGGCCACTGTTAATCATTTGGGATTCCTACAAAACCCGGATCCTTCTCAGACTGCGTAATGAAGGAGGTGTTATCCTGGGTTATTGACTATGTGGCGCAGAGTTCTTGTGAGAGCACAGAATCCTCAAGCTGTCCTGGGTGTCATTCCCCTCCCCCCAAATTAGGGGTGAGAGAAGCGTGAAGCATCTCTTGCACACAGGGCTAATGATTTGGGGAAACATTTGAAGGAACCCTGGTTTTCACTCCAGGGATGCATGCAGCCAGCCATGAAACCTTCAGGAAACTCTCATCCTGACCCACTTTCCCACATGCTCTGAAGGCACCATTGGCCGGGGCCACTGGTCTCTCCGGGATCCAGATGAATTAAGACTTTGGTCCTCTGGCTTTCTTCCTGGGAATCCCTACCCATAGCCTCCATTTGAGTTCGGCTTGAGCATTTTTGGAAGGCAGTTACTTCTGAAGGCATTGGGTTTGAGTTGTGTCAGTTTTATTCAGTCCTTATGTGCAGACCCAGCAACCTGTGGGAGCTCAAGAGTATACTGAGGCTCAGAGAAGTTAAATAACTCCTCTGAGACCACACAGTAAGTGCCAGGGCTGAGTTCTAGTATTTTCCATGGAATTCCTTTGGCCACTATAAAAAGGATGTAACCACTGGTTTGGGGCTTCCCTTACTTGGGATTAGGGCTTTTTTGTTTCCCCGGTTGTGAGGCTTGAACTCTGGGCCTGGACACTGTCCCTGAGCTCTTCAGCTCAAGGCTAGTGCTCTACCACTTTGAGCCACAGCACCACTTCTGGTTTTCCAGTGGTTAATTGGAAATAAGACTGTCCTGCCCAGGCTGGCTTTGAACCATGATCCTCAAATATCAGCCTCCTGAGTAGCTAAGATTACAGGTGTGAGCCACCAGTGCCCAGCTAAGTTTGTGGCTTTCTATTCAGTCAGGATTTGGCTCAAAGTAAATGTAGTCAAACCAGAGAAAGGTAGACTGGTGCTGTTGGAGGTGACAAAATCAGGTGTGAATGAAGCAGAGCTGAACTGATGGTTAGCTCTCCTCCAAACCTCCAGCCAAACTGGGAGTTTAGCATTGGAAAGTTATTACATTTCTGAGGAAATTCCACTGAACAATTCTGATTGGCTGGGTTTAGCTCAGGTACCCACCCCCCTGGACCAATCACCATGCCTCATCTGGAATCACATCCACTCAGTAAGAGGCAATATCAGTACAAGAAGGCCATAGGACAACCATGAACACTCCCTAGTTTGTCTGCAGCTCCTTAGCTCCCTTCCTCCCCCCCCCCGCCCCTGCCCCCACCCCTTCCAATGCCCTGATGTTGCCTCTTGCCCTACCCCTGACAGGATTCTTTTATTTCTTGGTAATGGATTTATCTGTTTTTTTTTTAAAGCATCAATGTGTACACATGTAAGATTAGATAGCGTGAAAACCCACATAGTAAGAAATAAACTTCCTATCATTCTACCCCAGCAGCATGATGCCAGCTTCTGGGTGCCTCCTGGAACCAGTCAGCTTAGAGTGGGGTGTGCAGAACACAACCTGTGATGCCCTGCTACCCATGTTCCCTTCCTAGCTCCCTGGCTTCTTCCTGCTGTACTTCCAAGTGCAGTCAGCGCTGACCCTCAGTTTCCCCTCGGTGGAAACTATCCATATTATCTCCTTCATTCTCAGAATAAATGCATGTATATAAAATAACTCCTCGATTACATTTGGTTAATTTTCCATATCTTTTAAACACAAAGATTGAAACAGAAAGCTGCAGAGCAATAACTAAGCTCCCCATTCACCATTTACAAAGCTGACATTTTGTACTATTTCTTTCAGATCTATTTTTGAGAAAGAAAACCCTGAAATTGCTGCTTAATCCCCTTCCCACCCCACCGTTTTATTTTTATTCAAACAGCATAGCAGTCGTGCTTAGGCCCTTTTCTCTTCAACTGAATATATTTGGAGACTTCCCCCAGGGTCACTGAGCTCTTCCCCCTCTCTCCCCCCTCCCAACAACAGCTGCTTAGCTTTTGCCTGCTTAGAGGCATTGTCACCTCCCATCAAGCCTGTGGGTCATCTCATCCTAGGCTGTGACAGCCTAGAGAGTTCTTGTACATGGTTTGGTTTGGTGTCTACCCACACTTCCAATGACTGGAAGTATTAATACAGAACAACGGAGTTCAAGCAGATGAGATTTTGGTTCTGATGTTCTTGTGAGTTCAAAAAGTAAGTGATATCAGTACTACGAAGGGAAGGAAAGAAGAAAGGAAGGAAGGAAGGCAGGAAGGAAGGGAGGAAGGAAGGGAGGGAGGGAAAAAAGCACATTAAGAGCATCCAGCTTCTTGGTGCAGTTTTGAGTGTGTTTTCCTGCACGCTGGTGAGGTGGGAAGTTGGGTCCTGTTGACAGATCTGAACTCCAGGGACAGCTACAGCTTCCCTGGCCCCTGTGCTCAGAACCTGGGAGTACTGTGGGGTGTGGAGAAGTTACAGAAAGCTGAGGACAGGTCTTGTGGCTTTACATGGTGTGTGTGTGTGTGTGTGTGTGTGTGTGTGTGTGTGTGTGTGTGTGTGCGTGCGCTGGCATGTGCTGGTCAGCTGGGAGATGGGGGCTTCTGCTACTGCTTGGCACTGAGGACCTGTGGTATATTCAGTCCCTAGTGGCGTTGTCTGCTCTCATCTCAGGATCATGGAATTAGTTCCCAGAAGTCCCCAGGCTGGAGTACAACATGCCAGCCATGGCAACTGACGTAGAAAAGCCATGCTCAGGACACCTTCCCCCCCCCCCCCCCCGCCCCCAGCCCCATTCAGCATCTAGGGCTCTGATCTGGTTTTTTGGTCTCATTACCTCCCAGGCCAGAGGATCATCAAGCCCAGCCTCTTTTCCCTGGGGCCGTTTTCCCTGCAAAGGGCTTTGTGTCTTCAGCATCTCCCCCTGGCCTGGGGCCCAGGCTCCAGAAACCAGGGAGATACCTTCCCCTCCCCTCCCCTCTCACTCTAGAAGAATCCTCATGAGTCTTAGTCTGTAAGCCTGGTAGAGGGACAAGTAGATCTCCACCTACAACAGATGGGAGTTTGACATGGGCCAGGCCACTGGCCGGGTTGGGGAGGGGAGAGGAGGTCCCACACACCAGTGATCAGTGGTGGCTGAATTCACAATCACTTGGGAGAAATTTTCAGAAACGAATCCCCAAGCTTACTTCTGATGACCTTCAAGTCCCAGGTGTGGCTCAGGGATTTGAAAATGCCCTGGCTTCCCATGGAGCCAGGGGCATTGACTACAGATGATCTCAGAGGAAAGACCTCAGTTCAGAGCTGGAGGCGTCTCTCTATGAGCCTGGTTACTGAAGACGCTAGACCAAATAAGATTGATTGGGTAAGCTTGGGTGTAGAGTGCAGGACCAATGCTTTGTGTGTTTCCTGAGATATGGTTTCACTCTGTAGCCCCGGCTGGCTGTGAACTCAAGACTCTCCAGCCTCTACTTAGTCCATGCATGACAAGGCCAGTGCTTTTAACAAGCTTCCTACCTGTAGGAGCTGGTGCTGCAGCTGAGCCCTTAATCCTGTCTGAGAAACCCAGAAGCCTGTGCCTGGGCACAAGCAAGTCCCAGCCTCCAGTATGTACACTAAGGTGACATGAGAGGCAGAGGAAGTCCCTGCCCCACCAGAGACCTCCCAAAAGATAGGTGTCAGGGTAAGTGACCATGACTACACCAGAGGACTGGACGATACAGAGACATCCTCTGTGTGCGGGTTGGGCGACTTTCCTCCCCCTACCATAGTGCTACAGGCAACCCAGGGAATCAGATCATCTGGGGCCAAATGGCTTCCAACCTGAGTCATCCAGGTGGCCTCTGGGTGTGGACCACACACCCAGAAAGTAGAAAATTAGATGTGAGGCCTGGGAGTATGGCCTAGTAGTAGAGTGCTTGCCTAGCATGTACAAAGCTCTGGGTTTGATTCCTCAGTACCATGTACACAGAAAAAGCTAGAAGTGGTGCTATGGCCCAAATGATAAAGTACTATTCTTGAGAAAGCGCAAGGACAGTGCCCAGTCCCTGAGTTCAAGCCCAGGCCAGAGCTGAGTGTGGCAGAACAACCCAGACCTCATCTGGACTTGAGGACAAGAGCACTACTGCAAACATCAGACCAGCTTTGAGGTCCCCTGTTTCACTAAAATAACTCTTTTCTAAATACTTCTGATGGTAAAATTCGAAATGAATTCATCAAAAATGGCCAATGCAGTTTTCTTCTTAAGGAAGCCATTCTTCATTCATTCCCCTTAGCAGGTACCCAGCAGAGGACGAGCAATCAGCTTTGTTGGGCATCCCAACTGGTCCTGAACTTGACCTTCTACCACAGCCACAGCCCCTGCAGCCAGAGTGCCTCTTAGGGTAGAAGCAAGGGCTGCTTCATGGGGGAAGAGGGATGGACAGGGAGAGTAAGTAGTAATGAACAGAAGAGAGGATGAAGCAGGAAGGAGCTGTGGGCATTCCCATCCTGAATTGTCTGTCCATGACTCCAACCTGGGAGTTCTGATTGGAGGGTTTTATATAAATAGAGTGAGAACATTGCAAATAAATGTTTGGAAAAGCAATGTGTTGTTTTTTTTTAATTTTGCTAAATATGGCTTTAACAAAAGAGGAGGAGAAGGAAGGAAGGAAGGAAGGAAGGAAGGAAGGAAGGAAGGAAGGAAGGAAGGACGGACAGACTGCACCAGTGGCTCATGCTTGCAATCTTAGCCACTCAAGAGGCTGAGATCTGGGACTTGCAGTTCAAAGCAAGCCCGGGGAAGAAAGGTCTAACGAAACACTTACCTCCAATTAACTACCAAAACCCAGAAGTGGAGCAGTGGCTCAAGTGGTAAAGTTACAGACTTGAGAGAAAAAAAACTAAATATAGGGCTGAACCCTGAGTTCAATCCCTCCAGTGCCAGCAGAGAGGGCAGGGCAAGACTGAGACTGACTTGTCTGGAGCCCTTCCCCAGGGAGCTGCTGGGCCCTAAGCCAATGCCCTGCTGGCCTGACCATATCTAGTATGGCTCAGTTTATCATGTTTGATCCAGATTTCCAGAAACTAAAGTTTGCAACCTAAAAAATATGGATTTTTTTAAGCTATTCTTACAAAAAAAATCATAAAACAGGTTATCTTGAGATCACATTCCCCCAGGCAGTAATCTGGAGCTAAATAGTGTCCACCCTTTCAGATAATTTAAATACTTTCCCCTGGAGCCCCTCCCCTAAGCCTTTCCCAGCCTGGCCCCCCAATACCTTATAGCTCACAATTGCTGCCCCCCCACACTCAACCTTGGAAGTCACCCATTAAAAACTAGGCCCAATCAAAGGCTAAGAGGCTCATGGGCTATTTCAGCAATGGGAGGACCTAAACTCTGGCTCATAATCTCATTCCTTAGGTGGGGCTGGGTTACCTGGGGCCCCCTGAGGGTCCTGGTCTATGTGAGATTCTGCCATCTCTCCTAAGCTAACAAAATGTATCAAGAGTATTGTCTGCACAGACTTCCTGGACTCCTGGTTTTCTTGCCTGGTCATCTTTGAGCCTCAATTTTCTTCTCTATAAAATGGGCCTCATGCTTGGCTTCAACGCCGGTTTCTTGGAAAATTTCAATGGCACAAGAAAAGCAAGAGGAGTATCTTCCACGTGGAGCTCATTGAAGCAACAGGCCTAGAGCTTTCCAGGTAGGAACAGAAGAGCCTGAAGAGGCTCTCACTGGACAGAAGACTCCAGCTCTGATCTGTCCAACCCAATTGCAGGCTGTAGCTCCCACAAATGCAGGAAGATGTGGCCTCAGATTCTTGGGACCTGATGTCTTGGATCCTGGGCATTTGATCTGTGGATTGGAACTTGGGAAAGCGATAGAACTTGAAAGCAGGCTCGGGGATCATTGTAAATGGGCAGAACAACCAATGGCTGGCAGTATGGGCTTTGGAACCTGGTTCTGCTGCTTACAAGCTGTATGTTGTAGGACAAGTATCTTTGACCTCTCTGTGCCTTCGTTTCTGTTATGGCTTTAATAGGAAATATGAAATGGCTTTAAACGGCTCGACTGTTAAAGCCTCTGGGGTGAGGAGGGGCTGTTTGGAGAGGTTCTGGGGACTTTAGGAAGTGGGGTCCAACTGGAGGAAGTAGGTCACTGGGGGTGAGGTTTTGGGAGTGTCTTGTTCCTGTCAATCACGCTCTACTTCCTGTCTACCATGAGGTAAAGAAGCTCCACTGCCACAAGCTCCCAGAAGCATGCTGTTCTTTCTCCCATGGATCTAGAAACACCAGAGCCAGCCACAATGACTGAATTCCTCTGAACCCAAATAAATTCAGGTTGTTTCGGTCAGGTACTTAGTTATAGCACTGAAACAGTATCCTTCTCTGTAACAGGGGCATCGCTACAATACCTGCCTCATTGAGATACTGTGTGTTCAGATTTAATCGTTCAAAGGCCCAGTGGGCCTGGGGCATTCAACACAGTGCTGGGCACATAGAGGCAGCTGCTGCCAGGAGAAGGTGGCCCTGTGGATTCAGGAAGGAGGGGATGTGCTGATGATAAAGGATACCCTGTTTGCAGGCCAGCTGCTGAACTGTGGCACCTCACCTCTGCATGTGCTGAATGGCGACCCCACCTGCTGTGTTCTCCCCAGGTTCTATTCCCACACCCCGTAAGGCGGTTTGGACTGACCAGGCCCCTGCACACTCTAGGCCTGAAGCCTTGCACTGTACGGTGAGACTGTCCCAGCCTTGACACAGCCCTAAAAGGTGGGTATGGGTAAGGACTGGTACCTGAGAGATTCATGTAGGGAACATGCCTGTCTCTCCTGTCTCTGGGCCTGTCCTTGTCCTTCAGGACAAGTTGCTGAGGAGTCAAAGTTACCGTAACTACTACTTATGGGACAGCTACTGTATGCTCAACTTACTATTTATGGAGTGCCTACTGTATGCCCAGGTGACATTCCTGATAAACTCTGAATAGCCTTGTGAGGAACCAATGGGGAAACTGAGTTACAGACTAAAAGGCCAATCACTAACCTTTTCATTGATGCATGGAAGACTGAAAATACAATCATGATGTGTGGGGATGAGCTGTTAACACTTGACCCTGCCTTCCAGGGCCAATGTTAACCAACACTGACCAGGGTTAGTCCTTCTCCCAGGCCTGCCACCATCCTGCCAGTTCAGGGAATGTAGGGGAGGGAGTCCTGAGGATAGGCTGTGGTCTGGATGATGCCCTCATGGTCCTTTTATTCCCAGAGCTGATGGTGCTGGTGAGCAGAGTCAGTGTCTCTCACTTGGGTCATTCATTCTATTCTGTGAAGCTGCCTCAAACAACAAGAGGTCACTCCTGGGGACACGCAGGTGAGGATCTCAGCAGCACGGGTCCCAGCCCTGTCATAGCCCACGCATACATGCTACACTCATCCCAGCCTCTTGGTACTCTGGAATGGCAGATGTCTCTTCCACACAGAGCCTGGGGCCATTTTAAGCAACAAAATCACCAGCAGTAAATGAACCATGAACATTCCACTGCTCTGCGCGTGTCCACAAATGACCATGAAAATGCTGGAAATGCTGATTTTGGAGTCTCCAGTACATTTTAGTGAGTGGGTAAATTCACCATACAGCAAGTGTGAGCAACAAGAATCCACTCTCTGCACTTGTTTGTGCCACAGGCGTATGGTTTCCACCAGGGCACTGTCAGCTTCTGTGAATAATAAGGGGATTATTTTCCAGTCCCAAGGGCCCAACCAAGCTGTTTGTCAAATGTCTGCGAACGACAGGAGGACACACGCTCTGGGCCTTCCACATGGCCATAGCAAGGCCTCTGTGGTGATTGGGTTACAAACTTCCAGTAATGGACTGTCCCCATGCCCAGACCCAGCAGAGTCCCGCGAGGCCGCAGTAAAATCTGGGGCTGTTCTAGGGAATCAGAATGGAGGGATGCAGGGGCCAGCCTGTGGGCTCTCTGACTGAAACCCAGGTGGCCTTTGGTGGCTCGGGTTCCTGGCCAGATTCTCCCTAGGTAGAAAGGAGCCTCTAACCATCTTAGCCCAGATCACCTGGCTCCCTTTCCTCTGACTACTCTGTCTCTACCATCTGATATTGACTTGGTCCTGAAATTTCTGCCTCCAATGGAGCTTTCCCTCCTTTCTTCTTTCCCTTCCCTCTCCTAATTTTTGTGTGTATGCTGCTACTGGGAATTGAACTCAGGGCCTCTCGCTCTTGTTTGCCTCTTTTGTTCCAGGCTTCCATTTTACTGTTTGAACCACATCTCCAGTAACAGCTTTTTGCTGGTTAATTGGAGACAAGAGTCTTGTGGACTTTTCTTCTCAGGCTGCCTTCCAACTGGGATCCTCAGAAGTCAGCTCCTGAGTAGCTAGGATTACAGGTGTGAGCCACCAGCACCCAGCTTCCCTTCCTTCTGGAGAAGTCTTGACCACTGAGCACTCAACTGTCCTGATGTGCAGTTGAATATAGCATGTCAGTCTGGGTATGAGCACACACACACACACACACACGCACACACACACACACTATACAAGAAGCCACCAAAATTGAACTTTGGGACAAGATTTAAGTAGAGCAAAGAATGAGCCAGATGTATCCCTCACCACTTAGAGCCTGCTGGGGTCTAACAGGCCTTTTCCTTGACTACACTTATCCAATAGTTATCCCTGTCCTCTGTGATTGTGCTTTCCAGTCTTCAGTGATCAACCACCAAATGCCACCAAGTATACTGTAAACACACACACACACACACACACACACATACACACACACATATCACATATCTTCACTCTCTTGGAGCCTGTAGTCTTGTAGGGAGCAACTGTCACATAAAAACTATTTTGGGGGGCCAGGAGTTTGGCCTAGTGGTAGAGTGCTTGCCTAGCATGCACGAAGACCCGGGTTCGATTCCTCGGTACCACATACATAGAAAAAAAGACAGAAGTGCTGTAGCTCAAGTGGCAGGGCTGTAGCCTTGAGAAAGCCCAAGGACAGTACTCAGGCCCTGAGTTCAAGGCCCAGGACTGGCAAAAAAAAAAAAAAAACAACCTATATTGTTGTCAGACCTGAACACTTGCAATGATTACGAGATGGAGTAGGAGAATCATGAGAATTTATGGGCATAGGCAGGAACTTTTTGAAGAGTCCTAGGGGCACAGCAAACAGAAGAGAGAATTGTCAAATGAAATTATATCAAAACAAAGTGTCTGCACAGCAAAGGACATACTTACTAAACTAGAAAGGTAGCCAACTGACTGTGAGACGATCTTTACCAGCAACCTATCAATAGAACAAAAGCCTAAGTTTGAGGAGTTCCTTCGGTGGAAAGCTAATGAGGACAGCTTGTACCAAGGCCCTTTGGATAGGAGAGAACGAGCCACTGGATAAACACAGTGGCTGGTGTGGTTGCACATAGGTGGTAGGGAGCTTGCCCGAGATAACTGTGGGGAGTGGGCTGTGGTTTGTGGCCAATAGTGTGCTCATCCCCCTGGGAGACACTTATCAAAATGTTGGGCAGGCAGGCAGAGCAGGGGAGCCAGGATGCGGTCCTGAAGACAGCCCCCTCTCCCCAGTGTAGGATCCTAGGGTGACTCCGTGGATAGAACACACTGCGATCCCCATCTCCTCGAAGGGGTTCCTATGCCATTTTCCCACATTCCCACCCATCAGTACTACAGCCCCCACTAGAGGAGAGAAGACAAGGCCTCCCCTGCTCCTGATCTTCCTGGTCCTGTTGAGTCAGGAAGGAAGGGCCGACTTGCGTTCCTCTGCCAGGCAAGGGGGTCCAGGAAGGAGGCCCACTATCGACTTAAACGTGGGGGATTTAAAAGGCCCCTATGTTCCCACTTTGTGCTTGGCTTCTCACAGACAGCCCGGGACCTTTGAAGTCGGCCTGGCCCAGTGGGGAGCGGGCTTCTGTGGAGAGGAGACGCTGACTGGGCGGTGGAAGGGGCCAGGGGGGTGGCTGAGACTCTATTAGGCATGCTCGAGCAAAAAGGAAGGCAAATCCAATGATAATGTACATCTGTTTCAGGGAATTTATAAGCTTTGAACATTTTTTATGGGCAGATAAGTGGGTCCTTTTCTTACCATAACTTAGAACTTCAAAGCTGAGTTGTGTGGATAATGCAAATTGCTGAAATATGAGATTTTTCCCTACAAAGAGGTTTCCAAAAAAGACAGGAGGAAAGAGGAGTGGGGGGGGAGAGAACGAAGGCTAATTGATGCCAGTCTTTTATGTATACAGCAAAAACAGGACAGAAATTGATTTTTATGAAATAAGAAATTGATGGGAGAGACGGGAAGGAGGGAGAAGCTGTTTGGCTGGGCCAAGGGGACAGAGCCAGGGCCAGCCTTCCGCCCAGGCTGAGGTCACCTCTAGGAACACAGCGTCCTGTTTCTGGGGGCCATAATGGGGACATAGGACACCTCGCAGTCAGTCTGGGATGTGTAAGCTCTTGTCCCTAAGAGGTGGAGGAGAGGGGCTTTTTGAGACAGGCTTGATCATAACTGGAGGAGGGTAGACTATCCACAGGCCACAACAGCCTGCTCAGGGTTTTGCCTGGTCTCCATTGCCCATGCTGACCTCCAAGGAGCCTGTACTGAATGAATGAACGAATGAATGAAGAATGAAGGAGAGGATGAAACCTAGCTGTTCAGCATGGTGGGTCAACCAGCTGATTTTTCTCCCATTTCTCTTATCTACTGTGTAAAGGGTGTGAGAGTGTGTTGTTATCTTTTCTGCCTAGAAGCCGGCCTAGCAAAGCCACCACCACCTTTGCCAGTGTTTGGATCATGAGACCCTATTCCAGCCAATGACAATAGAAGGAGAGGACGCCTAAAATGATGTAGTAGGCGCCATCTTACTAGCAGCCTTTTGACCCCAGAAGTTAGGTCCTGGGTAGGAGAGGGGCACTGGGCTATCACTCAGTACCTGATGCCCTTCTCCCAGCCCCCTCACCAACTCAGTTTTTTGGCTTTTCCTGGAATAAGATTCCAGAAAAGATTTGAGAAGGTGAGTGGGGAGTAAACAGAAGGAGGACAGCTGTAGCTTGAAGCACTGGCAACTTTTGAGTCTGCTGAAGCAGCCAATGAGGTTCATGTCTGTGACTTGACGTGCGCCACTGTCACTCAGATCTGAGGCTATCTGTACAGGTGCAGCAGGCTGGTGAGGGCCTCCAGGGGCTGGATGAGGCTCTGGACAGACCTGGGAGGCCCAGGTTTAGGGCAGCCATTACAGGGACAAGAGGACTCTGGGAAGTAGAGTGAGGACATGGGAGGCCCCTGGGGGAGCTCTGCCCCAGACCTCTGCCCTCCTCTACCCTGGCAGAACCCAGGGGGTTCCACACCTGTCTGAACCCCAGTTTGCAGTTTTTGTGGCCTGTGCCCACTCCCAACCTTTTTCTCCTCTCTGGGCCCCACAGTGAGCTTATTTATGGAACCACCAATTTCCATCTTCCTCTACCCACTCACAGCTCCTCTCCATTCTTCCAGTGACTTCCCATCATCCTTCCTGTCCACCCTCCTGCTGCTCTTAGGGTTGCCACTGGCTCGAACACCATCGCCAACCTTCCTTTTTTTTTCTTTGTCTCCCCACCCACCAGCAGAAAGTAGAGCTGTCAGAGGCAAGGACAATTGTCCTTTGATTAGTAGCTAGCATTGATTGCAGCCAGGGCTTTGCACTTGCTAGGCAAAGCTCCTTCTTCCACATCTTTTCTCCCCTTCTATTTCCTAGAGCACATGCCAGTGTTCCCCTCCCCTGGCCCCCTGGGCTGCTCCCCCTGCCAGAGCCCTCCCTGCTCTTCCTCCCGGGGATCACTTGCTCCTCCTTCTGCTCCCCCTGCTCCAGACAGGAAGCGTGAACAACACACCTGCCAACTGCAGACCATCCACGACCCTCAGGAAAAGAACCCAGCCCTGCTCCTGGAGACTGGCCTGGTTTCCTGCTTCATCTCTCCTCACTCCACCTGCGATCTTACCTGGGCCCTGCAGACCCTGGTGGTCCTGGGATAGTGGAGGACACACTGCTTCCTCCCTATCCTTGTTGATTCTTATCATTCCCCCTCACTATTTCCCTGGTCTTAGCCTACATTCCTCTAGGTGCAACTGAGCCAAGCCCATGGTGTTGTGTGAGTGATGCCAGGCAGGGGTGAGGGTGTGGAGAGCAGCATAGCCTGGTGGAACAAGTCAGCAGCAACGTGTATTTCTGAGGTCACCACTGGTGGCAGTGACCCTCCTGGGACAAGGACAAAGTCCTGGATGCACCTGCAGGATGCATGTACCTCCAGAGCCTGTGCCTGCTGCCCCCAGGCACATCTCAGGGTGCTTCTGGCTCACTTCCTACTAGGGTGGAGAAGACATGGCGATTGGCCACTTCTGGCCAATCTCTGCTGGGGTGAGGACTTGTAGGGGGAGGGGGCAGAGAGGGGCAGCAGCCACAATGGAGATGGCAGGGCTGTGGGGTGCAATGATGCCTGTCTTTAAACTCAGCTCCTCCAGGGAACCCTGGCTGACCCTGGTGCCAAGGCACCACTGTGAGGCCCCTGCACCTCTCCAGTGACACTGGGCACCAGGCCTCCCCTGCTTCTCGTGCAAGAGGCCTCTGAGAGGGAACACATGCGCTTCTGAGCCTGTGGTGAAGGGGAGCAGCTGTAGCCCCTGAGACGCCGGCGGCTCAGGCAGTGTGCAGTTCTGACTGAGCTCGTCCAGTGCATGGGACTAATTGAGTTCCTCTAGTTAGCTTGCCCAGAACTGATTAAGTTTCTCGGGTCCTTAGTACTGACTTAGCTCATCCAAGACACAGGACTGAGTCCATCAGTTCTTAGTACAGACTTCGCTCATCCACTACCCAGGACTGACTGACTTTATCCAACACACGCTGACCTAGAGCTGGTTCCCATGATTTCGGACCAGGTCAACTTGGTTAGAGAAAGGCAGCCCCGCACCCACCCCCAGCCATCACGTCTCTAGCTCCTACGCCTGCCCAGTCAACCCTGTAGAACTCTCCAGATGCCTTCTAGGTTGGGTGGGACCTGGTGAAGTGGAGGGTTGTGGAGTGGCCAAGAGACAGTCCTTACACAGTGTCACATGAGCAACTTGCCATGCAGGGTCAAGCACAGAGAGAATACAACTTCCTGGTAATGTAGACGAGGCAATTACGCGAATGAAGGATCATTTGCGCTGATTTGAAAACTATAATTAATAGGCATTCATTGTCTATTTGGAAGTCTAGCGTGGCATGGGCTTGGGGGCCTGGCGTCAAATACCATGTCATTGTAAGACTATAATAGACTGCGCCCAGATGTTCCTCAGAGAGCATGGTGAGGGGCTGCTGTCATGATGAAAGATGCCACTTGCTGATCTGCTTTTCCTTTAATGACATCCTTTGGAGATGACGCTTATCGCCTGTGCTTTCATCTTCCGATGAGGAGCAGGTAGCCCTAGCTGATTAAAGCCCCCTCCTGGTGACTTGGGATCAGATGTCTAGTGGTGGCATTGGTGGCCTGTGGTATGATCTTCCACCACATCTGTGTATGGGCAGAGGGCAGGGAGGTTTGGAGTGGGCTTCTCTGCTGTGCCCCTCAGGGGGTGGGGGGAAGGGATAGCTTGAACCAGGAGCTGATTCTGGAGGTGATCCTGGCTATGCCAGGGAGGCTTTGATCTGAGCCCCTCTACTCCCAGAAACTTGGAAAGTTCAAGGGTAGCCCTGCTGTGCCCCTCTGGGGGATGGTGGACCCAGGGCTGGACATAGCACCAGCCTGAGCCCTCCTGGCAGGAGGGTGGTGGATGGTTGAGGAGCATCCTGTGGGAGGTTGCAGGTAGAGAGCAGCAGGCAGCAGGTAGGTGCCAGATGTTTCTACTGATCCTCCACAGTTCCCATGATCCCCTGTGCCCCCTGCCCCCTCCCCGAGCCCCCATGGGCGGTGAGCTGCCAGCAATTCCGAGGTGCCTAAGAGCTAGTCTGAATCTTCCAACTCGTGGCCTCCGTGACACCAGATGGAAGGAATCAGCAGAATGCGGCCAAGCAACATATCAGAAATAAGACAGGCCAGGCTCCTTTGTGGGGACTTTAGCCTCAGAAGGCTGATGGGACACAGCATGGTGGAGAGGGGCCAGGCTGCTCGCTGGACAACAGAAGTAAGCAGCAGGCGCTTCCTGGGTTTTTGTGTGCAGGGAGGGGCTGGTAAAAGTAGGGTCATTGTCCATCTGGTCACAGACACTGTCTCATGAGGAAGCACGCTGACCTTGGACTTGATGGGCAATGACTTAGTCCAAGAATGCTTGAGTCTCTCCTGTTGCTGGTGTTATGATCTTGGGCCATTAGGAGACAGTTGAAGGCTTACAGGTGTTGAGCTGCCCAGAAAACACAAGGTTGGCAGAAGAAACACCTATCTACCCCACTAGGCAAAAGTCCAAGTTTTCCCTGTGTTACAGTCTTGGACGAAACCTTTCTCAAATGGGGAGTGAGCCCCCGTGCAGAGTGGAGCAGTGTCTGGCTTGAAGGTGGAAATGGCAAAGGGGACAGAAAGGCGAGTCCTCTTGACCTTCCATCTACAGGCTCCAACAAAGACTGCGCTTTGAGCAAAAAGGGCCTTCGGTTGTTCTGTAAATCACGTAGGCCACTGTTATCATAGCCCTGCACACCAGAGGTGTGATCTGGAGCAAATCCAATAAGAAACAAATGATATGTTTCTCAACTGTCATAGCCTTAAGAGGCTCTTAATCTGCAAATGGGCTGGGATTCTGGTCTAACCTGGTGGCAAGAGCAAGAGGATGGAGGCAGTAGGAAAACAAGAGTTTATTGCCTGGCACAGGTGGCTCACAACTGTCACCGTAACTACTCAGGTGGCTGAGATCTGAGAATCATGGTTCAAAGCCAGCCTGGGCACAGAAGTCCATGAGGCTCTTATCTCCAATTAACCACCAGAAAACCAGAAGTGGCACTGTGGCTCAAGTGGTAGAGCACTAGCCTTGAGCTGAATTGCTCAGGGACAGAGCCTAGACCCAGAGTTCAAGCCCTACTGACTGCCAAAAAAAAAAAAAGAGTTTAGGTATTTGCCTTTTGTCCCCTTGTGGGGTCCTCACTCACCTGTGCTAAGAAAGCAACACTGCAGGAGAGAAGCAGCCTGATTTGCTGAGCCACTGGATGGAAGAAAAACTTCCTGGAGAGAGGCCTATGATGCTCTAAGTTCTGCTCACTGCCTATATGCTGGTGTAGACCACTATCTCAGAACTTGGCTAAGACCAGGCACAGTTGCTGACCTAGAGTCAAACATGGAAGACTGGAGCCAGGGGTCCATCTGGTGCAGGACTCCAGCCCACCAGGCTCGAGGCTCCCTGATCACTCCCTTGGAGCACTTTCTCCTCTCACACGGCTATCAGGTTTTGCATGGGGTTTCCTTGGTGGACAAGGCTCCTCGGGAGGATATGGGTGGAAGGACTTCCATCCTCTGCTCTGTCAACTCTTCCACATCTGTCCTCAGTAATAAAAACTGTATCTTCTTCCCAGAGCCTGTGTCTATCAGTGCTTCTCCTCCTTCCTGGGCACATGGGAAAGCCTGACCCAGGTCTGAGGCGGTGGGATGGTCTGAGGACTCCATTCTCCATGTGGTCCCATTTGGAGTGATGCGCTGGCCCAGTGAGGATATCTTCAAACGGCTGCTCTGAGGCCTTGGGGCCCCAGTTCTTGGAAAACTAAGTCCCCCCACCCTGGCTTGCCCGGACATGGGCACCTGTCCTGTGCATCCTGTTCCCCCCTCCCCTGCTTTTGAGGACTCTAACCTCCACCCTGTAGACCTCTGAGGAAGATCTACTACATTCAGATGTGGCTTGATCTAGAAATTTAACATGATCATAATACATTGTCTCACTCGATTTCCTTAATGCTTTGTAGGCAAAGCCTCCTGGCAGCTCTAGGCTTACATCACGGCATTCAGGGATCAAATGTGCTCTGCGTGTCTAAAAGAGCCCCAAGCTTGTTTCTCTTGGATGTTGATTGGTTCAAGTGCCCACCTCACTATCGGTCATGGTGGCCATAGAGATCCCTATGGGCCAGATCTGCCCTAGGTATACAGTCCCAGAGCCGGGGTAGGGGGTCAATACCACTAAAGGAAAGTCAGCAAGCTCTATCCAGGTGAAGAGAAAGTGCAGGCCTGAAGGTGCCCGGCGATGGTTGCAAAATCACCAGCCTGCGAGGGGGAGGGCCCGTTCTCTATGCCTACCTGAGGGTCTCTACCCTGTGTCTCGGCCCTCAGATGGCCCCATACCCATCTCCCTGGTCCTACCAGCCCCCCAGCCCCATGCCCTGCCATCTCCTTCTCAGGGCAGGGAAGTGGGCAGCCCCCCCTCATGCTCTCATTAGTCTCTGCCATCTTTTGTCACCTATCAGGGGAACAAGCTCTTCCTTTGATCATAGCAAAAGGAGAAAGAGTATTTAAAGTACGCCCTGTGAAGATCTGCTGAAAGCAGCGGTGGCGAAGCAGAAACATGGTTTCCAGCACCAGATTTACTCGTATGAGCATTGTCAAGCATTGCCAGGCCTTTTACAGCAGCACCAGAATATAAATAGACCAAGAACCTGAGGGGATGGGCCAGGTCTTGGAAGAAGGGGTTCCTAGCAGGACAACAATCCCTCTCCCTCCCCTCCCAGCCTTTGATCATCAGGAATTGTCCTGGGCTAAGGCTGGAGAGGGAGGCAATGGTAAGTGTCAAAGGTCAAAGCTCCTCACACCTGTGTGTGACTCCCAGCCTGCCCCCCCACCTCAGGCCAAGCTCTGAAGACCCCCTTCAGAGGGGCCACCCTCTACCTGACTGTTCCTTACAAAGATGACCATTTGCAAACCCAAGTAAAGCCCCACCTTGAATGAAGAGTCAACACCAGTCCACCACAACAAAAATGGTCAGGAAACAGCCAGAAACAATGTGCTTCTCCCTGCCAGGTACTGCTGTGCAGAGAGCATCAAGAAGAGTCCAGCAGCCACTCACTGAAACACAGAGACTGGTCAAGGGAGATGGGGCTCATCTGGAATCCTAGTTGCCCAAGAGGCAAAGAGTGGGAGGATCGTGGTTCAAGGACAACTTGGGCAAAATGTTTCTGGGACCCCCATCTGAACAAATAATCAGGCCTGGTGAATCCGCCCTGTGGTGCCAGATACACAGGGAGTTATGCTCCAAGCATGGCCCCAGGGGGAAAAAATTGAGACTCTACCTGAAAAATAATCCAAGCCCCCCTCCCCCAAAAAAGGAGGAGTGGAGGGGTGGCTCAAGTGTCCTAGAAAGTACCAAGCCCTGAGTTCAACTCCCAGTACTGATGAAAATGAAAACCAACCAGCCAAATCAAAACAACAGAAAGAGGAGACTGGAGGGCTGGGGTGACGCTCAGTGCTTGAATTCTTACTTGGAACCTTCAAGATCCTACTCCATTCCTACTTTCAGGAAAGATGGGAGTGAGGGAAAGAGGGGTGGAGAGAGAAAGGGAAAGAGGAAGGGAGAGAGGGAGAGGGAAGGAGGGAGAAAGTCTCTTATAGGGTGGGGGCTGGTGGGGAAGCCTTCTGGGTGTCTGCCTCAGTGTCTGCAGTGGGTGTCTGGGTGGTGAGGGGGACAGAGAAAGAAAGACACCAGAGGGCTGAGGGGACTGAGCAAGGCCAGGTACGGTTTGTCCCCACAGTATGAAGAAGGGTATGGAGGAGGACATGGCGGGGGATGTGACCAGGGAGGAGCAGGGAGGAGCAGGCTGTAGTTGTCACAGGAAATTGACAGCACTTGAGCAGATAGAGGAGGAGAGGGCCAGGCCCAGGGGCATCCTGCATGGAGCGGAAGGCTTGGCAGGTGGATTCTAGGTGTTACAAAGGAGAACCAAGCTCCGGTCACCACTGTTAGTGGAGAGGAGAAGGGAAGGGAGGCCAGGCAGGGCTGCAGGCGCTTGGGATTGGCTGAGAACGCCATGAATATCCACGGATAAGGCTGGATAAATGAGCATCTGCTTCAGTCCTGGAAAGATGATTTACTGCACAAAAGCCCAGGGAGGTGCCCTGCGTAGCTGAGTCCCAACCCTTCACACCCACTGCAGATGTACCCCACCCCAGTACCTGTGAACATGGACTTATTGGGTACAAGTCTCGGGGACAGGGCTTGCTGGAACGAGGTCCCACTGGAGAGAGGTAGGTGCCAGACCAGCGACTTGTGTCCTCAGAAGATGAGGGGAGCCCAGCCCCAGCACAAAAAGGAGGACCCCTCAAAAGAGGGGCAGAGGGATGCAGCCACAAGCCAAGGAATGCCAAGGATTGCTGGAAGCTACCAGAAGCTGGAGAGAGAGAGAGAGAGAGAGAGAGAGAGAGAGAGAGAGAGAGAGAGAGAGAGAGAGAGAGAGAGAGAGAGAGAGAGAGAGCGCGCGCGCGACCTGGAGCATTCTCTTCCACTCCCAGCAGGTACAGGCCTCTACATCTGCCTTCCAGCCTCTAGAGCCTCTGGGCTGGTGGATATTGATTGCAGAGGAGAAAGCAAGTGCATCAATTGGTCTGGGATGTAACTCAGCCACAAAGCAGTTGCCTAGCAAGTGTAATGTCCTGGGTTCGATCCCCAGTACCAAAAAAAGAAAAGCCAAAACGAAAAACAACAACAACAAAAACGAAGAAGCCAGATTTGTTTCTTCACTTTTAGAAAGTTTTTGTTGTGGTGGTTCCTGTGCCTTTGACCCAGAACTAGCTCGGGGGTAGGAAGCAGGAGATCTGGGTTCAAGTCTTGGCTCTTCTCCCTATGCCCGATGTGATCCTAAGGCTTTTTCTTTTTTTTTTTTTCCAGAATGAGATGATGGGAACCACTTCAGCTTTCCCACATGTCGTTCTATCAGAAATCCTAGGATCCACTATTGGGTTTCATTTGAAGACAAGACTCTGGCTTTCAAAGGAAAGTCTGAAATGCACAATGGAGTCTCTCAGTGCCCCTCCCCTACCCCATGTCCTGAAACTGAGTGTAAAGAACCATGCCATCCTCTTTCACTCACCACCCTGCCTAGAAATTAGGGCAAAGCTTTTGCTCTGCCCCTGGGTCTCCCATGACCTAGCCTGGATTAGCCACACCTGCCTGCTGTTGCTTTTGGATGTGATGTTTTTGGCAGAATCCAAACACAGAGCTACTATGTGAACTGCCATCGGTTACTTCCTGGCAAGGGGTCCTTCCAACAAGACCCCAAGACCTCACTGCTATCTATGCACAATGTAGCAGTCAGCTACTTTTACATAACAAACAGCTCCCAGCCAATGGCTTCAGACAACAATAAGTTGACTAAGGTGCTGTAACAGTGGTCTCTGGCTCAGTTCCATTCTGGTGATCCAGCAGGATATTCTGGCAGGTTCTCATCACAGTGGCACAAGTTCAAGAGCAGGAAGGGAATATACAAGATCTCTGGAGGCCAAAGCTTGCAGCCCTTCTGCCACAGCCTACTGGCCAAAGCAGGGGTCCAGGATGGTGGTTATTGGGGGATGGGAGATGATCCCAGCTCTGCCTATAGTTTGGAAACTGTGCATAATAGCTGTGTTGCAAAAGAAGGAAAGAGGAAGGGATGGAGTCCCAACACTCCCTCTAGGGAGTAACCTAACCAGTAATGTCACGCTCTTCCACTAGGCCCTGCCTCTTAAAGGTACCACATTCCTTCTCTATCCCTGGCTGGGGATCAATCGTTTGGGGTTTTTTTTTTTTTGCCAGTCCTGGGGCTTGAATTCAGGGCCTGGATAGTGTTCTTGGGTACTTTTTGCTCAAGGCTAGCACTCTGCCACTTGAGCCACAGTGCCACTTTTGGCTCTTTCTGTGTATGTGGTATTGAAGAATCAAACCCCGGGTTTTATGCATGTGAGGTGAACGCTCTACCATTAGGGCAAACTCCTGGCCCTGGAGACCAATCATAACACACGGGACTTTGTGGGGCACTAGTTCAAATCATTGCAAGGCCTAATGAATACAGAATTCATATCCACTGCATCTATTTGTAACTTTATTATATATAACTTTAATATACAATATTTTCCATTGTAAAATGCAATATGGGAGAAGAGTACATAAAGATAAATGCCCTTGGGCCACATGTTTGACCTGCCTAACATGCACAAAGACCTGGGTTCAATTCCTTGGTACTACATACACAGGAAAAAGCTGGAAGTGGTTCTGTGGCTCAAATGGTAGAACTCTAGCCCTGAGAAAGCCCAAGGACAATGCTTAGATGCTGAGTTCAAGCCTCAGGACTGGCAATAAATAAATAAATACCTTTTTTACCCAACTATAACAAGTACATATTCCTATAAACACCCATCAAAACTAAAAACCAGAACCCCAAGCCCTCTCCCAAAGAAAGCCTCCTCACTTCCTTGCTGGACTAGCATTCTACCTCTTGAGCCACATTTCTAGCTCTGTCTTTTGCTGGTTATTCTAGAGACAAAGTCTGAGTAATTTCTTTTCTGCTAAGGCTGACGTCAAACCACAGTCCTCTAGATCTCAGCCTCCAGAGTAGTTAGGATGGCAGATGTGAGCTGCCAGCACACAGCACCAGCTACTACCTGGACGTTCATTCAAATGTTGTCTATTTTCTTTTCTTTGCTTGTTTGTGTTTAACTTTTAAGTATGTGGTGCCTGGCAATCTGTGAGGGTGGCGCTGGAAAAGAGCAGCATTGCTGTTGGCAGACCAGGTACAGCAGAGGGCCCCAATTCTTCCTGGGTGGAGGAAGGTTGGATCAACCTTTCATTCCTGATTCCTGTGCCTCAGACTTCACCTCCGGCTGCCAGGGTGCCAGTGGGAAGACAACATTGTCTGACTTCGCAGCTTCCAGAAGCACATGAGCCCAAATTTTCTAATGCATCTCTTTCTGGATATCTTTTATCTGTCTTTCTGTCATCTATCTGTTATGTATAAATATTGTCTATCATCTATCTATCTTTATTTATTTATCTATCATCTGTTAGTCTGTCTACCTATTTCCTGGTGGCTTTGTTTCACTAGGGAACCTCTGCATCTCTATGGACATTCACCATCTAAATAGAGGTTCTTTAAAACTTTCATTGCCTTTTCCTGTTCTTAGCCTTCAGGCAACAACCAGTCTGGTGTGCCGGATTCTTTTATCCAAGACTGCCTGTGAAGTTCCATTTGCTTTCTTGTGCTTCTTGGCTGTAGAATGTCCCAAAGGAGGGCATGCCACCTTATTGTGAATGGGCATGTGGGTTGACCCCAGGTGGGCACACTCTGGTCCTGTGGTGGGATTCTGGCTCCTTCTGCTGGGACAAGCATGCCCTCCTGGGGCAGGGCACACCCCCCTCCCAGTGGGGCTGAGGTCCCCATGACATCCTTTATGTTGAGTGGCTTATCCAAGCAGAAGGACCCATTTGGACTGTAACAACAAAGATGGCCATTCCTCATTCTCCCCTGTCCTTCCATTGAGGCATCCATTCAATACACGGTGACCACAGACTCTGGCCTGGGCTTGGGCATCTCCTGGTAAGCAGCATACAGGTTCCTGGAGCTAGTGGCTCACACCTGGAAACCTAGCTACTCAGGAAGCTGAGATCTGAGAATCACAGTTCAAAGCCAACCTTGGAAGAAAAATCCGTGAGACTCTCATGTCCAATTAACCACCAGAGAAACGCAAATGGAGCTATGGTTCAAAGTGGAAGAGCACTAGCCTTTTTGGTTTTGGGAGGGGGGCAGTCTGTCATGAGACTTGAACTCTGGACCTGGGCTCTGTCCCTGAGCTCTTCAGCTCAAGGCTAGAGCTCTACCACTTGAGCCACAGCGCCACTTCTGGTTCTCTAGTGATTAATTGGAGATAAGAGTCTCAGGAACTTTTGTGACCAGGCTGGCTTTGAACCGTGATCCTCAGATCTCAGTCACCTGAGTAGCTAGGATTACAGGTGTGAGCTACCATCGCCTGGTTTCAGAGCTCTAGCATTGAGCAAAATGCTCAGGGCAGTGCCCAAGCCTTGAGTTCAAGCTCCATGACCAGAGGGCAGGGGGGAAGGACAGGAGTGTCCCTGTGCGCTCTCCCCCTCCTGCAGCTCAGCAGGGAGATGATCAGGGTCCCCAAGAGGTCCTAGGTGGGTGTAGGGAGCAGCCTTTGCCAGCCTCTCAGCCCCACATTAGGAAAGGGCGGGACGGGTTTCTCCAAGACAAGACGGCGCCGAGCCGCCAGGCGACAGTGCCCTCTGCTGGCCGCCGTGTAAATAGCGGCACTGGGCCTTGAGGGCGCAAAGGAACAGGCTTGAGTAAATCAAAACCACTTTAAATGTCAGGGTTCTGGAAGGCGCAAGATGAGCATTTTGTACACTTAGTATAACCTTTATGGAGACAAAGAAATTAAGTAATAGAAAAATCATCTCAGTGTTGATGATTCATAAATATGTATTTCTTTGGTCAATTTAAAAGAAAAATTTGGGGCTGGGAATGTGGCTTAGTAGTAGAGTGCTTGCCTAACATGCTTGAAGCTTGGGTTTGATTCCTCAGTTCCACATAGACAGAAAAATCCAAAAGTAGTGCTGTAGCTCAAATGGCAGGGTGCTAGCCTTGAGCAAAAGAAGCTCAGGGACAGTGCCTAGGCCCTGAATTCAACTCCCAAGCCTGGCAAAAAAAAAAAAAAAGTAAAATTTAATGTACTGGTAGCTCACACCACACCTGTAATCCTAGCTACTCAGAAGGCTGAAATCTGAGGCTCAAGATTCAAAGTCAGCAGAGAAAGAGAAGTTCACGAAACTCTTACCTCCAATTAATCACCTAAAAACCAGAAATGGAGGTGTAGCTCAAAATGGTAGAGGCTAGAATTGAGAGAAAGGATCTCAGGGACAGCACCCTGACCCTGAGTTCAAGCCCCATGACCGATCAAAAAGGGGAAAAATAGTAAAATTTTTTAAAAATTAAGAAGAATCAAAGGAAGTGTTTAGAAATGGAGAAATCTCCAGTTAGAGCTGGTGTTGGACCATAAGAATACAGAGCGATACACATGTGGCTGGATATTTTCAACAATGTTGCCTGAAGGGATTAGAGAGGGGAAAGGAGAGGGGAGAGGAAGAGGGAGAGGGGAGGGTTGGAGGCTGGGGATGGGGAAGAGGGAAGAAAATATTTGGATGAGGAAGTTTCAGTGTTTGGATCCAATTTGGCTCAAAACTAGTCAATATGGCTCGCAATAAATTGCTATCTTGCCAGTTGAATTTGGGGTTGTGTCTCTTGTCACACAGCTATGAAGCAGATTCACTTTGCAATAACCAGTAATCTGAGGATGATGCTGAGGTGCTCAGTTCAGCCTCCAGCACAGCCAGCAGACGACCCAAAACTCCTGGTTGGGGTCAGAGGGTGTTCTGCACTGAAGGTGGAGTTTCTGTAGAATTTCCATTCTGCATACTGAGCTCCACTCCATAACTCCGCAGCGGGCCCCCTTGCATCCCACTGAATGGCACCTCCTCTGAGAAGCCTTCTCTGATCTCTGCTTGCAGGACAATTCTGTCCAGTGTCTGTGTGTCTTGAGAGAAGCCCCAAGGAAAGACGCACATCTGTATCTGTCTTAGCCAAGGCTGCACTCAGCTCTTTCCAGAAACAGACACCACAGGGGTGCCACAGGTCTGCGTGTTGACAGAACCAGTGGAGAGATGGATAAGGAGTGGCTTGTATGGCTACTGCCTGGGAGAAGAGCTGGGATGGCTCACTGACCAGTTCTTAATGGGCTCAATGGGCTGAGACAGCTGTCAGAAGCTGCAGGTTCAGACTTGGCCCAATCCAGAACATTCCTTCCCTCTTGCCAGATATCAGACTCAAGTCAGACACTGGAGCTGGATGTCACCTCTGTGAGGCATTAAAGTCTGTGGCTAGGTCACCCAAATCAAAGCAGGTCTAGAATGTAGGAGCTGGAGAGCAAGCAGAGCTGAGGCTAGAGCTTGCGGTCATGGGCAAGCAGCAGGCAGCAGAGCCACGGGCTTGTGTGAATCAGACACAGACGACCTCTGACAGCACTGGACAGTGGGGTTACCTTTATAGCTACCTTCTAACTATAGCAGGGGATTCAGATTTGTCACTTGGGGATAGTGAGAGGAAGTTTCTTTCTGAAATAAATTTGCATAAGTAAAAGGAGATTGCCAAAAGGAAAGGAGCCAGTGGCAGATGACAACACAGTTGATTGCATTGCTGGTCCCTAACGGCAAAGGACATGTCACTGAATGAAGATGCAAGGATGGTGGTATTGTGGAATGTGCCAGTGCAGCCTGGCTCTGGAATATGAGAGAAGTCATTGGGGCCAGGCTAGCTGGGGACAGACTGGGAGTCCTGCCTCTGCCAGCCGGTGACACTGGCTCCGATTTAACTGCTCAAAGGCAGTCCCAGTTCAGGACTAGCAGTGGGAAGTAGAGGCAAGGACATGCTGACCTTGGGGTCTGACTCCACCTGAACCAAGTCTCCAATCAGGGAGCCAGGCCAGGTCTGGCTGGTTGGCTCCCCAGAGTCCTAGGATTTGGACCCAGAGGTATTCTTGGACTCCTGCCTCTGAGCGCATCCTGGGACACCCTAAGTCTGGCACTGTCTCTGTCTCATTGTGACCTTGAGTGAGGCGCCTCCCCATCTGGTTTCCAATCTGTAGACAAAGGTGAGTGAGATGGCCTTGAAGGGTCCCAGCAGGTGAGAGGTGGGACATGGCGCATCTCCTGTTGTCTGCACCTTGGAGGGAAGGGGAATCAAACGGTCCTGAGCTGTTTCCTGCTCTTCCATTTGGTAGCTGTGTGACCCAGACGCTTCCCATAACCTCTAGGAATTCACATAGATTCACACAGAGGTGGCCAGCCCCCGGGACATGGGCCCCCTTGGTCCATCTCTAGGGTTTACCATGGGGCTCGGTCTTATCCGGGCTCGACCCAAGTGATGTAGAAATGATGTAAAAAGAAGATGGTGCCAGAATCCTAACTGAGACTTCAGCTTGAACCGAGCAGGGGAAACCCGGGCTACTTTCTGACAAAGATCAGGACAAGCTTTTACTGCTTTGTCAGAATGGGTAAAAGGCTGGGAAATTCTCACTGGCCATGGGAACAGGCTCTGGAACCTCATGCCCAGAGCCAGTCATGCTATATCTGTGAGGTGGGCTCCAGCCTGACATGGACATCTTTGGGGAAGAGCTGGGCAGGGCTGGAGGACAGTGGCTCTGTGGGGGATTTTCTTCCAGGTCTCATCAAGTCAAGTCATGACTCAACTTAAAGATGCGCACATAGGGATTATTTGGGGGTGGGTTTAGGGGTTCCACTGAGCATATGCAGAAGGGCCTGAAGGTCTGCATTTCTGTGCTTCTGGTCCTGAAGCCCTGCCTGGAGCGTGGAAGACAACTTTGCTGCACCTCTTCAGTGGACCCAGCTTTGAGAAGCTAGGAGAACGGGTCCAGCCCCAGCTGCTAGCTGCTGCCTCCCACAGACTCCGGTGTGGGGGTGGGGGGCCCCCAGCAAGCAGGAAGTGTGTACTCCAGCTGGGTGCACTGGGCCCCAAGAAAGTTCCTCCAGGAGACTTGCTCCAGAATCCAAAGAAACGAATGAGTCTCCTGGCAGAGCCAAGAGATCATCCACGTGAGATGCCACGGAGGCCATCCCAGCACAGACAACTGTCATGGCTGAAGACACGGTGTGTGAGTGACCAGCGGAAACTCCAGCGCACCCACAGACGCAGGCTCTTGGAGACCTGAGAAGGCCAACACTGCGCATGTCAGGAAGAGACTGGGGCTCAAAGGATGCCTGTCCTGGAAACTGGGATAAATCCAGTGCCTGTGCAGCATGTGAGGGCTAGTCCTTCCCTTTGGGAAGGCTTACAGGAACACCTATAATCCTTTTAACCCCGTAGATGTTCTCTGTGTATTGTTTTCCAGCCCTGGGACTTGACTCCAGAGCCTCTGCAGCTCTGCTTTGTCTCTTCTTAGCATGATTAGCATACATCAGTTTTGGAGGAGGGGAGTCCGCTGTAACATCTCCATGCATGCATATGGTGCACCACCCTTTCTCCACCCCACTCAAAACATTCCAACAGGTTTCATTATTTCTATTTTTAAGCATGAGTGCAAGCATATTCATCCTCTTTCACCCCTTTATTACCCTCCTTGCTGAGTTTTCTTGCTCATGGCTGGTGTTCTACTGCTCGAGCCACACCTCCAGGTGGCTTTTTGCTGGTTATTCTGGAGATAGACTTGCATGGACTTTTCTGCCTGAGTTGGCATCAAATCACAATCCTCCTGGTCTCACCTTTTGAAATAGCTAGAATTACCAGGGAGCCATCTGTATGCATTTCCTCCTACATTTTATTTTGGTTGGTCATGGGGCTTGAACTCTGGACATGGGCGTTGTCCTGGAGCTCTTTCTTCAGCTCAAGGCTAGTGCTCTGCCACGTGAGCCACAACATCACTTCCTTCCCCTATATTTTAGTGCCCTACCCTATTCACCAACCTAGATCCTCGTGGTCTTTTTCCTTGCAGGGGCCACAACACCTCCACTGCAACCCACTTGGACACACGCCCTCTACTGCAGTTATTTCAGGTCCTGTTGCTCTCAGTCCCCAAATATAGGTGCATATTAGCTCACAGCCCAAACACTCAGAGACTGCCTTCCTACCCTCCACCCAGTGCTAAGTTTGATTGACAGAGCTTCTTCTCTGCGCTGTGTGCACAGCCATGTCCTTGTTCCTTTTCTGTTACTATGAGTACATGCCAGACTGGGCAAAGAACAAGGTTTATTCAGCCCCCATCCTGAAGGTCTGTATTGGATAAAAGCCTTTTTACTGGTTAGGACTCCTCAGTTCCAGAGTTGTGTAGGGGACCACAAATGTGCTGATGTGAATCTCTTCTTAGGAAGCCATACGTGCATCCTCACAGTCTCATCTAACCTAACTACCTGCCCCAGTCCTGCCACCATGCTCCACAATGGGCTGGAGGAGTTTTGGTGGGGCATTCAAACCACAGGAGCAGCTCAGCCCTCACTGACCTTGACATTGAGAACCTGACACTTTGATCTCTGGGTTTTTCTTTTTTTTCTCTAGAATCTAATATGTTAAACTCTTTTTTGTTGTTGTTGTCAGTCATGGGGCTTGAACTCTGGGCCTGGGCACTGTCCCTGAGCTCTTTCAGCTCAAAGCTAGTGCTCTGCTACATTGAGCCACAGCACCACATCCAGTTTTCTGGTGGTTAACTGGATCTTTAGTGCCTCGGATGGCTTTGAACATTAATCATCAGATCTCAGCCTCCTGAGCAGCTAGATTACAGACATGAGCCACCAGCACCTGATAAGGCTAAACTCTTTGTTGCACTTTTTTCTGGTGCATTTTACAACTGAGAACGTGCCACATTTGATAATTTACCAAGTCTTCTTCAACATTACAAATAGACTCACCACGGAAAAATTTACACTTAACACTTTAATTTCTTATGTGCTCAGTTGAAGTGTCTTCCTCTTCCAGTAATCAGGGACATACCGAATTTCTGGGCAAACACTCCAGTGACCGCCACAAGGTGTCGCTGTTGAATAGCATCTGCTGCAGTTTGGTGATTGCTGGTCCATGACTACCTTGACCTCTCTCTCCTCTAAGCCAGATGCCTGCTCTGGAGAAGGGGTACCCCATATTAATGTTCTCAAATTACAGTCTCTTCATGCACCCTGATAGGCTCAGCCAGATGGCTTAGGTCTTCAAAAGGTTCCAGCCTTAAACAGCCTGGACTCCTAATGAGGTCAGGTCTTTGGTCTAGACTCCATCCTGGGGAGGGTTGGGGAAGAGACTCAGCTGGATTAACAATAGATGAGTTTCAGATCTACTAGGGGAGGGGGTGGCTCCTTGGGCAGGGGAAAGGTAGATGGGAATGTTTACAAGCAGCCCTGAGGCCCACAGGAAGAGAGGAAGAAGCCTGGGCAGCTGGAGAGAGCTGTCTGCCTGAAAATCACCTGCTGCTTTATGGATGACATTCGACATGAATTTCTCCTCTGGCGGGGCACAGAAACATCAGTAATTTCCACATGACTCCCAAAGTCCTGGCAGCTGGGCTTGTAGGGTTTGTTGTTTGTTTGTTTTGGTTTTGTTGTGTGCCCATCCTGAGGCTTGAACTCAAGGCCTAGGTGCAGTTCCTGAGCTTTTTGTATTCCAAGGCTAGCACTGCACCCACCTGAGGCACGGCGCCACTTCTGGGTTTTAGGGTAGTTTGTGGGAGGTAAGAGTCTCATGGGCTTTTCTGTCCAGGCTGGCTTCAAACCATCGATCCTCAGATCTCAGCCCCGAGTCGCTGGGATCCCAGGCATGAGCCGCCCACAGCCTGGTCTGGGTTTGCAGTCTTAAGATGCGGCGAGTGTGGCACGCAGGGGACACAAGACACGAACAGGGGTCCCGGGGCGGGGTGGGGTGGGGTCAGGACAGGTACTCGCGCACCGTGAGCTCTTTGAGGGTGACGCTGCGGTCCGCGGGCCTCCGGAGCCGGCTCTCCTCCAGCAGGGCCTGCAGGGACACGAAGTCCTTGCCCAGCGCGTAGGCCAGGTGGACCATGGCATCCAGCAGCGGGCGGTAGTAGCGGTGGCTCTCCCGGGCCTGCAGGCAGCGCAGGGCGCGCTCGCCCGCCGCGAAGGCGTCGTCGGGGCGGCCCAGGTCGCGGTGGCACAGGAGCAGGGCGCAGAGCGCGGGCACGCGCGCGGGGGCCCAGTGCGCCGTGAGCTTCTCGTGCAGCGGCAGCGCGCGGCCCAGCAGCTCCAGCGCGCGCGCGTAGCGGCCGGCGCGCAGGCAGCCGAAGGCCTCGCACAGCTCGGGCCGGGTCAGGAAGTCGGCGAACTCGCGGGAGCGGCGCACGGCGCGGATGGCGTGCACCTGCCGCAGGTACTCGCGCAGCGCCCGTGCGCGCTCGCCCACCGCCGCCGCCGCTAGGCAGCCGGCCAGACGCTTGCGCGGCAGCGCCACGTCCTCCATCTCCTCCGCGAACGCCTTGCGCAGGCTCCGGTGCAGACGCTCGAAGTCCGAGTAGCGCCGCTCCACCACCGCCCGGCCGCTGTCGAAGCTCCCGGTCTGGACCACCACGATCTGGTACAGCTGCGCAGGGGAGCACAGAGGACTGAGGCCACGGAGGCCGGGGGGCTGGGGTTCCATCGCGCCGCGAGGCCACGGAGGCCACGGAGGCCGGAGGGCTGGGGCTCCATCCCGCCCCGAAAAAAGAACGACCAGGGCAATCTAAAGCGCATCCCCACGTGGGCCACCCGCACATGCAACTTTCCTCCCTCCCTCCCTCCCTCCCTTCCTCCTCTTCCTCCTCTTCCTTCCTTCCTTCTTCCTCCCCCTCCCCTTTTCTCCCTTCCTTCCCTGTCTCTTCAGGGTCTTCTTGCCCTGTATAATCAAGTTCCAGATTCACTTAGAACTCACGGTTCTCCTGCCTATCCTGCACGCTGGCATTACAGGCATGCACCATCCTGCCCTGCTGATTACTCATTTTTGTGTCCGAGGGTGGTGGGTGCGTCACATGTATCTATTTGAGCAGATATTACTTACATACAGTGTAACTAGTCTCATTGTGGCATTTGTACCACAGCCTGTAAGGTGTGTGGCAGGCTTTGATCATGTTCCCCCACCACTGTTCTTGTCTTTCCTCCTGTGCTGTGCTATCTAGAAATTGTTCTCAGCAAGAGTCCATCCTGGAATAACAACTAGACACATCTCAAGGGAAAAGGAACCTACCCGTGCAAAGAGCCTGGGGTCCCTCTTGGTTTAGTGTTGCCCAAACTGTCACTGGGGAAGCTTGGGCTGGAACACCTGAAAGTTGGTTTCTGGTATGGCATGATATTTCATCTCCTAGCGACGACTTTACACAGCAAGGGAAAAAACAACTTTCCCGGGTCCGTTTGGAGCCACACTGCCTGGGTTAGAATTTGCAGTCCCCTCCCAAGCCGTGTGGTCTTAGACAGGTGACTTCCCATTTCTGAGCCTTAGTTTTCTCCTCTGTAAATGAATACTAGGAACGCTAACTGATTTATTTCCTCAATGATGGCAGAATAAGGGTCAGTGCTCTGGAGCCACACAAGGGCTGTGCCCTGCATGCCATTGGCCATCCTTACTGTTTCGGTCTGGATGATATGAAGGTGGAGGCAGCAGTCTACATCTCTCTCCCAGGCTGAAATTCTAGTCTGGCAGAGACAGCAGCCCCAGCCCAGAGCATCCTGTGCCACGGTGGCCAGCCAGAATTGTAGTCACATCTTACTTAGCTGGGTTTCTGCTCTTACAATTAGCTTTTCTTTATGTCACGCCACACTGGGCTCTTACTGAAGTGTATTTGTGTCTGATTAAATGTGATCCAGTTCAAAGTAGGGAAGTAGAAAACCACAGGAAAGGATAGGCTGCCGTGAAGGAATGGCTGGAAAGAGGCCCTTGTTGCATGGGCTGGAACCCAGCTCTTTAGTATGGGAACAGTGACTTCATTTCTCTTCTTCCCAGGACGTGGCATGATTTTACTGGGAGAATTCTGAAGACCAGTGTGTCAACCCATTTTATGGATGGAAACACTGTCATTTCACATGACTTGCCCAAAGCCAGGAAGGAGGCAGTGACAGGACCTCAACTTACCACAAACTTAGAGAGTTTTCTTTCCTCGATGCGTGCTGAGGCGATCTCAAAGAGCAGCTTGACAGGCTTCCAGTGGCCCTTCTCCTTCTGCCAGCACTCCTGCAGCTCCCGAGTGGTCATGCTGGAATTGGAGCTTGGGCCACCGTGGGCATCTGGAAGGACATCACCCTTAGGAGACTGTATGGGCAGCATCCATGGCAGCCAAGGGCTCTGGGAAGTGGCTGCTGTAAAATAGATCTAGATCTAGTGGTGGCCTGAATGGGACCCCTGTATGCAGCCTGACCGAATCCACTCACCATGACCCTCTCACCCAACCTGCCCCTCAACCACCGTTTCTTGGTTATGAAATGCATTGTTCCAAGTCTGCAGACAGAAAACCCCATGCTCCCCACAAACAAGGACCTGGTATGCCTGTCTACATCTGTACTCCCCAAAGCAGGAACCCTGCAGCTATGGCAGGCACCCCTGGAGCACAGACTGGTGGTAGGGAGGTGGTGTGGGGGGGTAGGGGGGAGCTGTGAGAAGGTTGTACACCAACTCAGCCTGGCTGGATCATCCTGACCCTGTCCTGACGTTGTCCATGTGGCCTCACACATGGAGTCCAGGCCTCCCATGTTCTGCCTGGAAGAAAGCAGCGCTGCCCAAGCCTCCCTCCAACCCAGAACTCTCAGAGAATCTAGAGAAAACTTAGAATCCTTCCCCCACAGAACCTGAGCAAATATTTGTGCATTTATTGTAAAGGGGTCTGGGGTCCTTTCAGTGGGTCCAACCACCCCCCATGCCACATTGACTGGCTGGTGGAGTGAGGTGAGGGCCTCCTGTTTGTTCTGGGAGCTTTTTGGTGACATTTCTAATCATTCTTCATGGGCATTTCTCTTTTCTGAACCCTGTGCTAAGCGTCAGCTCAGTCTGTTCTGCTTTCTCTGCACTTGGAGCAACTGTGAGAAGATTTCTGTACCAGGAGATGGCGCTATAGCTGACATGGTCGGTGATGGCTGGGCGCGTTGACGCCGCTCCGAAACTTGCAGTCTGTTGGTTCCCTCAAGGAAGTAATTATGATTTGGGTCCCAAGGCCTTTCCAGGGCCACCGTGACATGCTCAGGAGCCCCCTTCGGCCCATAGGAATGGGGTTGTGGGATAATAGCCTGGCTGTCCTGTCCCTAAAATGACTGACCTGTGTTCCCTCCTGGGGGACACCCACTGGGACTGTTCTCTGCTCTACCTTGTAGAGTCCTCTCCAGGCAAACAGCACTAAAGCCTTGTCTTGGGTCGGCCTTGGGATGACCAGAGCATCCCCTATGGGATGCCCCTGTCCTGAGCCCCGGGCCTCAAACCCACCTAAATGTCCATCAGGTCCTAGACACAGGGGGTCTGGGCCCATGGCCGCTGCTTCCTGCCTGGTCCTTGGTGTGCACTGGGTTACAGCTCCTGTCCAGCCGGGGGTCTGGGGGTGCTCCGGACTCTCCATGCTTGTGGCTGCCAAGGTGAAAGAGAAGATAGTGAATGTCTGTTCATCTTGAACTCCTGGAGGTCCCGCCTGGGATCCACAGGAGAGGAGCGTGGCAACGATCCCCCACCTTGCTGGATCCTTCCCTGCCTGCCCCAGACCCAGATCAAACCTGGGCCTTTCCTCAGCTGACCAGATGGGTCCTAGGTGGCCCAGAGTCTCCAAATGATCCAGGGAATGGCTTTGGTCGTTACTTGGGAAAAAGGTGTTGGCATGTCTTGACAAAAGTCCTGGTACTTAATTTTATATCACTATGCAAATGCATTCTCTCTATCTCTAGAATCAATTTCCGTATCTATCTACTTTCCTAAAAATCTATTAATCATCCAAGTGTCTATTTCATGCTATGTATCTAATCTATGTATACATGTACCTGTCGGTCTAAAATCAAAGATTGACTGATATCTTGTTATTCCCACTTCATACTTGTCAAGGTCTTCACACCACCCTGTCTAATTCAATGCTCACAAAATTCATCATCTCCTGGCCGAACAACAGAGAAGGATACTGAAGTCCAGCCCATGGTCACACAGCTGGTCACTGGACCAATAAGCAAACTGGAATGTATCTCAAATGTGTTGCTGATGCTTGCTGCCTTCCTCTGAATCTTGAAAATTCTTCTGTAGGGTTCCTGTTTTGCCCAGGTGGCTTGGCCTTGTTAATTACATTTTAATTACATACAACCTTTTCCTGAGCACTTTAACAAGAGATTCTGTTATAGACGCTCCTTGAATTTCAGTTACATCCTGTTAATTAAGCGACACCCTTTTTGCTGGCTGTGAACCTGAATTCAGCCAAAGTGAGTGGAGGGGTGGGGCTTGCTGGGCTAGGGAAAGAAAGGGAGCCGCCTGCCCGTTCTGTGCTTGCCAGAATGGTAGGTCCTTCAGAAGTCAGCTTTTCCTTGACAAGTTCCTTTCAAGTTGGTGTTTTCAGTTCTACATGACACCACAACATCCTGAGCTAATTTTTCTTTTTCCCCTTCCTTCCTTCCTTCCTTCCTTCCTTCCTTCCTTCCTTCCTTCCTTCCTTCCTTCCTTCCTCTCTCTCTCTCTCTCTCTCTCTCTCTCTCTCTCTCTCTCTCTCTCTCTCTCTCTCTCTCTCTCTCTCTTTTTTTTTTTTTTGCCAGTTCTGGGGCTTGATCTCAAGGCCTGAGCACTGTCCATGGACTTTCTCAAGGCTAGTGCTCTACTACCTGAGCCACAGCACCACTTCTGGCCTTTTCTGTGTAAATGGTATTGAGGAATCGAATCCAGGGCTTTGTGCATGCTAGGCAAGCACTCTACCACTAGGCCACACTCCCAGCTGTCCTGAGCTATTCCTAACAGAACTCTGCCCTACCTTGCACTCCCCCCCCACCCCCAGCTCCCTCTGAATCTGACCGCCAACTTTGAAGGAATTAGTTTTGCCTCTTCTTTGGGAGGAAGGAACTGAGACACAGAACTGGCCAAGAGGAAGGGCCAGTACAACCCCAAAATCTTCCTCCTTCTCTGAGATGAGGAAGGAGGGCCTAGTTGACACAGAAATTGTCAGTAACCCAAAAAAGTAAAGGAGGTGGTTGTTAGCCGGGAAGTCACCTTAGCTTCTGTGCTTCACATCCTGTGACATGGTCTGGAAGCTGGTGTGAGACTAAGCTAAGGAGACATAGTGAACACAGCTCAGAGCTTGGCACAGTCTTGCTTTTAGGATCTGGCAGGTGTTCGATGCTTTGAGCCCCCGTGGTGATAGAAATTTCTTAATGAAGCTATAGGCTGTAATTGAATGACAAATGGCACAAATCAGGAAAATCTGATTTGATGGAGCAGAGGCTGGGACACAACTTTGTAGCCCAAATTCAGGATAAAGATGAGGTGATGACCTCCTGTGTTGGCCAGAGAGGGGCCACTGCTGCCTGATCATTCCAGTAGCTCCCCTCCAGCCCTAGTTCAAGGCCTGAGAGCCTCCTCAGTGGGCCAAACCATCAGGGTATGGGCCCCATGCCTCAGGGTCTTGAGCTTTCTGTGCAGAGTGGAAGGAGAGTGGGGTGTTCTCCAGGCATCCAGTGGGCCAAAAGAGACCCTACCTCACCTTTGGGCAAACTGAGTCAAATAACAGGACCTTGACTGGCTAGGACTGCATCATTTGTTTCTCAGACTCTTAAGGAAGCCTTCAGTCCTGACTGCGGGTCCTTAGGTGCGTTGTTTACTACCTCCCAGCCCCTGGCTGCTGTCCCCTCCCTGAGAAGTGTGGCACAGCCCTGTCCTAATAAGGTGACATAAGCTACAGGTAGGTCCCTTGTATCCTGCTAACTTCCCAGGCAAGATTCAGGTAGCCTATGCTTTCTTATCTAATGAGATTTTTCTTTTGCCAGTCCTGGGCCTTGAACTCAGGGCCTAAGCACTATCTTTGGACTTCTTCCTCAAGGGTAGCGCTCTACCACTTGAGCCACAGTACCACTTCCGGCTTTTTTCTATGTATGTGGTACAAAAAATCGAGTCCGGGTCTTTGTACGTGCTAGGCAAGCACTCCACCACTAAGCCAAACTCCCGGCCCTCTAATGGGATTTTTGACCCAGTGTCTCCAGTGGAAGCTGCTCTGAATCTGCCTCCATTGATTCATCAGTGAAATGGGTGATGATGAAGATGCTGGGCTTTGGGGTGCAGCCCATCCAGCTCTGTTCTCCTGATCAGGCAGCTGATGTCTGGTAAGCAGCACACTGGCTTTCTCAAGACCCTTGACGATCCAGAGATCATGTCTCGACTCTGCAGGGACAAACCTGGACACCTAGAAAGTGGATTTCAGCAATCAAGGTCAGCTGGCCTGTTAGGTCTCCCACTGAAGGACAGAGGTATGGAAAGGAAAAATCCATGCTTTGCTACTCCCATTGGGGTCTTTTTTAAAATTTTCTACCATGCACACTTTATTATACTTGCTTTATCACAGTCCACTCATGTAATTTGTTCAACCATCTTATTGTTTAGACTTCTCAAAAAATAAATTGCAGGGCCAGGAGTTTGGATTAGTGGTAAGAGTGCTTGCCTAGCAGGCACAAAGACCTGGGTTCAATTCCTTGGTACCACCTACATAAAAAAAAAACCGGAAGAAAGCCCAAGGACCTTGCTCAGACCCTGAGTTCAGTCCCCAGGACTGGCAATAAATAAATAAACAAACAAACAAACAAATTGCAGCCAGGCATGGTGGCTCACACCTGTAATCCTAGCTACTTAGGGGGCTGAGATCTGAGGATAGTGGTTCAGAGCCAGCCTGGGCACTAAAGTCCGTGAGACTCTTATCTTCAATTAACCACTAGAAAACTGGAATGGCCCTGTGGCTCAAGGGGTAGGGCGGTAGCCTTGAGCTGAAGAGCTCAGGGACAGTGCCCAAGCCCAGAGTTCAAGCTCCTTGACCAATAAATAAATAAATAAATAAATTTCTACTTCAGAATACTTCCCCCACATGTCCAAGCATGAAGATTATTGATGTAAAACATATACAATGAAGGGGAAAATACATAATATACATTAGTTGAGTTTTGCCAATACGCTGTAATACAATGCAATCCCTGTTGAGTCATAGGCTATTACCATCTATCCTGTCTCTTCCCATCATATATTTTGTTTGTCAGATTATTTCAAAGGAAATATGACAGTGTTTATTAAATAAAATATTTAAGAACTAAATATCTACTTGTAGGATATGATATTCAACATAACAACAAAATGATATAATACTGTTTCTTAGCATTCCTATGCAGCAGACAGCGTTTACTTAGAATCCTAACAAGTACCTCATGAAGTGGTACTGTAATTTTCTCCTTTTTACTAAAATGGTAGAAATCAAGGAAGCTAAAATCAAGAAAGGTTAAAGAAGATATCAATACTACTTATCCGGAAAGGAGCAGGTATAGATCCATATATAGCAATATAGGATACCATGATATTTCATGAAGAGAAAAATCCAAGTGCAAAGTGATACATAATGTATGATTCACAGTTCTGTAACATACCTATGACTTGTGTGTGAATGTGTTTCTGTAAGGAAAATTATAACTAAATGGATATAAACCACACTGCTGTTGATGGGATTTCCATGATGGAAAGTTCCATTTGCTGTCTGATAAGATGATTTTGTGTTTTTACAAAATTTCTCACAGTACTCACACTTCGTTTTTTTTTTCCAGTCCTGGGACTTGAACTCAGGGCCTGAGCATTGTCCATGGACTTTCTCAGCCCTTCCCAAGATATACACACAAATGCACCCTATATAAAGAAGGCAGATCATCAAAAACTAAAAACAGGGCCCGGGAACATAGCCTAGTGGTAAAGTGCTCACCTAGCATACACAAAGCCCTGGGTTCATTTCCTCAGTACCACATACTTAAAATAAAGCCAGAAGTGGTGCTGTGGCTCAAGTGTAAGAGTGCTAGCCTTGAGCAAAAAATGTCCAAGGACAGTGCTCATGCCCTGAGTTCAAGCCCCAAGACTGGCAAAAAAAGAGAAAAAGAAAAACTAAAAATGAAAAAAATAAGAAAGAAAAAAGAGGGGTGATGTACAGATATGCTTCTATATCTTGGAGATCGTTTCAATATGTACATTATTTTATATAAATAGGAAAAGGCATTGTGCCTTGTGTTTTTCTTCTAACAGTCCCATCTTTTGGTGTCACTGTGTGTGCATATCTAGAATCATGTATAAGCTATCATATCCCAGTGTATTTTAGATCTAATTTCTGTGTCACTGCGGCTGTGATGAAGCAAGTTCTCTGGTACACCTCGTAACCAGGTCTGGACTTTTCCCCAGGCCCCTAAAGATTGTACCTGTCTGGCATTTCAAAATGAGTTGAGGTGAGCAGGGAGGTGCAGAGGAGCTGCTCCCTGCTCTTTCCTGACATACTATGGAGAGCCCCTTACCTAGGGGGTGTCACACCCTCTCCTCCCTACTTCGCTGCCCCATCAAGTACAGCCAAGAGGCCCCAGGAGGAGGGGACTGAGCCATAGTGGACGGGGAAGCTGAGCTTGGGTCTAACGCTGACTGACCTGAAATCTCCAGGCTCTGGTGGTGTCCACAGGTCCAGAAGGAGAAGATGGGCTCTCTGTTCCAACCTCTGTGAGTGTCTGCCTTGTCTGCTGCCTGGCTTTGCTGTTTCCTGTAAGAAAACAGGAAATAGGCTGAGGAACCTTCTCCCCACCGCCACAGCCCATTGGCTGGCGAAAGGTAGTCTACTGAGCCCTACTGACAGACAGCCTGGGGCACCCCACAGAAAGGGCATGGGGCCAGGCTCAGCAGTCCAGGTTGGCCTCACTTCCAGTAGCCTCCATACCCTTCAGAGGTCTAGACAATGTCTTTGTGTCTGTCCTTTTCTGTGCCTTTTGACAGAAAACCACGGGGCAGATTAATTAAAAGGAGTTTGTTTAGCTCACTGTTCTGGAGACTGGGAAGGAAAAAAGCAAGATGGCAGTGTTGATAGAGGGCCCTCAGGTAGAATGGTAAAAGATTCCAGGGCAAGAATTAACAACCCCATTCTGGTAATAACAATCTACTCCCACAATAATAGTGTCAAACTTGATGCTGGTGGCTCACAATCTTAAACCTAACTACTTAGGAGGATGAGATTTGAGGATGACAGTTCAAAGTCAGCTTAAGCAGGAGTGCTTGTGAGATTCCTGTTCCCAAATAATTAACCACCAAAAATCCAGAAGGGGAATTGTTGCCCAAGTGGCAGGATGACAGCCTTTCACAAAAAATTGAAGGGAGCCAGGCCTTGAGTTAAACTCCAGTGCTGACATCAAAAACGGATGTTAGGGGCCAGGAGTTTGGCCTAGTGGTTAAAGTGCTTGCCTAGCATGCACGAAGACCCCAGTTCGATTCCTTGGTACCACATACATAGAAAAAAGCTGGAAGTGGTGCTGAGGCTCAAGTGGTAGAGCTCTAACCTTGAGAAAGTCCAAGGACAGGGCTCAGGCCCTGAGATCAAGCCCAGGACTGGCAAACCCCCACCTCCACCCCCCCCCCCCCCCCCCGCAAAAGGATGTTAATCCAATCTGATGATTTTCCACTCTTGTGATCCAATGACCTCTCATTTGGCCCGCCTCACAAACCCCATCCACGCTTTGGGGTGCACTGGGAGGCACAGCCAAATCCTGGGACTGTTTAACATGTAGCAACCCATGACCTCGGCACAATGAGGGCCATCAGGCTCCAGGTGGGGAAACTGAGGATTGGAGCACAGAGCTGGGAGAGGGGGATGCAGCTGGTGGGTAGCTTTAGAGTTTCATCTGGTACAAAGCATCGGCATCCAACGCTACTGACAGAAAGTTCCAGAAAAAGTTCTTCTCAGGGATGTGGCCTATGATCACTATGTTTGGCCTTAGGGGTAAGGGGAGCTTGGCCCTCTACCCCCAAACAGGTCCCCGCATGTCTTCCCAGCCATGGTGCCCTCTGTCCACCACAGACATCACAGCCCTGATTTTGCTGGTAGATGGATGCTTGCATTATTTCCCTTCTGCACCTCTTCTTCAATGAAACATCTGTTCAAGCTCACCGTCCATGATTTGTTTCTGGAACCCCCTCATCAGCCATCAGGAGGTTTAAGATGAGTTAAGAAGCGGAACAATGCTGTGTTGTGCTATACAAGTACCGAGAATTGATGTTATTCTCAAACCAAGATAGTGTACTCCTCTCATTGGTACTCGTGATTGCACCGGCTTGCTTAACTGCTAGCTTTGCTTACCGAAACAGCCATGTAGTGCCTTCTCTGCATATATGCTTCTCTGGAATGAGCCCAGGGGAAGGACCAGATGCCAGTGCCTCTGCCTGCAAGCCAGGGGACATCTTGTACCTCATTGGCCTCTACCTCCCACTACCTGGTAGAAGGTCCAACATGGAGCCAGATGTGAAGGGTCACACCTGCAACCCCAGGAATGTCATGAATTTGAAGGCATCTCAGAGAAGTTAGTGAGGCCTTATCACAAACAGAGTATAAAATTTAAAACTCTGCAGTTGTGGCTCACGTGACGTGAGCACTTGCCTAGCATGTGTAAGGCCCTGGGTTCTAGCCATGTTATAGAGACAAGACTATTGTAGGCTGGGTTTTCCCTTCTACTCCTTCCTGTGAGAAAGAGCTTTCCATGTGTTGTTCCTCCTCCTCCTCCTCCTCCTTTTCCTCCTCCTCCTCCTCCTCCTCCTCCTCCTCCTCTTCTTCTTCTTCTTCTTCTTCTTCTTCTTCTTCTTCTTCTCCTTCTCCTTCTCCTTCTCCTTCTCCTTTTGTGGGTCATGGGGCTTGAACTCGGCCTGGGTGCTGTCCCTGAGCTCTTCACCTCAAGGCTACTGCCCTACCCTTGAGCCAAGCCCCACTTCCCTTTTCTAGAGGTTAATTGGAGATAAGAGTCTTTGGTCCTTTGTGACTGGGCTGGCTTTGAACCTTGATCCTCAGATCTCAGCCTCCTCCAAGTGTTCTTGATCCATGTCTGCCTAAGCCGGGCCTCTGTGAGCTGCCCAGGCAAGCTGAGCCCTTGTCTGTTGCCCTTGCAGCCTCTTCCCACCCCCACCCTCCTTCTACCCCAGCCACAGGGGAACAGTGTGCTGCAGCTGCTACTTCCTCTTTTGGGGACAAGAGACATTTCTGGAAACTCCCTGACACAAAGCGGCATCTGGCTTGTGCTGCAGGGACTCAGCCATATCAGACTGACAGAAGACTCCCACTTGGGCACCTGCTAGACATTGGCTAGCCTTACGTGAAAAACGAGAACACCCACACCTGGGTGGTTTAAACAGCAGTCTGTTGTGATTACAGAAGCTGGAAAGATCAGGGTCACGGCGATGACAGATTCAGTATCTGGTGAGAGCCTGAGCCTTGGTCTGTGAGTGACCATCTTCTATCCTGTCGTGGCAGAAAGAGGATAAGAGAGCTCTGGGGCCTCCATCTTAGGACCAATCACCCTTCCAAAGGAACTGCTTCTCCTAATGCCCTCACCCAGGAGTTAGGATCTCAGCATGAGTCTGAGGATGCACTCAGTCTATGCCAGGCAGGTGGTGGTGGGGACAGAACAGTGACTTCCTTAACTACTGTGCTGAAGGCAAATGGCAAGGAGGGCCACCGAAGACCACCCACGAGTCAGGAAGGGGACAATGCCTGCATGACACAGTCTGGATGTCTCTTGTAGAATTCAATCAGAGCACACAGATGTATATCCTCTCCTCCACCAAACCTCAGTGACTTTGGCCTCATTCAGAGCAAAGCTAAACTCCCCACCACAGCCCCTGTGATCTGCAGTGTGGCTCTTCCTGACCCTGCTGGGTTCCCATACAGGCTACCTGGAGAGCAGAGAGGAGCGGCTGTGCGGGGAAACAGCACAGTTTTATAGAGCTGGGTTCAAGTGGAGCAGGAACCTGCAGTGTGGAAGGGGTTAACATTTACAGTGGACGCTGCGCAAACAAGGGAGAGGGGAATTGCATTCTGGGAAGGGGCTGCCATTTGAGATTGCAGCTACCGATGTCACCTGTTTCCAGGTAAAAAGCCTGTGTCACATGATTTCAGGGACGGCAGTTTTGTTTTTGCTGAGGGTTTAAGGTAGTAGACTGAGGAAGAAGGTGGAGGAGGAATGGCTGACAGTCCCTGCCCCACTCCTGGTCCACTGGGGTTGTACAAACTTGTCTTGGAAATCCCCCTGTGTGGGTTCTTTCCCTGCTTGGTTTTCCTATCCTTAGTTGTGGCTGCATTAACTTTCCTCCAGTGGCCCTCTCCAGATCCCAGGCCACCTTCTGTCACAGTGTGCTTATTGGTTTCCTTCTGGATGGTCTGTCTCAAACGCAACGCTGTCAGAGACTGTTGTCAGAGTCTGTATTCTGTCCCCAGCAACAAGCAACGGTGCCCGCCATCTAGTGGACACTTAGTAGGTCATTGCTGTGTGACTGTGGGGGGAAGGTGATGGAGAGAGAGTGGGCAGGTGGGTGAATGTGCAGGTGATTTGAATGCATGAGTGAATGAGTGGGACGGGGAGTGGTGGGTGGGTGATTGGTAGGTGACTGAATGCAAAAGTACACGTAGAGAAGGGGTTGCTTAGGTGGTGGCTCTGACTCAGGTGTGATTCCTGTCCTGAGTCTGGGCCTTGGTCCCATCCAGATGTCCGAACCCCTAGGGACTTTGACATCCAACACGTTTCATGATAAATTAGACAGCAGTTGACCGCTTAGGGTGACAAAACAAACCTGACCTGCAAGGCACGTGCAGAAGTTTGTGAAGGTTCTTAGGACTGCAAGATTTTCCAATCAGGACTCCAGAGTGTTCTGTGGGTGCTGCTGTGGTTGTGGTTTGAAGTAGTCGTGCTCAGCCCCCCACACTCAAGTCACCATGGCTGGGCCTACCGGTCCTCCTACAGCCTCAGGATGCTCAGGCCTGCCCTGTGCCAGGATTCAGGGAGATGATGTGGAGAAATTCTAACCTTCCTTATCAGGAGAGCATATGGACATATGCCTCCTCTCAGAAGACCCAGCAAAGACTCTGGTGAGCACTTGAGGAAGGCAGGCGTGGGCTGAGATCCAGGCGCACAGATGGGCTGACTTCTTAGAACAGCAGTTGTGTGTGGCCTAGCTGGCTGTTCTTAATGCCTGGGAACCGAGGAACTGCGTGTTCAGCCTATGGGATAGGTTATTTAGCTAAAGTGAGATTGTAAACTGAAGTGCTTCTAGAAATAATAACGGGGTAAGGGAATATGCAGGAGAGAGGAAACTCAGTGAAGAGCTCGGGAGCTGGGCTATGTGTGCAGGGAGTTTGGTCTCAATCTATTCCAGGAGCTGTAACAAAATACCATAGATAACAGAGATGATGCTTGTTTAGCCAGTACTGGAGTTTGAACTCAGGGTCTCCCACTTGTTTGGCTTGCTCACCTAGTGCTCTACCACTTGAGCCAGACTCCTGGCCAGGCTTTATGTTGCTTATGTAGAGATAGAGTCTCCAGGAGTTTTTTTGTTTGCCTTGATACGATGCTCATATCTCATTCTGTACTTGAATCAGGATTGACCCTTTCACCAACCCTCACTCTCTCCCATCCTGTTATTCAACAGCTTCCAGCGTGCTTCATTTCACCATCTCCATTCACAGATACAAGGCACTGGAAGTACATTCATAGGCCGAGATAACTGTCACCATGATCTAATGGCAGAATATTTTCACCACACCAAGTAGAAGCCCTAGTCCCTTTATCACCACTCCCTGACGACCCTCAAATTTACCTAATGCCTCAATGGATTTGCTTATTCTCCAAGTTTTATGTGACATTTGGGTATTCGTTGACATAGCAAAATGTGTTCAAAATTCTTCTATGTCACTCAACAAACTGGGGCATGCATTCTATTGTACTGTGTAGCAGGACTCTGTAGCTTTTTGTGGATGAATACTTTTCCGTCATGTGGAAACCACCTGATTTTTGATGGTATTTGAACTCAGAGCTTCTGAGTGTTCTGTTGAGTCACACCTCCAGCTTTCTAGACCAAGGTCCCAGTTAATACTTCCTGCTGTAGCGGGGATGATAGAGCACTACCATTACACCCTGTTTCTTCTATTGAGATGAAACCCTAACAGTTTTTGCCTGGACTGGTCTCAAATTGAGATCCTCCAGCTCTCACCTTCCCAACTACATACCCTTCCACTTTTTCAAATGAGTGGATTTAAAAAAAACCCACTCATGAGTTAATGGGTTAATGGCCCTATGGGTTGTTTCTACTTCTTGGCTATAATGAATAGTGCTGCTATGATGATTTTTGTACAAATTTTTTTAAAGTATTTATTAACATTGATTTTTATATCATGTTTCAAAAAATTTTGTATGCACATATGTGTTCACTTCTCTTGAGCATATTCCTGGGTGTAGAATTACTGAATCATATTGTTACTTTATGTTTAATAGTTTGAAGAACCACCAGACTGTTTTCCACTATGTCACATCCCTACCACCACTGTGTGAGCTCTTCCAGTTCCACATTTTCTCTCCAACGCTGTGATTTTTTTTCCTCTTTTGACTAGCCACCACAGTTGATGTTAGTATGAGCTCATTGAGATTCTGACTTGAATTTGATTAATGGTGTTGAGACTATTTTCTAGCGCCTGTTGGGTATTTCTGTATCTTCTTTGTAATAGTGTCTGTTTGAATCCTTTGTTCAGGCCGGCCATTGGTGGCTCATACCTGTAATCCTAGCCACTCAGGGGACTGAGAGTCAATACTCAAAGCTGGCCCCAGCAGAGAAGTCTGTGAGACTCTTATGTCCAATTAACCACTAGAAACCAGAAGTGGAGCTGTGGCTTAAGTGGTAGAGCACCAGCCTTGAGTTAAAAAGCTAAGGAACAGTATCTAAGCCCTGAGTTCAAGCCCTATTCTTCCCCCCTCCACACACACACACACACACACACACACACACACACACACACACACACACACACACACACACACTGGACTAACCCTTTCTTGTTATTGTGTTTCGGGAGGTTTTGTTTTGTTTTGTTACATTTTATGGGTCAGAAGGCTTGAACTCTGGGCCTGGGCCCTTTCCCTGAGCACTTCAGCTCAAGGCTACCGCCCTACCCCTTGACCCACAGTGCCATTTCCCATTTTCTAGTGGTTAATTGGAGATAAGAGTCTCAGGGTCTTTAGTGCCTGGGCTGGCTTTGAACCTCTATCTTCAGATCTCAGCCTCCTGAGTAACTAGGATTATAGGCATGAGTACTGTGCCTAACTGTGTTTCAGGATCTATCTATCTATCTATCTATCTATCTATCTATCTATCTATCTATCTATCTATCTGATTCTAGACACCATTCACAAAGTTTTCTCCCATTTTCTTAGCTACTTGCTGCATTAGACATTTCCTTGGTGCAACACAATACCTGACATGAACAACTGAAGGGAGAAAGGAGTTGTGGCTCATGGCTGCAGAGGTTTCAGTCCATCATGGTCGTGGTGGGGAGCAGAGCAGCTCACATCATATGAGCTCAGAGAGAAAGGAGGGGTTGCACAGCATGGTTGCATGGCTGGTTTTCTTCTTTCTCCATTTTTATTCCATCCCCCTCTCCAGTTTATGCGCAGCAACACATACATTCAGGACAGGCTTTCTCCTTTCTTTAGGCCTCTCTGAAAATGCTCTCCAACACATTCAGAAATGAGCTTTACTAATAACCTAGATTGGGGCTGGAGGTATGGCTCAAATGGTAGAATCCTGGCCTTACAAGTGTGAGGCTCTGAGTTCAAACCCATTAAAAAAAGAAAGAAAGAAAAGAAATTAATCTCTTAATCACACCTCAATGCAACCAAAAGTAACCCTCAAGACTGTGTTTTAATTGTTTGATTTCGTACATAACTAGGGCTTGAACTTCAGGCTTGGGCACTACTCCTGAGCTTTTTTTTCTTTTGCTCAAGGTCAGTACTCTAACATTTTTTTTGTCAGTTGTGGGACTTGAACGCTGGGCCTGGGTGTTGTCCCTGAGCTCTTCAGCTAAAGGCTACCACACTACTCCTTGACCCACAGCATCACTTTGGTTTTCTGGTGGTTAATTGGACATAAGAGTCTCTGGGACTTTAGTTCCGGGGGTGGCTTTGAAACCTGATCTTCAGATCTCAGACTTCTGAGTAACTAGGATTACAGGCGTGAACTGCCACACCTGGCAATATGTTACCATTTGAGCCACAGCTTCGTTTCTAGATTTTGGATGATTAAGAGTTTCATGGAAGGTCAAGAGTGTGGCCTAGTGGCTACCTAGCATTCACGAAGCCCTAAATTTGATACCTCAGTACTACATACACAGAAAAGGCCAGAAGTGATTCTGTGACTCAAGTGGTAGAGTGTTAGCTTTGTGAAAGCCCAAGGACAGTGCCTGGGCCCTGAGTTCAAGCCCCAGGACTAGCAAAACAAAATAAAAAAGAGTTTCATGGACTTTTCTTCCCCAAGTTGGCTCTGAACTGTGATCCTCAGATCTCAGTTTTCTGAGAAGCTAGGATTACAAACATGGACCACTGGAGCTGTCTTTTATTTTTTTTTTAATTTCGTCGAGTTCCCTTTTATTATTATTAAGTGGTTACATATATTTTACAGTACTGTGCATAGTTATTCTTAGTAATTATCACATTCACTTACTTTACTGTTATAATACTAAGCATCATCGTTCTAGTCTACAAAATGTTGTAATACACAAAAACTCTCTAGACATATAGAATAAAAGGTTTAACTTTTTGAATACTGTCAATAAAACCATTTCTTCCGGGTCCACTCTTATATATTTCTTCCTTTTGCTAGGGATTCAGTTATTCCCTCTTTCTCTTTCATTTTCTCTATTCAGTCATTATTTTGTATTGTTTGGATCTAATACCCAATTATCAGGGAGACCATGTGAGTTCTGTTCTTTTGGTCTTGGCATTTCACTCAACCTGATTTGCTGTAGATCCATCCACTTCCCAGCAAATGTCATTATTTTATCTTGTCTGGCAGCTCTGTAGAACTCCACTGTATATATGTACCACAGTTTTTGAATCCATTCATCTGTATTGGAGCATATGGGTTGTTTCCATCTCCTGGCTATTATGAAGACTGCAGTTATGAACATGGTTGTGCAGGTGTCTTTATTATATCCTTGGTCATGATGTGGAGCTGTCTTTTTGTTGTTGTTGTTGTTGTTGGTTGTGGGGCTTGAATTCTGGGACTAGGTGTTGTGACTGAGCTCTTCAGCAAAAGGCTACCACCCTAACCATTGACCCACAGCGCCACTTCTGGTTTCCGAGTGGTTAATTGGAGATAAAAGTCTCTTGGTGATGGATGGGGCCAGGTATTTGGCCTTGTGGTAGAGTGCTTACCTAGCATGCATAAAGACCCAGGCTTGATTCCTCAGTACCACATACATACTAAAAACCAGAAGTAGTGCTAACTCTTGCGTTTATGTGTTGGATCCATTTTGGATGAATTTCTGTGTATGGAGTGAGGTAGGAATCCAGACCCAGTGTTTTGTTTTGTGCTTGCCTTTTTTTTTTTTTTTTGGCCTGTGGATGTCTAGTTTGCTGCCTACCTGAATTCTGTCTTCTTGAACTTGTCATGAAAGCAATCTACTTTTAAAATTTATCTTTATCTTAACGGCCTCTTTCTATACACTCTAGCCTTTTTTTTTTTTTTTGCCAGTCCTGGGCTTGGGCTCAGGGCCTGAGCACTGTCCTTGGACTTTCTCAATGCTTAGCACTCTACCACTTGAGCCTCAGCACCACTTCCAGCTTTTTTCTATGTATGTGGTACCAAGGAATCAAACCCGGGTCTTCGTGCATGCTAGGCAAGCACTCTACCACTAGGCCAAACTCCTGGCCCCCACTCTAACCTTTTTTAAAAGTAAATTTTGAAGTGGGGCACGGGTGGCTCACATCTGTAATTCTAGTTACTCAGGAGGCCCAGACCTGAGAATTGCCTGCCCAGGCAGGAAAGTCTATGAGATTCCATCGCCAATACATTACTGAGAAAAAGCTGAAAGTGGCACTGTGGCTCAAGTAGTAGAGCATTAACCTTGAGCACAGAATGGCTCAAGGATAGAGCCCAGGCTCTTAATTCAAGCCACAGGGCTGGAAAAAACATTTTTTAAAATATTTTTATTGTAATTAATAAAAGGGTTACATGATATTTGCCAGATAGAAGGTGCATTACTTCACATACATTGATACCCTTTCACATGTCTTGGTCCCCATTACCCTCTCTCCCACCCCTACCCTTCATCTTGTTTTCCCCCTTCCCTATCCGATTTCAAATAACCAAATACAAATATATCCAATATATCAGATAACAAAGTGAGATACTGTAACAATATGAGATAAACAAGGGACAGCAAAAGAGATGAGAGATAACAGTACATTAAGGACAACAATCATTCATTATATGGCTTTTGTTTCAATATCCTGGAGTTCCTTTCAATTAGCTTCGTACTAAATGGCCTTATGTATCAAGGTTTTGCTCCATTGCAAATCTCTGCTAGTAGAGCCCAAGGTTTCTACAGATTATGACAAATGAGGGAAACCATTGAGCCTAAGTTCCTTTGAGTCTGGCTTATTTCACTTAATATGATTTTTTCTAAGTCTTTCCATTTCCTAACAAATGGGGCGATGTCATTCTTTCTGACAGCAGCATAGAATTCCATTGTGTACAAATACCACATCTTGTTGATCCACTCATCAACTGAGGGACATCTAGGTTGGTTCCATATTTTTGCTATGGTGAATAATGCTGCAATGAATATTGTTGTGCTAGTGGATTTAGTATGCCCTAGTTTCTGGATGGTTGGGTAAGTGCCAAGTAGTGGAATTGCTGGGTAATAGGGGAATTCTATGTTTAGCTTTTTGAGGCACTGCCAAACTGCTTTCCATAGTGGTTGAACGAGTTTGCACTCCCACCAACAGTGTAGTAGTGATCCCTCCTGGCCACATTCCCTCCAGCATCTGTTGTTATTAGTTTTCCTGATCCTGGCCATTCTAACTGGGGTGAGGTGGAATCTTAGCGTTGTTTTGATTTGCATTTCTTTTATGACCAGAGATGTTGAGCATTTCTTCATGTGTCTATAGGCCATTTTTGTTTCTTCTTCAGAGAAGACTCTCTTTAAGTCTTTGGCCCATTTTTTAATGGGATGGTTGTTACTTTGGAGATTAGTTTTGGAGTGATTCAATTTTTTGAGCTGTTGATATATTTTAGATATGAGGCCTTTGTCTATTGTATGGTTGGTGAAGATCTTTTCCCACTCTATAGGCTTCCTAATTAATTTACTAGCTATGTCCTTTGCCATACAAAAGCTCTGCAGTTTAATGCAGTCCCACTTATCCAGCCTTTCTCTGATTTGTTGTGATTCTTGGTCCTTATTAAGAAAGTTTTGACCTGTGCCAAGGAAGCCTAGTGTATCTCCTATTCCTTCCTGTAAAGTTTTCAGTGTGTCAGCTTTTACCTCCAGGTCTTTGGTCCATTTGGAGTTAATTCTAGTGCAGGGTGACAAAGAAGGATCCAACTTTAGTTTTCTGCAGGTGCTTAACCAGTTCTGCCATCACAACTTGTTGAAGAGGCTATCTTTCTTCCATTCTATTTTTTTGGCTCCCTTGCCAAAGATTAGGTGGCCATAGGTCTGTGGTTTAATATCTGGGTCCTCAGTTCTATGGAAAAAACATTTTTTAAAGTAAATTATGACTGAACATTAACTGACTCAGCAAAGCAAAATGCACATGTCATAAATGTTTAACTTGATCTATTTTCCTAAATATTTCCATTTATGCCAATACTATTCAGATCAAGACCCCAGGTGTCTCCTTTGTCCTTGCTAGTAGTTTGGCTGCTATTTTGAAGAGAGTTGGCCACTGGATTCATAGACAATGACTAGAATCCAAGTCAGAGATGGAGAAGATTTAAAGCAAGTGATTGTGGTGGCTCTGGCAAAAAGTGGATATATTCTGGATATATTTTGAATGACAAGGTGGAAAAATATGTGATACCAGGGTTAGTGAGATATGGGATGTGGGAGAAGATGATGAGTTTTCTAGTTTCCAATGTTGTGCTAGCTTTTCTAACTAACATCCTGTGTCCTTCTAATGCAGCAGGCTAGGTACCACCTGAACAGGAGTTTACCTGGAAGTGGTAAGAGGTAGTACTTAAAGCATGACCTTTGGGACCAAAGACTTAGGGCAAATCTTGGCCCTGATCTCTCTACTTGGATAGGTTACTTAAGTTTTTGCCACCTGGGTTTCTTCATCAAGTTAGGGATAAAATCTGCTAGTTTGGAGTAAAAGCCTTGAGTAAATCGCACAGCAACAGTGCTCAGGCCCTGAGTTCAAGCACCATGACTGAAAAAAAACAAACTGGCTAGATCACTCACTGTGTGTGAGAGGAACTTAGCGTAGTGAAGGCTGACACATGGGAAATATGCCAATGACAGTTATTTTCATCATTATTATTTTGATATTGTTATTATTTTATTCTGATACTGGGGCTTGCGCCCAGGGATTCATGCTCTCACTTGGCTTTTCCCACTCAAGGCTGGTGCTCTACTACTGGAGCCACACCCTACTTCCTATTATTATCATTATTATTATTATTATTATTAATTGTTATTATTTCTAGCACTGAGGCTTGAACTCAGAGCCTGGCTTATTGTCCCAAAGCTTTTCTTTTGCACAAGGCTGCTCTCTACCACTTGAGCCACAGCTCTATTTCTGTAGATAACTGGAGATAATAAGTCTTATAAACTTTCCTGCCAGGATTGACTTTAAACCTCAGTCTTCAGATTACAACCTCCTGAATAGCTAGGATTACAGGCAAGAGTCACTGCTGCCTTGCCCCATTATTATTTTTTAAATGAGACTCAGGTTATGCTTTAAAAACAAAGTGTATATTATTGACTTCTTAAATAGAAAGCCAGTGTCACTTGTTTGGAAGAACAAGATACCATGAAGTAAAATATTTTGAATGGGAACAAATCTGCGCTGTTCTATTCTAGTTAGAGGTTGTTGCAGAACAGGATCAAGAGACAAGTGTTCAGATCCCATTGAGCAAACTTCTCCGCTCAATATAGGGGAAGGATGAAGTTGGAAAAAGTTAACTCTTTAAACATTCTGTCTCCTCTGCCCAGAAACGTCATCTCAGGTTTCACAAGAGTGGGGATGACCAAGGATTTGCCAATGCTCCAGAGGGCACAGGGGTTCCTTCTGATCCCAGGCTGCCCTAGCTTTCTCATTTCAAGAGGATGAGAAATGGGTGTGTGTTTATGTGCATGCCCATGTTAGGGCAGGATGGGGTTTGTTCCTGTTCAGTTTCCCTCCTACTTAATCCACGGCAATGGATGGATACATAGAGCCAGGGCACCACCCAGCTGTTCAGTCCTGCAAGCAGTCTGGCCTCTTTCCTGCACCAGTCTCCCTGTCCACATCCTAAGTGAGGCTGGATACGTCTGCAAGGCGGATGTTAAGATGGGAGTGGAAATGGGCAGAAGCCAGCAGGGGTGTGGCCACCGCCTGGGGTGACCAGGCTGTGTGAGAAGGGGCGGGGCCTCCCGTCAGGGGCGGGGCCTCCTACCGGGGCGGAGCTTCCCGTCTTGGGGCTGAACGGGTGACGCCACTGAGAGGAGTGAGGGCCCGGGCAGGGCACGGGCTGGATCTGGGCTTCGCGGGCCGGACGGTGAGTGTCGCCGGTCCAGAGGGCGGTCCAGAGGACCAGAGGACTCGGTCACCTGGCTCCGGAGCTGTCCTGGCCCACAGGGCCTGGGAGGGGCTGATCTCCCTGGAAGTAGAGAGGCTCCCCGAGGTTGGGGAGCCCCTGGCGCGCTGTGATTGAAGGGCGTGGGGAGGGGTGGGGCGTGGGCAGACTTGGAGGTGTGCCTAGACGGAGAAGGAAAACAAATGTCTGGGGTTAGAACCAGCAGGGGAGAGAGGAGAACTGAACACTGGGAGGTGCTGGTGATCTTGAGCAGTCTGGGGCTCCAGTTGGAAGGAAAGTGGGGGAGGCCTTGGGCTCCACACCTTGGGACAGCCGACAAGGGGAGGGAAGGGCTCTGAGCTGACAGGGTGGGCCTGGAGGGGGCTTTGCTCTTTCCATGGAGGGACTGATGTTTTGTGGGGACTGGTCTCCCCACATGCAGCTTAGAGTCAAGGACCCAGGAAAATCAGCACTAGCTTTCCTGGGTCTCTGCAGTCCACAGTGGCTGGGGCTGAGACCTCAAGCTGAGTCCAGCCCCAGGCTGGGGGCTGCGGGAAAGCCAGCCTGGTTTTGGAAGCCAGGAGGTGTCCAGGCACAGCTGTGGACTGGGAATGACACTGTGGAGAGGACTTGCCAGTCCTCCCTTAACTCTGTTTTAGCCAAAAAGTACCCCTGATTTGCTTAGGTTTCATCTTGGGGAGAGCAATAGTGACTCCAATGTCATAAAAATGGAAGTAGAGAAAGAAAGTAGACCAGCAATGTGTGTTTTTGTGTGTGTACCAGTCCTGGAGCTTGAGCGCTGTCCCTGAGCTTTTTTTTTTCGGTGTTAAGACTGGTGCTGTACCACTTGAATCACTTCTGTCTTTTCATTGGTTCATTGGAGATAAATATCTCATGGACTTTCCTGCTCAGTCTGGCTTTGAACCTTGATCCTCAGGTCTAGGATTACAACATGAGCCACCAGTGCTCCGCTTAGACGAATGCATTTAATCTGAAGAGGGAAAGGATGATCTGGTAAAGTCATTCAAGAGCTATCTTTTAGGGATGATTTCTTTTACTAATAGGTGATAATATAGAACATTGATCTGTGTTTTGGCTCCCCCTCCTCTTAATTTTAAATGAAGCAGGGTAATAGTGAAGACAGCACCAAGACCAGAACTTACTTTTCAGGTATTTAAGATGAGATAGAATGTCCTTACTAAGAGATGGGAGCTAACTGACTTGGTCTGTGGGGAGAGGCACTCCTTGTGAGGTTTCTAGAAGTCTTGAACAGATGGATCCATCTGCTGGATGGGAGGGCAGGGCACCTGGCCTCATGGTCAGGTGCCTACAGGATCCTCATGTCACCAGCTGGGGTGTGTGTGTCTAGAGCACTGGCCATGGCATGTGTGTGTGTGTCTGGGTGTGGGGGGAGGGGACGCAGGCCCCTGCTTGTGTCTCCTTGTGGATGAACACATCTGGGGGCAGGGAGGTAGGAGGATGATCATGTCACCAGGGTCCGCATCTGGATGACTGAAGCTTTGGTGCTAGAATTGTCTGGAGTTATTGCGTTCTGGCTGGCTGACAAACTGGTGAGCTCTGGCTTCTGGGCCCATCCCTTTGGGATTTCCCTAAGGTGGGGCTGTGAAAGATTCAGAATGGCCAGTCCAGCACTTCTGGGTTTTGGTCTCCCTACTTCAGATTCACCCATAGAAGGCCCTGAGGACAACCCAGCTTTCTGGAGTGGGCGGGCCAGGCTGAGGCAGGAGAAGGAAACAGTGGGCGTCTCTGCCTGGGATTCTGTGGGTAAGGGGAGCTGCACTCTCACCTGTCACTCCAGCCTTCTTCACTTCCTGGTTCTTTTTTTTTTTTTTTTTTGCCAGTCCTGGGCTTGAGCTCAGGGCCTGAGCACTGTCCTTGGACTTTCTCAAGGCTAGAGCTCTACCACTTGAGCCTCAGCACCACTTCCGGCTTTTTTCTATGTATGTGGTACCGAGGAATCGAACCCGGGTCTTCGTGCATGCTAGGCAAGCACTTTAACCACTAGGCCAAACTCCCGGCCCTTCACTTCCTGGTTCTATACATGCATGCTCACTGGGCCTGGAGCCCAGGTTGTCCCTTTCTGGGCATTTTCAGAGAGTAGGCAGTTATTTTCTCCAGGACTTGAGGTTTTGGGCTGCCCTTGCTCTCCTACCAGGGAAGAACCTGCTGGGCCAGGGAGCATTCTTGTAGTAACGAGCCTCCAGTCCCCTCTGCATGGAGGCCAGGTGCACAGTTCACCCTGCTGCCTCAGTTTCCCCCTCTGGCCAGGCCATGCTTGATAGCATCCCGGCCTGTAGATTTCTCCTTTTGCTGTCCAAGGATGGTCTCAGGGTGTCTCAGCCCCTGATCTCTTTGTAGGTTGGGACTCAAGAACATTCCACAGAGTGTGGGTGCGGCCTGTGCCAACACAAGTTAGGATGAGGACTCAGGCTGCTCTAGGGAGAGAGACAAAGACGGCTCACAGGAACGACACAAGCCCCGGCGTCACCTGGCATCTGCTCTGGACATGTCCCTGATATATTAGAGGAAGGCAGTGCTGGTCTTCTGCCTCAGTACTTCTCACTTTAATTTCCACTGGGCACAGCACTGGCCTTGGTCCCCAAACCCTGGGACAATCACAAATAGACCTGCTGCATTTTCCTCTGAACTTGTCTTTCCGCCCCACCTCCCAGGAAGATCTGAAGCTCTGGGAGGTCATCTCTCCTCCATGTCCCAGCACCTAGAGTCTGGGGTGAAGCCCAGAGCCTGCCTCTGATGACAGTGGCAAGGTGTGGACTTGTGGTGGGTGGAAGTGAAGGCCTCAGGGCAGGTGTGTGAGTATGTGTGTGTGGGGGAGGGGGGTTGCTGACAGGACAATGCCAGTAAGCTCTAAAAAGACATTGTTTTTGTGTTGATCTGCCACTTCTACTGAGATGAGGTCTTTCCTGCAGGAAAGATGCTACACAATAGAGCTTCCCTGTTGAGCACACACTCCAGGAATGGGGCTTGCACTTGGATCTTGGTGAGAAGCTCAGGGATATGGGACTTGAAGGCATCCTGGGGTCTCATTGCTTACCTTCAGATTCCAGCTCTGCCTCCCCAAGATATGGCAAACTGTACAAGTCCCTTGCCCTGGGCCCCAAGTTTCTTTTTTTGTACAAGGGGGCTGGTCACAGCATCTACTTCTTAGAAGCTGGGAGGTAAGTGACTTCACATAGGAAAGCCCCTGGGGCAATACCTGATTCCTCACTGGAACTTCATGGCTACCAGCCATTACTGAAACTGTGTAGGACAGAGCCACCAGCACTACTGCTCTGCTTTAGAGAATGAATGGCTGGGCTGGATTCCTTGGCAGCTCTTGTTCCTCCTGTTGGCCCCCACCTTTCCAAACAACTGCCTTCTCCTCCTCCTCTCCCCTACTTCTCTTTGTGGAAGTACTGTGGCTTGAATTCAGGGCCTGGGCATGCACACTTGGCTTTTTCAATTGAGGGTGGCATTCTGCTTACTTGAGCCATACCTCTACTTCTAGCTTTTTTGCTGGTTAATTGGAGATAAGAGTCTCACAGAGTTGAGTGCTGGTGGCTCTTGCTTTTAATCCTAGCTACTTAGGAGGCTAAGATCTGAGGATCATGGTTCAAAGCCAGCCTGGGCAGAAACATCTGTGAGACTTTGATCTCCAATTAACCATCATAAAAGCCAGAAGTGGAGGTGCAGCTCAAGTGCTAGAGCACTAGCCTTGAGCAAATAAATAAACAAACAACAACAACAAAGACCACCTCAAGGACAATGCCCAAGCCCTGAGTTGAAACCCTAGAACTGGAACACACATAAAAAAGGGGTCTCACGGACTTTTCTGCTTGGGCGAGCTTTGAACCATGATCATCAGATGTCAGACTCCGGAGTAGCTAGCATTATAGGTGTAAGCCGCTATCACCTGACTAACCTTGTTAAAGAGAGACTCCGAGGACTTGATATAACATTTAGCTGCTTCAAATCCTGGGGAAAAGATCTTGAGGTAGTTCCTGTCCTCTGGGCCTAAGTTTGCATGTCTACACACTGGGCATTGGATAGGCTTGGGTAGACACATTGCTGATTTGATTTCTCTCCTAGGTTGTGACATGTGCTCACGGGAAGATTTCCAAGCCCAGAGAAGCCAGCTGGTGGCACTGTTGGTCTCAGGGTCTCTGGAGGGCTTCGAGTGCATCCTGGACTGGCTGCTGTCCTGGGAAGTGCTTTCCTGGGAGGATTATGAGGGTCTCCGCCTCCTGGGCCAGCCTCTGTCCCACTCAGCTAGGTGCCTGCTGGACATCATCTGGGGCAAGGGTGCATGGGGCTGTGAGAAACTCATTGCTGCTATCCAGGAAGCACAGGCCAGTGGCCATAGCTCTGAGGTGCATGCCTACTGGTCCGCCCACTCAAGACAGCCAGCCCAAGACCTGCAGAGTCACAGGCCAGCTGTTGTCAGGAAGCTCTACAGCCATGTGGAAGATGTGCTGGGCCTGGCCCAGGACCGTGGTTTCCTCAGCCAGTATGAGTGTGATGAAATCAGGCTGCCGATCTTTACGTCATCCCAGAAGGTAAGACCCTCCCGTTTGGTTAGTAGAATTCCCAGGAAATGGGTACTGAGTCACCGAGACTGTGGTTCTGGAGAAGTCAGCCCCTTGGGAATAACCTGATCTGTGGGGCTCTCCCTAAAACATTAATCAGGAAGTGAGAGTTGCTTTGGGTGCCTGGTGTATTTGACCTGTGTGGAAAGGAAGCAGGGTGTGGCTGTCCTGGCTGGGGTTCTGCAGCTGGAGTGACACATGTGTGGCTTCAGCCTTCTCCATAGAACCTCTCCATCCTTACTCTGCTGTCTCAGTCTCCTCATCGGCAAAACCCTGGCAGCAGTCATACAGGGCCTATCCTGTGAGGTTAATATATGTGAGAACTCCCTGGAAGTATCACCCTTGGTGGCTGTTATTTCTGCTACAAGAGAGCAGTGTTCTCTATTTACACATTTTTACTGTACATATAATATTGTGGTATTTTGTTTGTATGTACTCTCTCTGCTCTTGTTCTTAAGAATGGTGCTTTACCACTTGAGCCACACCTTTGCTTCTGGCTTTGTGCTGGTTAGTTGGAGATAAGACTTTCTCTCTTTGTCTGCCAGAGCTGGCTTTGAAGCAAATATTCCTCCAGATTTTAAGTCTCTCCAGTAGTTGGATTACAGGCATGAGCCACATGCACCTGGCTTATTGCTATGTTTTAAATGAACAGCTCAACAGAGTTTAACATTTCATTATATTAAATCTGTACTGAAAGATATAGCACACTGAATTCTAATATAGTTCAAATGAAAACCTAGGGGGTTCTGTTATAAAATTTTATTAGATGAGTCATTCGGAGTTGGAATAAGCCAACCCTTTGGGTATTTTTGAAATTCCATTTTATTTTTCCTTTACACAGTGCTCCTTAGGCAGATGGGAGCCGTCAACAACGTTCCACGTTGTAGACGGGGAAACACAGAAGCAGGAAAGTCATCAGAATGACAGCAGGGAAGGAAAGGGCTGGTGATGCTCCCACAGCCTTGACCCATTCACTCCCCATTCACTTGGGCATTCATTCATTCATTCATTCATGTCCCCAACGTCTAGTAGGTGGGTGCTCTGCCTCTGGTGGACTTATTAATGCAATAAATGAGAACTATTAAGTGAGTTATACTGATATTGAAAGGGTAGAGTGGGCTTTTTTTTTTCTTTTTTTGTGGGTCATGGGGCTTGAACTCAACCTGGGCACTGTCCCTGAGCTCTTCAGCTCAAGGCTATCACCCTACCCTTGAGCCAAGCCCCACTTCCCGTTTGCTAGAGGTTAATTGGACATCAGAGTCTCAGGTCCTTTTGTGCCTGGGCTGGCTTTGAACCCTGATCCCCAGATCTCTGCCTCCTGAGTAGCTAGGATTACAGGTGTGAGTCATTGCGCCCGGCCTAGTTCTTATTTTTGTCTTAAAATATATGTGTACAGGACTGAGAGCATAGCCTAGTGGTAGAATGCTCACCTAGCATGTATGAAGCCCTGGCTTTGATTCCTCGGTACCACATACACAGATAAAGCCATAAGTGGCACTGTGGCTCAAGCAGCAGAGCACTACTCTTGAGCAAAAGGTGTCCAAGGACAGTGCCTAGGTCCTGAATTCAAGCCCCAGGACTAGAAAAAATATGTGTGTGTATGTGTGTACATGTGTAATTCATATGTGTGTAGGTGTGATGCTCAAGTAAGTCTAGGTAAACCTAAATTGAGATTCATAAAATAAACTCCTCTGTCTTCTTCCCTCCAGGAAGTGCATATAAAAACCACTCCAAGGAGATTCAAAAGATATATTACTTACTGTACTTACACTGGTGTGTGTGTGTGTGTGGTGTGTGTGTGTGTGTGTGTGTACACCAATACTGGGGCTTGAACTCAGGGGCTCAGTCACTTATTTGGTTTTCTTGCTTATGACTGGAGTCATACCTCCAGTCTAGGGGGTCTCTTGGACTTCCCTGCCTGGGACTGAAGCCTCAGTCCTCCAGGTGTTAGCTTCATGGGTAGCAAGGAATGCAGGTGTGACCCAGAGTTGTGCCCTGCTCCTTGGCATGTCTTGTGGGCTGTGGTAAGGATGGAATCAGCTCCTTCAAGAGGTTACAGTGTTATATTTTGACATCTTTGATTGAGTGTTCTCCATATGTCTGGCTGGATTGCCTGACATATTTGGAGAAGGTGGTTGAGACTCTTAGGGCTCAGAGGATATGGTATGGATACAAATATATCAGGATTGGTGAGAAAAGGAAAATAGGACCCATTAATGGGCAAAAGAAAAAAAAAACAATGGATATCAGGAAGTATTCAGAACCAAACCAAAAGAAAAAAATATTGCTTGATCAAAATCTTTAGGATGAAGTTAAAGCAGAACACAGAGGGAAATTTATAGCTTTAAAATGCTTAGATTGGGAAAGAGAAACTGAATTTTAATGAGCTAAGAAAGAACTCAGCAAAAGCCAACTTTGAAGGTTGGGCCTGGACTGGGTAAATGAAAGGAACAGTGGATTTTAGGTTTAGAAGACAACAAAAGGACTGGATTGCCTGAGATTTAAGCTTTTGTACAACTCAGCTTTCTCTGTGCCTCCTTCAATCACTGGCGTTCTGTGACCTCTGATTTGGAGGTCTCCCCTCAGTGGCTGCTTTTCTGATACAGCATAAAGGGTTCTTATGGTTGCTCCATCCACCCTTTCAATTTCCTATGGAGAGGTGACTGTCATTGATTGCAGGCTGGCAACTGAAAAATACAGTGAAATGGAACAAATACAGGCTAAAGATCGAACCCCTAGAAATGCCATGGCTACCAGTCACTGCGCAAGTACCTTTGGGTGCCAGGCATTGTGCTCAGCCCTTCCCCCTATTGTTTCATTTAAGCCATGCGACACTCTTCCAACAATGCAATATCGCCACACTGTTTGTGAACAGTGATCACTATACCCTTTTCACTCATCTGGAAAGGGCTAGCAAAGATTTGAATCTGGTCTTCTTTTCTCCAAAGCATGTGCACTTCTCTCTGTAGTCAAATGCAAGATCACCACGTGGCTTTGCTCCATTAACAGTTGTTAGAAAATTTAGGCTGGCAACACCAGCTGTGACACCAGCTGTCTGAGAGGCTCCCGACAGCTGTTATCACTGCTAGGGCTGAGGTGTCAGACTGTGTTCTGAGATGCCTGCACCTATCACAGTAGCTGTGTGTGTGTGTGTGTGTGTGTGTGTGTGTGTGCTCGAGCGCATGCACATGCGTGTGCGCTACTGTGGTTTAAACTCAGGGTCTGTGTGCTGTCCCTGAGCTTTTACTTTTTCTTTTTTGTTTCTTTGTCCGTGGTGGGGCTTGAACTCTGGGCCTGGGCATTGTCCCTGAGCTCTTCAGCTCAAGGCTACCACCCTACCCCTTGAGCCACAGCGCCCCTTCCAGTTTTCTGGTGGTTCATTGGAGAGAAGAGTCTCACGGACTTTAGTGCCTGGGCTGGCTTTGAACTGTGATCCTTAGATTTCAGCCTCCTGAGTAGCTAGGATTATAGGAGTGAGCCACCATGGCTCCTGAGCCTGGCTTCCCTGAATGTTTTTTTTCTCAAGGCTCATGAGACTGTACCACTTAGGTCCTAACTCCACTTCAGATTTTTTGGTGGTTAATTAGAGGTAAGAGTCTCAGGGAATTTCCTACTTGGGCTGGCTTCGAATCTCTCCCCTCAGATCTCAGCCTCCTGAGTAGCTAAGATTATTGGTATGAACCACTGGTGCCAGGCTTACCTTAACAATTGTCTGTGTGTGTGTGTGTGTGTGTGTGTGTGTGTGTGTGTGTGCTGGGGCTTGAATTCAGAGTCTGGACACTGTCCATAAGCTATTTTTCTCAAGGTTGGCATTCATCACTTGAGCCACACCTCCAACAGGAATCTCTTAGATTTGCGTGCCATAGCTGGCTTTGTACCACTGACCTCAGATTTCGGCCTTCTGAGTAGCTAAGATGGCAGGCATGAGTCCCTGGTGCCTGGCTGGCTTTAGCTTAAACAAGTTAAAACCAGACCAACAGAGGATTCATTTCATTTGTGTAGGATAAACATGATCCCATGGCTTAGGTGCAGAAATTGAATACTCAGGCCTCTTTTTTTTTTTTTTTTTTTTGTGGGTCATGGGCTTGAACTCTGGGCCTGGGTGCTGTCCCTGAGCTCTTCAGCTCAAGGCTACTGCCCTACCCCTGGAGCCACAGACCCACATTCCCTTTTCTAGAGATTAATTGGAGATAAGAGTTTCACAGACTTTAGTGCCCAGGTTGGCTTGGAACCATGACCCTCAGATCTCAGCCTCCTGAATAGCTCGGATTATAGGCGTGAGCTCCCGCACCCAGCTCGGGCCTCTTTCATTTGCCACAGTGACTTGGGCTCATCATTCATTTGCTCTTTTCTTCTTTACACTCAGTTCCCATCATGTTCTTTAATAAAAAGAAAAGGGCAGTAAGGAAAATATATGTGTGTAAGGAAAGAGGATTATCATCCTTTCTAGGCACCCTGGTCATGGAAGTTCAACAGGGCCTTGGGATATAGCCAGGTATGTAAGTATGTAGGTAAGTTTGGGGAAATGTAGAATTTATTACAGATAGAGGCCCTGCCGGGCTGGTGCGAGGTAGGTGCTGGACGTCCAGTAGGAAAAGAAGAGGGCTGTCTGGAAACTCCACAAGAAAACAACCTAAACCTACCCTAGTTCCCAGGAACAGAAGAAGGGTAAGCTTTCTGTGGGAAGAAGCATGGGACAAAGAAGGAGTGGTATTAGTCCATAGGAAAATGAACTCAAAATATGGATAAGGCCAGGCTTACCTGGACATTTGAGCATTAATTTGTCTCATTTTCTCAGTCTAGACTCTGCTCTATCCTGGCAGTCAAGTGGCTCTCTACTTACATCATCTGCCACTATCCTGATATTTGCCTTTATAATCATCCTCTGTCCTAGCTCACTCCATTTCTTCTTCCTCTTCTTCTTCGTCGCCGTCGTCGTCGTCATGGAACTTGAACTCTGGGCTTGGGCATTGTCCTTCAGCCCTTCAGCTAAAGGCTACTGACCTACCTCTTGAGCCACAGCACCACTTCCTGTTTTCTGGTTGTTAATTGGAGATAAGTTGCATGGACTTTAGTGCCCTGGGCTAGCTTTGAACCTCCATCCACAGATCTCAGGCTCCTGTGTAGTTAGGATTACAGGTGTGAGCCATCGGGCCGTGCCTGCTCACTGCATTCCATGAACTTTTCTCCCTGGGCTGGCTTTGAACCACAATTTTCAGGTCAGCCTCAGTAGGATTTTGAGATCCTACTTAGCCTCTTGAGTACCTAAGATTACAGACATGTACCACCAGTGCCTGGCCACAGTTGAAATTTCAAAGCATGGTAAAAAGTTTTGAGTTGGTCACCATTTTCCTTCCAAATGTTGATGTCATTCTTTGCTCAGTTGGTGCTCTACTACTTGAGTAAGGCCCCAACCTTGCTTTTTGCTGTTTTTTTCTTGCATATGTATTCTTGTGGACTTTTCTGCCTGGACTGTCTTCCATTGGCAGCCCTCTGGATCTTGGCCTCTGAATAGCTAGAATTCTAGGCATGAGCCATTGGTGCCCAGTGAAGTGACCGCAAACTAAGTTAGAAGAGCAAAAGTTGTTTCATCCAGAAGATAGATTTAAGCAAAGCCCTGAAGAGGGAAGAGCTGTGCGTATAGGCGGGGGCAGGGCAGCCTGCAGCAAAGTTCAGAGGTAGAGAAGAGCAGGCTCTATTTAGGAACAGAAAACGACACTGGGTGGAGTGAGTGAGGGAAAGAGGAAGAGGAGTTGATGTCAGAAGTGGAATGTGGCCCAGTGTCACAGATGGGGACTTTTTTTTTGTCCGTTTGAAGCCTTGAAATTTACTACTGGATTTGACCTTTGGGTCTGAAGAAATGAGGACACAGCTGGGACATTTATAACAGGATAATGTGACTTATTTGTGAGGGACTGCATTCTGACGATGGTGCTGGGAATAGACTGTGGGGGCAGGGACCCAGCAGGGAGATGGGGAGGTAGCATTTTCCTGGGGCCTTGGTGATGGCTGGAGGCAGGAGAGCAGCTGAGCAGGCAGCCAGCACTGGTGGAGCCCTGTCACTGCATCATGAATCTGTACACAGTGGCCATGCCACATGTGGCTGTTGAGCCCTGGAATAGCCCACCAGCTGTTTCTTTATTCCTAAAAATGAGTATAATGTATGTTGCTCACTTTTTATATTGATTCCATGTTGAAATGGCAATATTTTGGACATCTTTGGTTAAATAGAATGTAGGATTAAGTCCATCATGTGTGTGAGAGTGTGTGTGTGTGTGTGTGTGTGTGTGTGTGTGTGTGTGCATGCGCTGGTCATAGGGCTTGAATGTAGGGCCTTGTCGTTGACCTTCAGTTTTACACAAGGCTAATGCTCTACAACTTAAGCCACAGCTCCAATTCTGGCTTTAAAAAATATTTTTGGCGGGCCGGGAGTTTGGCCTAGTGGTTAAAGTGCTTGCCTAGCATGCATGAAGACCGGGGTTCGATTCCTCGGTACCACATATAGAAAAAAGCCGGAAGTGGTGCTGAGGCTCAAGTGGTAGAGCTCTAGCCTTGAGAAAGTCCAAGGACAGTGCTCAGGCTCTGAACTCAAGCCCAGGACTGGCAAAAAAAAAAAAAAAAAAAAAAAAAAAAACAAACAAACCAAAAAATATTTTTGGTGGTTAATTGGAGGCCAGAGTCTCATGGACTTTGCTGCCCAAGCTGGCTTTGAACTGTGATCCTTAGATCTCAGCCTTTTACATAGCTAGGATTACTGGCATGGGCCACTGACAACTGGCCCATCCATTTTGTTGTTTTGTTTTATTTTATTTTGAATAATATGACTATTGGAAGACTTGAAGCTGCACGTGTAGCTTGCATTCTGTGTGTGTGCACACACATGTATATATGTATCATACTGGAGCTTGAACGTAGGGTCCTATACTATTGCTTGGCTTTTTTGCTCAGGGCTGATCACTTGAATCACAGCCCCACTTCCAGATTTTTGCTGTTAATTAGAAGAGTCTCCCAGATTTGTCTGCTCAAGCTGTGATGCTCACATCTCAGCCTCTCGAGAAGCTAGGATTACAGGTGTGAGCCACCAGCTCATAGATTGTAGTGTGTTTGCTTCAAATTGAACAGAGCAATCCTGGTTGTATTGGAGGAAGAAGCCAGCAGGACTTGCTCTGAATTTCAGAGGCAGAGCTCAAGGATGACTCAAGAATTCTGGGCTGAGCTGCTGACAGGACAGAGATGGCATTAACTGACATGAGGAAGGCTTCAGGGGCGGCAGGTTGGGTGGGGGCAGGACTTCTGAAGCAGGTGGGTGTGTGAATAAGTACTGGATTCAAGGGAGTAGCTCAGGTTAGAGATGAAGAGGTGGTGTCGTGAGCAGAGCAGAGACCTTGTTCAAGGATTCAGACTCTGGAGGAAATCTGCTTCTTTTCCCAAGTGACTTCCAGTTTCCAGAATCATTTCCATTGTCCTTGAAGGATGCAGATTTATGTGCTTGTTAGTTCTTTTCATTTTACTCTCTGTCATTATCTCTGTTGTAGTGTGTGCGCGCGCGCGCGCGCGCGCGCGCGCGCGCGCGTGTGTGTGTGTGTGTGTGTGTGTGTGTGTGTACTGAACACAGGGCTTGGATGCTGTCCTTTGGCTTTTGCTCAAGGCTAGCCCTCTATCACATGAGCCACAGTCCATTCTGCCTCTGAATAGCTAGGATTATCCATGTGAACCACCAGTGTCTAGCCTTCACCTTACTTGCTTGATTTTCTGGCTTTTTATTGTGATACACGAGAGATGTTAAGGTACTATAGTACAGATTAAATGTCTTATATGAAGTGCTTAGACCACAAGTGTTTCAGATTTTCTTTTCCTCCAAAGTTTAGAATATGTGCACGTGTACAATAACCATCTTATCTCGTTTAAACAAAATTCATTTGTGTTTCCTCTACACCTTATACAAATAGACTGAAGGTAACTTTACACGAGATTTCAAGTAATTCTGTACATGACGCTTACATTCCATGGCCTGCTAGTGGAATCCATGGTTTTGGATTTGGGTTGTTTTGATTTAGGAGGGCTCAGCTTACGGTTGCAGGGAGCTCTCCTGTACCACTGCACCAGCCTTTCTGAATGAACGGTGCCTTTGCTTTTCCCGTAGGCAAGAAGGCTACTAGATCTTGCCACAGTGAAGTCAAATGGCTTGGCTGCCTTCCTTCTGGAGCATGTTCTGGAGTTGCCAACCCCACAGTCGTTGCCTTTTGAGGGTACGTATGTGTTCTTCTTGGTTAATTAGAAAGGAAAGGAAATCCACACAGATTTGTAAAAAGAGCAAAGCACATACCAGCATAGATTTCCACAGATTGCTGCATAAACTCTCCTGAGACTCAGTTTCCTCCTTCCAAGGCTAACACAGCCACCTGGCTCATGAATCTGCTCTGTGGACCACAAGGATGGAAGCATTCGTGTTGGCTCTTCCTCTCCCCACTTTGCATGGCCTGCAGATTCCTGAAGCCTCCACAGGAAGAGAACTCACGATCAGTGCTCCTTACTAGTCAACTGTCATTACCTGTGCCTGAAAGACACAGGTACACTGAGTCAGGGTTGGAATCTCTTGGTCTCTGAAATTAAGCAACTCATGATCAGAAACTCAAGAATCAAGTGGACTGTGTATCTCAACTAAAGAGCCATGATGAGGTGTGGCTAGCACAACTGGGGACACCAGGCATGTAGGCATTGTTTCCACTTTATGGACATGGAAACTGCACAGACATGTTGAATGATGAGGTATAGGAAGATAGATCTGACCTTTCCCAACTATACTTTCTGTCTCCTTATGAGGAGACGTTGGCAGTTGCTAAGACTAGATGCAAGCTTGGTACTCTTGAGTCTCATTCTTACATGACTGAAGGGGAAGCTCATAGGTGCTGGAGCCCCTTTAATATGAGCCTGGTGCAATGATGGATTTACCCAGAGCCCTTCCTTTTGGACATCGAGCAGGGCTCGATGGTGGGCTGGTGGCTGGAGCGCTGGGCTTGGGGCATAGTATGGACAACCTTATCCAAGAACAGGATGAGTTATCCATGCACAGGGCCTGACACTTGATGAACATTTACTGATGGTACCATTGAGCATAGATAGCTACAAAGCCATTATAACACCATGCCATAGGCCAAAATATACTTCTAAAAGCGACAATTGACCTATGCTCTTCTTTAAAATGTTTTTTTTTTGTTGTTTTTTTTTTTTGCCAGTCCTGGGCTTGAGCTTAGGGCCTGAGCACTGTCCTTGGACTTTCTCAAGGCTAGAGCTCTACCACTTGAGCCTCAGCACCACTTCCAGCTTTTTTCTATATATGTAGTACCAAGGAATCGAACTGGGGTCTTCGTGCATGCTAGGCAAGTACTTTAACCACTAGGCCAAACTCCCGCTAAAATGTTTTTTTTAATGGGGCCAGGAGTGTGACTTAGTGATAGAGTGCATGCCTAGCATGCACAAAGCTCTGGGTTCAAATCCTTGGTACCACATACACAAAAAAAGCTGAAAGTGGTGCTGTGGCTCAAGTGGTAGAGCACTAGCCACGGGCAAAAGTGCTCAAGGACAGTGCCCAGGGCCTGAGTTCAAGCCCCAGGACTGGCAAAGCAAAAAAAAATGATTTTTTTTTTGCCAGTCTTGGGCTTGAGCTCAGGGCCTGAGCACTGTCCTTGGACTTTATCAAGGCTAGAACTCTACCACTTTCCAGCTTTTTCCTATGTATGTGGTACTAAGGAATCAAATCCGGGTCTTCATGCATGCTAGGCAAGCACTCTACCACTAGGCCAAACTCCCGGCCCCCAAATGATTTTTTTTAAAGGATATTAGTATCATTGGTAATGGCTGCAGACCTGTATTAAAAGTCGGGATATTGAACAGGAAAATCTTCTGATCCATGGGTATCCAGCAGAAGGGGAGAGAGAGAGAGAGAGAGAGAGAGAGAGAGAGAGAGAGAGAGAGAGAGAGAGAGAGAGAGAGAGAGAGAGAGAGAGAGAGAGAGAGAGAGAGAGAGACAGAGAGAGAGAGACAGAGAGAGAGAGAGAGAGAGAGAGACAGAGAGAGAGACAGAGAGAGAGACAGAGAGAGAGAGAGAGAGAGAGAGAGAGAGACAGAGAGAGACAGAGAGAGACAGAGAGAAAGAGAGAGAGAGAGAGAGAGAGAGAGAGAGAGAGAGAGAGAGAGAGAGAGAGAGAGAGAGAAGAGAGAGAGAGAGAGAGGAGAGAACATATAACATCACTAGTTCTGGGAGCAAGAGAGGTGTCTGCCCTGGGTGTAGTGACACATGCCTGTAGCCTCAGCTACCTGAAAGATTGCTTAGGCTCAGGAGATTGAGGTCAACTTGACAATATAACAAGATGCTGTCCCATAAAAGAAAGAAAAGACATGGCTGCAGGATACATATGTTGCATGATTCTGCGGGTGCCACAGCAAGTGGAGAGCTCTGTGTGTGGAAAGTCCCTCCCTCTGAGTTGAGAGCAAACGGCCTCAACCCCCATGCTGAAGCCTCCCAGTTTGGGACTCTGGGTCGGCCACTTCCCTGTTTTCTTGAAAGGAGAACTGAAACATGCAGGAACTGGTTTCCATACACTGGTATGGGGATAATAAAGGACAAGTAGCTCTATTGCATGCTGGCTACAAATCTTAGCCTGCAGATGGGGATGGGGGAAGAGATGGGGACAGGGAGGTAGAACTAGAGTCTTGCCCAAGGTGTGTGTGTGTGTGTGTGTGTGTGTGTGTGTGTGTATACTGGGGCTCTAACTCAGGACTCAGGCTGTCCCTTAGCTTTTTCACTCAAGGCTTGTTAATTGGAGATAGAATCTCATAGGCTTTGTTGCCTGGGGTGGCTTTGAACTGCAGTCCTCACTCAGATCTCAGCCTCCTGAATAACTGGGATTGATTGAGGTAAAAGTCACTGGCATGTGGTTTTAACTACTTGTTTCCCTAAAACAAGGTGGAGGAAATGAAGCCTTCAGAAACTTCTCTGTGTATTCTCAAAGCCTACAGTTAGATAAGTGAAGGAACCAAGGCCAGCTGGCCACAGGTGTTTCTCTGCTCAGCAGTAGCGTAGGGTTCCTCCAGGCAGCCCACCCTGCTTGGCCAGGTTTCATCTGTCCTCAGTCCCCATTCATTCAGCTCTTCTGTCTTGCAGCTGCTGAGTGTCAGAAATACATATCCAAGCTGAGGACCACAGTGTCTGCTCAGTCCCGCTTTCTCAGTACTTACGATGGGGCAGAGAACCTTTGCTTGGAGGATGTATACACAGAGAATACCCTGGAGATCAGGACCCAGGTGGATATGACTGGACCACCACAGAAGAGCCCTGCCACCCTGGGCCTGGAGGAGCTCTTCAGCACCCACAGCTACCTCAATACAGATGCAGACACTGTGCTGGTGGTGGGCGAGGCAGGCAGCGGCAAGAGCACACTCTTGCAGCGATTGCACCTGCTCTGGGCTCTGGGGCAAGAATTCCAGGAATTTCTCTTCGTCTTTCCATTCAGCTGCCGGCAGCTGCAGTGCATGGCCAAACCGGTATCCTTAAGAACACTACTCTTTGAACACTGCTGTTGGCCTGATGCTGGCCAGCAGGATATCTTCCAGTTTCTGCTTGACCACCCACACCGTGTTCTCTTGACCTTCGATGGTTTTGATGAGTTCAAGTTCAGATTCACAGACCAAGAGCGTCACTGCTCTCCACACGATCCTGCGCCAGTTCATACTCTGCTTTTCAACCTCCTGCAGGGCAATCTGCTGAAGAATGCCCGCAAGGTCCTGACCAGCCGTCCAGACGCAGTGTCAGCCCTGCTCAGGAAGTTTGTGCGAACTGAGTACCAGCTTAGGGGCTTCTCGGAAGAGGCCATCCAGCTGTATCTGAGGAAACATCACCGTGAGTCTGGCGTGGCAGACCGCCTCATCCACCTCCTACAGTCTACCTCAGCCCTGCATGGCCTGTGCCACCTTCCTGTCTTCTCCTGGATGGTATCCAAGTGCCACCAGGAACTGCTGATGCGTAAAGGGGGCTCCCCAACGACAACCACAGACATGTATCTTTTGATCCTGCAGCATTTCCTGCTGCATGCCTCCCCCCCAGACTCTGCCTCCCATGGCTTGGGCCCAGGCCTCCTTCGAAGCAGGCTCCCCACCCTGCTGCACCTGGGCCGCCTGGCTCTCTGGGGTCTAGCCATGTGCTGCTACGTGTTCTCAGCCCAGCAGCTCCAGGCAGCACAGGTAGACTCTGAAGACATTTCTCTGGGCTTCTTGGTGCGTGCCCAAAGTGTGCCAGGGAGTGTGGCTCCCCTGGAGTTCCTGCACATTACTTTCCAGTGTTTCTTTGCGGCCTTCTACTTGGTGCTTAGTGCTAACACCCCGGCAGCTTTGCTCAAACATCTCTTCAATTGCCACCAGACAGGCAGCTCACCGCCAGCCAGGGTGCTGCTCAGGCTGTGTGTCCAGAGCTCCAGGCACAAGGAGGACAGCGAGTTGGCTCTGCTGAGGAAGGCAGAGCCTCACAACCTGCACATCACAGCAGCCTTCCTTGCAGGCCTGTTGTCCCAGGAGCACAGGGCCCTATTGGCCCAGTGCCAGGCATCTGGGAAGGCCCTACTCCGGTGCCATGCTTATGCCCGCCGGTGTCTGGCTCACAGCCTCCGCAGACATTTCCATTCCATCCCGCCAGCAGTGCCTGGTGAGGCCAAGAGCATGCATGCCATGCCTGGGTTTGTCTGGCTCATCAGGAGTCTATATGAGATGCAGGAAGAGCGACTGGCACGGGAGGCTGTGCGTAGACTGGACATTGGGCATCTCAAGTTGACATTTTGCAGTGTGGGTCCAGCGGAGTGTGCTGCCCTGGCCTTCGTGCTGCAGCACCTCCAGCAGCCCTTAGCCCTGCAGCTGGACTATAATTCCGTGGGAGACATTGGTGTGGAACAGCTGCTGCCCTGCCTCAGTGTCTGCAAAGCTCTTTAGTGAGTGTTCTGGGTATTGTTATCCAGGCTTATGGGAAAGGCCACTATCAAAGCCCGTTGGGATCAGGCCAACCACTGTCTTCCCATTCTGGGCCTTAGTGTCCATACAAGAGAATGATAGCCAGCGTAGCGTTCTTTGAATGTCTTGTGTGCTGGGCTCTGTGCTATCCTTTATAGTATGAACTTATCAGATCTCTACAACCACTCTGGACTGTCATCAGGGATGTTATTATCCCAGTTAACCTTGAATTGAGGCTCAGAGAAGTGAAATAACTTGTCCGGAGTTACACAGGAAATGGCAAAAGTGGGTTGTTTATTTTTAAATTTACTTTTAGGCCTCGAGTGTGGCCTAATGGTAGAAGGCCTGCCTAGCATGCATAAAGTCCTGGGTTCAATTCCTTGGCACACATACACAGAAAAAGCCAGTCCCCAGGACTAAGGCTGTCCTGCTACTGGACCTGGGTACTGCCACTGAGCTTCTTTTGATCAAGGCTAGCATTCTACCACTTAAGCCACAGTGCCACATTTAGCTTTTTCTGAGCAGTTTATTGGAGATAAAGAGTCTCATGGACTTTTCTATCCAGAATGTATTTAAACCCTGATCCTCATATCTCAGCCTCTTTAATAGCTAGGATTACAGGTATGAGCCACCAGCACGTGGCTCAAGTGTGGGTTTTAAAACTAATAAGTTTTAATAATAATCACGGGGGCAGGGGTGGCTCACATCTATAATCCTAGCTACTCAGGAGGCTGAGATCTGAGGATCAAGGTTCTAAGCCAGTCCGGGTACAAAAGGATCTGAGTCTCTTCTCTCCAATTAACTTCTAGAAAACGGGAAGTGGGGCTTGGCTCAAGGGTAGGGCGGTAGCCTTGAGCTGAAATGCTCAGGGACAGTGCCCAGGCCTAGTTCAAGCCCCATGACCCCCTCCCACCTCCCCACCACACAAAAAGCCTTGTTATCTTCCTGGTTTTGACAGGCCTGGCTCTGACAGGAAACCTATCTGTGGTTGCACTTTATGAGCTCTAGGAAAAGCTTGAGGTCCCATGTTAAGTCTTTGTGATGTGTGTCACAGCACATCAGAGGTGACTTTAAAATCCCAGCCAGAGCTGAGGTCATGCCTGTAATCCTAGCTACTCAGGAGGCTGAGACCTGAGGATTATAGTTGGAAGCCAGCCCCATGCAGAAAAATCCCCATGAGACTCTTTGTGAGACACTTATCTCCAGTTAACACTCAAGGATCGGAAATGGAGCTGTGGCTCAAGTAGTAGAGTGCTAGTCTTGAACAAAAGAGCTCAGGGACAGTGCTCAGATCCTGAGTTCAAGCCATATGACCAACCAAAAAGGAAAAAAAAAATGCAACCCTGATGGGGATTTCAGGACTTGAGAGATAGAAAGTGGTTGGGGAATCTTTCTCTTTTGCCACTACCCATGCTGCTTTCTGCCCCCACGCTGGAAATGTGTTTCCTCCTTGAATCATCTATGCCCTTGAACACATGAACCTTGGGGCAAGTGAGGACAGAGGATACTCCCATGTTTGCTAACCAGCATCAGTGCCCACAACTTCCTTTCCAGTCATTGGAAGGGAATGTCCTGCTGTCTATCTAGGGCCTGCTAGAAAGGGGAAGTTAACCCGACAGTTAAAATCTAATCACAGCTGACTGATGCTGGGGGCACAGCCTGTAATTCTAGCTACTCTGGAAGCTGAGATCTGAGAATCATGATTCAAAGTCAATCCAGGCAAGAAAGTCTATGATACTCTTATGTTGACTTAACCACCAAAAAGGTGGAAGTGGAGCTGTGGCTCAAGTGGTAAAACCCTACCCTTGAACCCAAATGCTCAGGAACAGTGCCAAGGCTCTGAGTTCAAGCCCCAGGACTGGCAGGCATGCACATGCACACACACACACACACACACACACACACACACACACACACACCTATTTACAGCCTCCTGAGACTTTGTGGCTACTTCCAGATAAGGCTGATTGACCTGAGCAAAGGAATATATTAGGGGGTATATCTTCTCTGTGGCCAAACAACATGAAACAGGCACATGGAGATCTACCTGAAATGGTACAAGGACCTTTAACTCTAACATTGATGTCATAAGTTTATGACATAATATGGTATCAAATATCTATAGTTCACATCAGCAGTTCGTCCATAATAGAAAGGTGAATATTCTTACTGGGGTCTTGAAGGAAATAGATGACATTTAAATGTGGGGGAAGAGTCCATTAAAGGGATTGTAGGCAGTCCCTTTAATGAGATGAGTTAGGAAGGACACAGAGGAAAGGTCCAGGGTCCTGGGGTTCCTGCCAGGTAGAAGTGGCCTGAGGAATGGGGAGTCTTAGAGGAGCACTTACTAGCTGAGTGGAAGCCTAGAGAGGATGGCCTTGGCTCCTGCAGCCTAGAATGGTGGGATCTAGAGGGAGAAAGCCTGCTCTTTCTCTCCCTTCAGGCTCTGGCTGCCTGGCAGAGCTTGAAGTTGGCTGAACCCAGTGGGGAAGGAGCAGGCTGATTGCTGTTGTTTTGGAAGAGAAGCAGGCAGAAGCTTCTTAGGATCAAAACCCAGGAGAAGAGCAAGCATGGAGAGAGAGGAGAGTGGGGAGAGGGGACAGACAAATGAAAGATGGCTAACAGAGTGGTTCATTCCCTTGAGAAGTAAGGTTTTATCTTGCTTGGGTCTGTGTGTAGAAGCTATTCTGATGGAAATTGAATGTGTATTTTCTTTGCAGTGGGTCCTTAGTCTTATATGTGTGTGTGTGTGTATGTGTGTGTGTACACATGCTCATGTGCACACACATGCATATGCTGGTATGGGGGCTTGAACTTGTGGCTTTATGTCCTCATTAGGTTGTCTTCTTTGGGTCTGGCATAGTACCACGGAAGCCATACCTCCAGTCCAGCTTTTTCACTGGTTAATTAAAAATAGAATATATGCTGTGGACTTTTCTGCCCCAGCTAAGTTTGAATAGCAAGTCAGATTTCAGCTTTCTGTATAGCTAGAATCAGAATAGTTCTCAAAGGAATTCTTGAGGCCCAAGAGGTCAGGTACTCCTGGCATTATTAATTGGGGATCTTTAATTAGGGATGTTTTTGTCATCCCATCGTGTGCAAGAAATTGGGTTTCTCTATTTTCAGAGAGAGAGAGAGAGACAGTGAGAGAGAGAGACAGTGAGAGAGAGAGACAGTGAGAGAGAGAGACAGAGAGAGAGACAGAGAGAGAGAGAGAGAGAGAGAGAGAGAGAGAGAGAGAGAGAGAGAGAGAGAGAGAGAGAGAGAGAGGTGAGGCTAGCCTACTTCTAGCCTGAAACTCAGGCTGCAATGTGCAAAGATTCTATGGAAATGCAGGGACTTCTCCCAGGAATTCCTGTTCAGTAGATTTAATGGGTGAGTATGATAGTGTCACTGTGATTCTAGTACAGATGGTCTCACTGGGAGAACAACTATTCTAAAGGAATCAACTTGGTTTTTCCATTCACATTTCAGTGGTTTGGATAGCGTCCCTCAAAGGTCTATGTAAGAAAGTCTTGATCTCCAGGGTAGCATCACTGGGAGTAGACCCTGGTGGTAGGCCTTCAGGTCATTGGAGGTGGGCCCTTAAAAGGAATCGTAGGATCCAGGCCCCTTCCTTCTCATCCTGGCCTTAGGATGTTGGCTTTTTGTTCAAACACTCTCACTGTGATGTGTGTCTCCCCACAGGCCTAAAACAATTGGATTTATAGACCATGGACTGGAATTTCCAAAGTGACCCTTTTCTTTTTACAAGTTAATTGTCTTAGGTACTTTGTTACAGTTGCAAAAGCTGGCTAACACAGCAATTTGTCCCTGACCGAGTTCTACTGCTCTTATATATTCTATGCACAACCATGGGGTTGCTATGTGAACATTTTCTGTGTGTGTGTGTGTGTGTGTGTGTGTGTGTGTGTGTGTGTCTGCTGCTTGTTTCATTTATCACACACACACACACACACACACACACACACACACACAGATTAAAAGGGGAGGAAGAGGGACAGACTTCTCCCCCACAGTACCAGGCTACATTGCTCCCACTCTGTGCGTTTCCATGCCAACCAAAAATCCTCAGCCTCTATAAAATTACAAGTGCAAAGGGCCTCTATGGAGGTTTCTTTAGACCTGGCTTTCTGTCTTTAGGGTGATAGGTTTCAAAGTTTCCATTGTCACTTACAGTGGGAGAGAACAAGAGAGAGCAAGTCAGAGGACCAGACACATGGTGTGTGGGATTGAAACAAAGCTTAGTGAATGACTTCCCTAATTAACCTGGATTTGCTCTCCTCTCTTCTTCTGTCTTCTATTTCAGTATTGAAAATTCTGCTGAAGACTTTCAACATCAATTTTGTGACCCATGCACAGGTCTCACAACCTGCAGTCTGCAAACCATGGCCCCTCAAGGGCCCATGAAAGGTGACATGGTGACTGCCTAGTTCTGTGGTTAAGGTTGAGATTAGCAGCCATACAACTTGGGCTCAACCCTGTGGGTGCTGAGGCACTTCAGCAACGTTACTTCACCTGTTTCTGCCTCAGTTTCTTCCCATTATAATAGCACCTCCTCCATAGTCTGTGGTGAGAATTACATAATGTTGCTGCTGAGAAGTGCCTAAGTCAGTGCTAGGAACATAAAATGCACCATGCCTGTGAGTGGCCATGAGTACTTTGACCGTATGCTAGGTGCTCTCAGGACTCTCTATGTGCACAGCCTAGTGAGGGTGGCAATGCCATCATTCCTTCTTGTGGAGGGAGGGTCATGGTAAATGACCCACCAATGGTCAGCTGATGGCTGACCACTTAAAGCTTCCCAAGGACCTGAAGTGTGCATGCAGTTAAAATATACAGATCCCTGTGTCTAGAATCACCAGTACTGGGAAGGCACCTGGGGAAAATATATTTAATAATAATTAAAATGAATCAAGTTTAACTAAATTTTAATTAATTAGAAATTAGCCAAGAGTGGTAGAGTGCTTGCCTAGCATGCACAAAGAACAGGTTCGATTCCTTGGTACCACATATATAGAAAAAAAAACCAGAAATGGTGCTGTGGCTCACGTGGTAGAGCTCTAGCTTTGAGAAAACCCAAGGACAGTGCTCAAGCCCTGAGCCCCAGCCCAGCACTGGCAAAAAAATTAATATATATATATATATATGTATGTATGTATGTATGTATGTATGTATGTATGTATGTATTTTAGGGAAACTTTCAGATGACCTGTTGGCCAGGTAAGATTTGGAATTGGTCCCCCCAAGAGGCTTGTTGGAAGGGGTTTCTCTACAGGATATAGACAGGAAGGCTAGCTAACCACAGCTGCATGCATGATCCCAAAGTTTTAATCACTCTTGTCCAACTGGTTTACCATCTACCACTTGCTAGAAAATGATGATGACAGCTGTGGTGGCCTGTGGTGGCCTGCCTGGTTCTGGCTGCACCTCCCCCAGGGCCATGTCTTTTCTGCCTTTGGACCCTTTGTGGGACTGCTGCGATGACCATTGCCTTTAGCAGAGATGGGAACTGGGCCTGAAATATGATGCAGTATTCTTTAATCGACTTTGGATTGTCCTCTACGTGATCATTTTCTTAGCCCAGAGATACTGTAGGCCTCTCACCTTTCTGTGGATGTCCTGACCTTGTGGTCATTCCCAGATGCAGAAGGGCTAGGACTCTATTTTTAATTGAATTTCTGCTGTCTGATTTATTTATTTATTCATTTATTTGTGTCTTCAGCTTGCGAGATAACAATATCTCAGACCAAGGCATCTGCAAGCTCATCGAACATGCTCTTCTCTGTAAGCAGCTACAGAAGTTAGCGTAAGTGGCCTGGGCTGTGGACACAGGGTCCCAAGTCCTCAAGCCCCCCCCCCTCTTTCTGCTGCGTTGCTGGGCCAGCTGAGTGGGTGGTAATCTGGGCTACAGTGTTACCTGGCTAGGGGGTAGGGTGGCTCCTAGAAGGAGAAAACGGGCACCCCTGGGTATCAGCATTCCCTGGACACTTGCCTTGTCATCATGTCTCTTCTCCTCTGAAATTTAACAGTCTGTTCAACAACAAGTTGACTGACGGCTGTGCAGATTCCCTGGCCAGGCTCCTTGCGTGTAAACAGAACTTCTTGTCCTTGAGGTGAGCTCTGGGTTTCTCCAATCCCCACAACTGAATCAGTGTTGTCTGGTCTCTACTGAGGTCTGCCTCATATGGCTTGTGATTCTTGACTGCACACAGCTTTGAGGTGGATTTCTCGGGCATTAAAGTTTCCTGCCTGCTGGAATTTTAACCCCAAGGCAAAGAGGAGTTTCCTTGCCTTTTCCTTCCTGGGTCTATGAGTGTCAGGCTCTCTGAGTTACTGGTGAATACTGAACATGTCCTGTGGAAAGGGCCCAGAAGTCACTTACCACCACAGCTGTGGCACTGAATTGCTGGGACGCTCCCCCACGCACTTTCTACTACTCTGAGTAGGCCAGGTTTGCACTTCCATTCCAGAAATCTGCTGTTCCACTCCAGAGCTTCCTGGTTTCACTGGAGTCTCTCTCCTACCTGATGCCCTTAAATGCCTCCCAGCTAGTCCTTGGGACTTTCTTTCCCCCCTCTTCCCTTCCCCTCCCCTCATCTTCCCACCTCTGCTCTTCCTTCTTCTCTTTTCCCATCTCCCTCCCATTCCCTCTCTTTGTCTTGCTTCTCTGCTCTCCCTCCTCCTCCTCCTCCTCCTCCTCCTCCTCCTCCTCCTCCTCCTCCTCCTCCTCCTCCTCCTTCTCCTCCTCCTCCTCCTCCTTCTCCTCCTCTTCCTCCTTCTCCCCCTTCCATCTCCTTTCCCATCTCCCCCCCCATCCATTTCACCCCTCTGTTTCCCAGAGAGATTTGTGATGCAGTAATTGAAGACTGAGTGAGAAATCACTTCCATCTATTCTTTCTAGCGGATGGGCTGAGTTTGGGGAGCTGTCATTTTAAATTTGGCCACATAGCTCAGGCTCATCTAGGACTGCAGAGACCAGGCTAGGATGCCATTAGGTACAAGAGTCTTGTACTGCCACCACCACTTGCTCCCCCAGGCTCACCTGGTCTATCCAACCAGGTGGAACTGTGGCTCTCATAAGGATGGTGGATTCAGAGTTGGAGGCCCAGTTTTGTAGCCAGGGCCTGGTCAGACTTGGGAGCAGGAATCTGGGAGTGAGGCTGTCCACTGTGAGGGTTTGGAATCTAGAAACGTTTGTGATTTGAATCCTCATGAGCTTTTGGACCTTGGATCCACTGTGCCTCCCAGTCTCTGTCTATAAAATGAGGATCGTAATTGTAGCTGTCTCATAGGTTGTTGTGGTGATGAATTTGATGAATTGAGTGAGCATGCACGAGGAGCTGGTGCAGTCGAGGCTGTTCTTTATATAGTTAGCTCAGGGACTGAAGGATCGTGGGTAAATTATGTAAGCTCACAGCTTGTGATCCCTGTTTTAGTCCACAAAGGATTAGATGTGCAACAAATGTATTGGGGGAAAAATGCTTGCGAGGGGAAACGAGGTAAGGGACTTGGGAGGAAGCAGGTGTTGGACCCTGAGTGGAAAGAAGCAGGGAAGGAAGGAGCCTTTGGTGTAGCTCTGAGAATTTGCAAGGCCACTGGGGCATCCTCAAGCCCAGTTTGCCCAGTAGGACTCACATGAGTCTGCATTGGGGTCGTGTGTTGCTAGGGGCAGTCTGCAGGAAGCAAGCCTCACTGCAAGACCTTGATGTTGATTTCCAGAACCTAGTATGCCATGCTTGTGGTCACCTCAGAGAACTGTGGTTGCAAGGCACATTCCCATGGTGCTTCATGCCTTCTCAAAAGGGATAATAATAAATATCTTCCCTGTATCGGTGGCTGACACCTGTAATCTTAGCTACTCACAAGGCTGAGATCCTGAGGATCTTTCTTTGACGCCAGCCATGGCAGAAAAGTCCATGTGACTCATCTCTAACCAGCCAAAGAAAAACAAAGAACAGAAAGCAAAAGAAAAAAAGCTGGAAGTGGAGTTGTACAGCTCAAGTGATAGAGCAGCAACCTTGAGTGACAAAGACAAGGGACAGCACCCAGGCCCTAGTTCTCGCACACAGACAACACTTCCCTGAACTCAGAGGCGGCTGGATTTAGCTGTTCCCAGAACTTTCCTTCCCTTGCTGAGATCTTTCCCCTGGGACCAATCCCCCACCCCCACCCCAGTTCCCAATAGAGGTAAAATGTTCCTTGTGATGACAGTGAGAAGTGCATTCCATTCTGGGGGTAGACTGAGGATGGCTGAGGTTAAGGAAAAAGAGGTTAAGAGGAAATCTTAAGTCTGGGTGCCTTCCAGACACCAGGCTCCCAGGATAGCTCCCTGCTGTGGTTCCTGTCCAGACCTGTGTGCTTTGCAAAACAAGCCACTCATACTTTGCCTTTGCTGCTGGACCAGGTTGAAGTGGTGGGAGCTGTCTGTAAGCTCAGCTGAAGGGTACACAGTGGCCCCATGATGGGAGAGGGTTCTCTAACCAAGACTCTGTCTGGCCTGTTCTCTGCCTCTGACTGTGCTCTCTCACCCTGCTTTATCTTCCTTCCAGGATTGGTAATAACTACATCACAGCTACAGGAGCCCAGGTGCTGGCCCAAGGCCTCAAAGACAACACCTCCCTGCAGTTCCTGGGGTAGGCTGGGTGCGGGCAAAGGGGCCTGTAGGGAGAATCAGGTAGGTAGGTAGTGACTGAAGCTTGGCTGCCTCCATGCTGATGACTTTACTCCGTACATCAGGGTAGGGGTGGTGAGGCCCTTACCCTGGGAATGTGTCCTCTAGTCCTTGGGGCTTCTGAGGACCTGGCTGTGGCTTGGAACCACTCTGTATTTCTGAAGAACCCCACCATACTGCAATCAGCTGTATGTAAACCAGAACCCCTGGCTTCACAAAAGATGATATAGGGAAGGATGAGGAAGAGGATGAGAAAGGATTTGGGATGGGAAGGGCTGTTCTAGATCCTTCAGAACTACTGCCCACTGTAGAGCCTTCCTAAGTCCTGTCAGGGAAGGGAGGCAGGCAATAGGAGGGTTCCCACATCTAACAGAGCTGCAGAGGGGGACTGTCTCTGTCTGTCCCCTAAGTTTTCACCTATGCCATCCCCAGAAGTAACTTCCCTGTCCCCTGCGAGCCACTCTCCTTTGACAAAAAGTAGGGGGTAAGGTCCAGGTGGTTAACTCACATCCATGGCAGGGAGGTGTACCCACAAGCTCAGCGTGAACCAGGAAGTGGGACTGTCTTATGGCAGAACTTTGCACTGACTTCAGTCTGTCTTAAGAGCCACCACTGTGCCCTCATTTTATGAGGAAGAATTGCATAGAATTCCACCATTTGCATGCCCTTGATTATTTATCATCACCTATAGATGCCTGTTTAGCTTGTTTCTGCAATTACAATGCCCCATCCAGAGAGCATAGAGCATAGCTAGAGCTCAAGTAATATTTGCCTGAGGAGGGGAAGATATAGTTCCTATGGAACTGACTCTGTCATTTATTAGCAGCTGGATTGGGAGGTGTGTGCTGGCTCCACTTTTACAAAAGCGGTATTTCCAAACCATAGTGGGACAGAGAGGAGGGCTCAGAATGTGGAAATGGACACCATGGAGATCTGGATATTTTTTTTTTCCAGTCATGGGACTTCAACTCTGGGCCTGGGCATTGTCCCTGAGCTCTTCAGCTCAAGGCTACCACCCTACTCCTTGAGCCACAGTGCCACTGCCACTCCCAGTTTTGTGATGATTAATTGGAGATAAAAGTCTCACAGCTTTTTGTGCCTGGACTGGCTTGGAGCCATGATCTTCAGATCTCAGCCTCCTGAGTAGCTAGGATTATAGGCGTGAGCCATGGAACCAGCAAGATCTGGATATTTTAAGAAGCAGTAAAAGATAGAGAGCTGGCCTGGGAGAAAAGAGTTAGAATTGTTTTGTGTAATCCCTAGGTAATTACAAACTTGAAGCTACTAGGGAGAAAATCTGGTATGTGTCAGGGGAAAAAAAAAAAAAGGTCAGTGATATGAATTGCTATGGAGAGTTTTCAGTTCTTGAGGGTATGGGGTAGGTGGGACCCCATTAGTAAGTCTGTGGTTTCAAGATACTAAAAAGTCTAAGTCTGGCCACCCCACATCAGAGATGGCAACAGGACCACTTTGCTGGGACCACAGTGCCCTGATGAGACTTGTCTAAAATGGATTGTCCAGTCCTTAGTACTGGGGCTGCAGAGAGCAGCAGGTAGAACATGCAATGGGGACTCATATACATTCTCTGTGGCCTCTGATGGCCTTTTCAGGTTCTGGGGCAACAGTGTAGGTGACAAAGGTGCCCAAGCCCTGGCTGAAGCCTTAAAGGATCACCGGAGTCTGAAATGGCTTAGGTAAGCTGCAGGTTTCTACTGAATTGTTACAGGAAGAGCCAGGAGAAGGAGGAGGGAAGATGGAAAGGAGGGGCATTTTGAAGGTTGTTGAACTTCTTTTCTAATACTTCCCCTGGTGTTTTAGGTAGTAGGGTGAGAAAGATCATTGGCTTTAGAGTCAAGAAACTTGAGACTGTCTGTGTGACTTTAGGGGTGCCTCCTTCATATCAGGGTCATGAGCCCCTCTCTGTCTTGAGCTTTATCGGTTACATTTTACCTTAATTCCAATCCATTGCTGTTGGCAGGCCCAGTGTGCCTTGTTGGGAAGGATTCTAAGACTGCTCCTGGTCTTAAAAAGCACTGTCATCTATTAGTAATACTTGCAATGGAGCACACTAGCAGGGTGTGCCATTCATCTTGTCTGTCACAGGTAACTTCATAGTCCCTGTCCGCTCTAACATGTTTTTGTGCCTTGATTATGTGCAGCCTTGTGGGGAACAACATTGGCAGTGTGGGTGCCCAAGCCTTAGCGCTCATGTTGGAGAAGAACATAGCATTAGAAGAGCTCTGGTAAGTTTTGAGATTCTCCTGCTTGGGGTGGGGAGCAGGAAACAGCTGGTAATAGGGTTTGAACTCAGGGCCTTCTGCTCTTGCAGTGGCCTTTTCTGCTCAAGGCTGGCTCTCTAGCATTTGAACCATACCTCTACTTCCAGATTTTTGCTAGTTAATTAGAGATAAGGGTCTCACTCATGGATTTGTTGGCCTGGGCTAACTCCAAATGGTGATCTTCAGCTTTCAGCTTCCTGGACAGACAGGATTTCAGGAGTGAGCTACTAACATCGGGGTTCAAGCCTTTGCTAAGTACCTGACCTTGACTTCATCCACGGGAGCAGCTATGTAGATGAAGAAGGTGGAAGGCCGAGCGACTGATTTTTGTCTGTTTTTTTGTGTAATATAAAGCTCATAGAGCCTAGGGTTAATGTAATTATATTTATTCATTTGCTGATTTATTTACTGCCTGCATGTGATATAATGAGGAAGATCACAGACTTTGGAATTACACAAGTTGTGATCTTAGGCAAGCTAAATAACAATTTCTGAATTTCTAGTTTCTCACCTGTAAAATAAGACTGCTTCTAACTATACAAAAAAAATGTTTGTAAGAGGTAGGTAAGGTAGTGCTTGTGAAGGACTTAATATAGCCTGGCATATGTGTCAGTTTTCCTTAAGTGTTAAATTGTAACTGTGGCAAGCTTATTGTTACAGTTGCTGGTGCTATGACAACAGTATCTACTAGTCCTTTGACTACTACTACTGAGGACATTTGATATTTTAAAGTGAGTTTGAGTGCCTAAGGCCCCTGTGTAGTAAACCCAAGATCACCTTAAAAATGAGTAAAACAATTTTAAAAAGTCAATTATTAAGTATATTAAAATTTTAAAAGTTGAAAAAAAATGAGTAAAACATGGGAGACTGAAAGATAACCCTCCTTTTGTGCTTCTACTGTTAACCTGAAGCAGATCCCAGACTTACCCTCTTTTAGATGCTGCGTGTAGAGTCTCCAATTACAGGGACATCTTTCAGATTCTAGGTATATCAGGGAGAGAAAGTGCTGAGTGCTTGGTATTTTTAGGAAGCAGAGGAAACACTAAAAACGTAAGTATTTCTACAAAGCAGATGCTGTGGAGGGGTACCGGTTGCTGGCAGGGGTCACTGGTACTGAATTGTCATTGATTATATCCTGATTGGATCATTTCTTGATACAGCAACACCTCACCATGGATGTATCACTTATGGTAACTGTTCAAATAAAGGCTTTAGACAGGGGGCTGGGAGTTTGGCCAAGTGGTAGAGTGCTTGCTTAGCATACACGAAGCCCCAGATTAATTTCTCGGTAGTACATACATAGAAAAAGCTGGAGATGGTGTTGTGGCTCAAGTGGTAGAGTGCTAGCCTTGAAAAAGCCCAAGGACAGTGCTCAGGCCCCCAGCTCAAGGCCCAGGACTGACAAAAAAATTTTTTTTCAGACAAATTAAAATTAGCAACGTTTATTTGAGCAAAGACGTTTCATGAACTGGGCAGCTGTCAGAGCCGGGGTAGGCTCAGAGAGCCTACACAGCAATGTGGACAGGTGGTATTGACAGGAACGTTTCTGATATTCAGAAACTGTTTGATTGGTTACAGTTCCTCATTTGCCTTATTTGGGCATGATTTGAAGAGTTGGTAGCCTGTGGCGGGCTGAGATTTAGCTATTTGTTAACCAACCAGAATCTAAATCTTAATTATGTTGCAGTTTGTTTAGGTATTAGATTGTAAGTACTAGGAGTGTGGCCTAGTGGTAGAGTGCTCACCTAGCATGCACCAAAGCCTAGGTTCAATTCCAGGTACCATATACACAGAAAAAGCCAGAAGCAGTGCTGTGGCCCAAGTATTAGAGCACTAGCCTTGAAAAATCCCAAGGACAATGCTCAGGCCTTGAGTTCAAGCCCCAGGACTGGCAAAAAGAAAAAGAAAGGAGTTTGTAGTTTGCTGATAGGAACACCTGGAAGCAGCTTCTAACCAAATTTAGTCTAATTTAACATTACCTTAGGCTTCAGCAGTGTGGCGCTATTATGGTGCCTACAAAAGACTAGTATAGTAGGATCCTTGATTCCTTGTCAGATTGCCTCATTATCACAAGATGGCTCCACCACCTCTAACCACTACTTCTGTATTCTGGGATCTACTCTATATCTGAGAAGGGCCAAAGGCATAGATCAGCAGGGTCTCAGCCTTTAAAAAGCAGTGCTGCAAGCCACAGCTGTTAAATATCATGTATCAGTGTCACCTGGCTAAATGTGGCAGTCCTGGAGAGGGAAATGTTGGTGGTTTTCTTTGTTTTGTTTGCTATCCAGTGTAGGGCTGCATGAAGAGAAATGAGTGTTCCATTAATATGGAAAACAAAGACAAGGAGATTAGCTAACTGGGGACAACGGGTCTTTTAAGTAGGAGAGCTTTAGATTGAATTCCTTGCACAGACGTCCTGGAATTGAGACTGGGGCTTTATCTGTAAGCTTGGATTTTCAAACTGGGGGTGGGTGGGACACATAGGAAAACATTTCTGACATCATGCTCTGTTGTAAGTGTTATCACATCAGGAGGATTTTCTCTCTGTTCTTGTCAGTTTGGAGGAGAACCACATCGGGGATGGAGGAGCACACTTGCTCGCCCAAGGACTGAAGAGAAATTCGAGTCTGAGAGTCTTGAAGTAAGGAGCTGGGTCTTGGGAGCATGGTTCCAAAGCAGAGTTCAGGGCAGCTTCTCAGCCCAGAGAAGGAGGAAAGCACCTTGTGTTGGTCTGGGAAGGGAGGGTTGCACTACAGGAGGCAGTCAGTTTTGGTGGTTGTCCCAGGAAGTGTAAGGCCACTGTAGTGGGGCACGGTGGGTACAAGGAAGGTCACCAGTAGAGGGCAGTATTGAGTCAATAAGCCCTGTAGGAGGCTGGCGTTCCACCTGGATCCAGCTTCACACACCTCCTTGCTACCCAAACAATAGACCTGGCTCTCCAAGTGCCCAACCTCCCTGGTGCAGGGGGCTCTCTGGGGAAAATTCTCTGGCGGGCCTGGTGGACACTGGAGAAGTTCCAGCTCACATCCACCATTCCTCTCCAGCTACTGTCACAAAGACTTCAGACAAAGAGTGGGTAATCTGCCAGCATGCAACTCAGAGTTGGAAGGACAAGCTGAAGGAACAGGATGGGCAGGTTGCCAACTGCACCCTGCTGGCAGGGTGCCTCTTCTTGGTCCAGGGCCACCACTGCTCAGGAAGGAGGCTTCTGGCTGATCTACATGTGTTCTGCAGATGTGGTTACTTGCCTGCATTTACAAGTGCATCCTTCATGCCTTCATTTACAAACCACTAATGAATCTGTATAGCGGATGTCTCTTGTTTGCAAATCCTAGCTACTCAGGAGGCTGAGATTTGAAGATCACAGTTCAAAGCCAGTCTGGGCAGGAAAGTCCCTGAGACTCTGTTCTTCAAATAACTACCAAAAAGCCAGAAGTAGAGTGACCATCACACACACACACACACAGGAGGGTGGGGGAAGGAGGGAGGCTCTTGTGCCTGTCTTTGTGCCCATAGAGTGGTAAAAAGGACAGAACAGCCCCCATTCATAGTTTAAGAGGGGACAGATGACAAACCAGTAAATCAGGAAGCAATGTCATTCCTAGTTTGAAAGGAACATGTGGTAGGAGGGCGGGGTTAGCAACCGTGGGCAAGGCTTCTCTGGGAATGTAGCATTTGATTTCAAACCTGAACAACAAGAAGGCACCTGCCCAAAATCTGGGTGGAAAAAAATGGTGAGTGCAAATGCCCTTAGGCAGAGAGGCAAACCTGTGGCTGTGAGGACAAAAAGTAACCTGGAATTGGAATGTTACAGGACCAAAATGTGGCAAGAGGTGGGGAACAGGCCCTGAAAGGATTGGGGATTTATGTTAAGGACTCTTGCAAGGGCTTTGCAGAGTGCAGTGGTACATACCTGTAATCCCAACTGCTCAGGAGGTGGTGGTTGGTAGGATCATAGTTTGAGATCAGCTTAGGTTAAGTTAGTGAGACCTCACCAATCTGAACAAAAGAAGCCAAGTATGTTGATAGGTGCCTGTGATCCCAGCCATTAACAAGACAAGTAGGAGGATCAAGGTTCAGACCAGCCCAGACAAAATCATGAGATCCTATCTATCTGAAAAGTCATATAACGCCAAGAAGAACTGGGAGCCTAGTTTAAATGGTAGAGTACCTGCCTAGCAAGTACAGAGCCCTGAGCTTAAACCTTAGCACTGCCACCACCAAACTAGATAAATCCGTGTGGCTCTCTATCATAGGAGCATCATTCTTGTTCTGAGAGCACAAACTTGGAGAATGGCCCGATGGAAACAGGAAGTAGGTGGGAGACTCAAGTGAGAGAGGAGGGTAGCTTGGATTATACTGATGGCAGAAGAGAGGTGAAAGGGGCAGAGCTCATGGCTCTGTGGATACAGGAGTTGAGGACCAAAAGCAGCCTGGGCCAGAAGGTGATGGAGGCCATGCTATGGTTTCCTCTGGTATACCCAGTGTCCAGGGGCCTGTGCCACAGGGACAGGGATGGTAGATGTGAGCCAAAACCTACCCCAAGACTACCAGACTTATATCCTGAGATGGAGGCAAGGGTCTCCCTTCTTGGGAACTGGGGACACCCACTAGCAGTGGCTTCTTTGGCCGGAGGAAGGTGGCATCTGCCCTGACAAATATAGGCCCAAGAATACATTTGTCTTCCGAGACAGGCAGACAGCTGCCTCTGGCCTTGCTGCCAGATTGTCCTCTGCTCTGGAAATGTGTGTTTGTGGTGCTTTGAAGGCTAAAAAGTTGCCAGTGTTTGGAGAAAACACTTACACAGGGCCTCACTTGAGCGCAAGCAGGCTGGGAGCCTGGCTTTGTCCAAGCTAGATGCTTGCTTTGCTCTCTGGGGGCCCTTGGCCACACTTGGGCCTTGATTGACCCTGCTTGGAATGTCGCAAATTTGTCCTTCCTCACTGTGACAGCCACCCCACCCCTGTTCAATCCCAACTGAGGAGGCCAGACATTCACTGGTGAAGGAGAGGGGTGTCCCATCCAATCTTCCCACAGTCTTCCCATATCACCCCTTCAATGTTTCCCCACAACGTTTCAACTGCATATATGCACATACACACAGAGAGACAGAGAATGGGGAGAGACAGAGACAGAAACTGTCCCCTTTAATTCCCTATATCATCACTGCCAAGGGTTGGTGAGCCTCCAGGCCTGTAGCCAGGTGATCTGTATCCTGGCTCCCCCACTGCCAGCTGTCTTCCTCCTGCTCCAGTACCTCAGTTGCTCAAAGTGTAAATGGGGATCCTAATTGCCCTTCCTCATGGGGCTGTAAGCATCCACTGGCAGAGTATAGGCAACAAGCTGGCAACTGGTGGTTGACATAGCTGCAAGACCTTTCTGACAGGAAGAGAGGGAGGTTATAGAGGGCAAAGCTGTAAGGCAAAGGCAGCATGGGAAATACTGGACTCTTCTACCCTCACTGACCATGGCTCATCTTTTCCTTCTTGTCCCAGCTTCCTGTTGTCTCTACCTCATGTCCGGTGCACCCCAAAGACCCCCAAACAAAAACATTTCTGTCCATTGATTATCTCCTGTTAATTACTGTACTGACTTAGGTAGTTTTGGGTTCAATGTTCAATACTCTATAAGGTAAATACTTCTGCCTTATGGGGAAATTGGGATGTCTTTGTTTGAGATAACAAAGGGAAGAGGGAGAGGTTGGATTTGATTCCTCAGAGTCTGGTACTAAACTTCAGGTATCTAACTATGTCACTATAATGTCTCCTTAAGGGAGAGGCTGTCTAATTCAGTCATCTAGTGAGGTAAATGGAAGCCAGAAGGTTTGAGTCACTGAAGGTTTTGAATCTTTGTACAGAGGTTCCTTGGCAGTCTCAGACAGGAGAGGGATATGTGGGGGCAGATGGCTACCATAGGCTTACCTGAAGCCCACCATTCCTTCTTCTTCTCTAGACTGTCAAACAATGGTATCACCTTCCTGGGTGCAGAAGCGCTCCTGCAGGCCTTGCAGACGAACACCACCATCCTGGAAATCTGGTAAGACTCCTATTGATCTGATGATCTCTGTGAACCGGGGAGCCGGGTGAGAGGAATGGCAAAATCCCTCCTGATTCTGACTCTTAATGTCATTCCGCATGTGATGTATCTAGATCTCTGTCTGGGAAGGGCGACTTCAGGTCTCCAAGCAGGGACTAATTTTTCTAATTAAAGCCAGGAGTGTTTGCATTTTCTGTTTTAAGCATCAAGGTAGGTATCAGAGTATGAGGAGGACAAAAATAAGAGACCATAGCTCCCACCCTCCTGGGTATCACATCAGCCTTTGCAGATTGAAGGTGTAATCTGCAACGACATTGCTCTGGATCCTGGAAGTTCTGTAGGATGGAGAACTTGACGTAGCATGGCCATACCTGTATAATTAAAAGCTATACTCTTTCATAGACCTGGAAAAAAAAAACAAAACAAAAACAAGCATCAGGTCATCACAATGTCAAAGATTCATGCTCATTTCCAGGGACTTACACAGTAAATAGGATTTCTTTACTTCAACACTCACAAGTGAGTGTCCCTGTGTATGTTTTAGGCACTGGGCTACATACCAATATTTAAAAACATAAATTTTGTGCTCAGAATTGTAGCCCAGACTAGTAGTCATGCCTCTGTATAATTCCAGTAATTGGGAGGCAGACAGATTGTGAGTTTGAGATCAGCCTGAGTTATATATAGGGAGGGAGACTTGGTCACAAAACAAAGCCAAACAACAAAAATCCCCACACTGCATTTCAGGATTCTCTCAAAGGCACTGGCAACTTTTGAAGTCCATTGTATATGCCAGTTATTAACCAGAAAAGGGGGAATGGTGGTCCTTCTCAGATGAGATCTGCTCAGGCGTGCTAAAGATCTACCAGGTCTGTTGTCTTAGACCAGACTACATGGTGCCTCTCTGTGAAAGCTTGTGACTCCTGTTTTAAGCTTATAGATATACCTTGTCCCTCCCTCAAAAAGTCTATCAAGGTGAGAACAAATTTTTGTGCCAGTTCAAAACAAAAACTCTCAAGCTGTCCCCTGGGCTGGAAAATGTTTGCTTTTGGTATGATTTAGCTAGCTCATAGCCCATGAATCAGCAGAACAAAGGTTCTGAAGGGTTGTTTTTAAACCATTGCACAATCTTAAGAAATGGCACATTCTGTGTTCAGGGAACAGCCAGCTTCAGGTTGATATTTAAGAGCTGTGATGTCCTCATCAGTGGAGCTGGGTGTCACAACTTGATCCCTGCATTCTTGACAGATTTGGTTGTTGCCTGAAAAAAAACAACAAAAAAAGATTGACCAGCCATGGGTACTATGCACTCTGCTGGGCCTAGTGTTGCAGACTTTCTGCCAGGTCACTGAGTCTTGTCAATCATGATTCATGAACTGCTCTGGGCTCTGAGGGTTAAAAACAGCACCACTTCCTTCATTCCATGCTGTAGCCCCTCCTGGGCAGAGGTTTAAAGAGGAACAGTGTCCCTTTGAAAGATCTGTTCTAATTCTGTTCCCTTCGTCTCTGCAGGCTCCGAGGGAACACTTTCTCTCCAGAGGAAATGGAGATACTCAGGCACAGAGACTCCAGACTGTTGCTTTGATGTTTCTGTGTGGACATTCATCTCACTTTGTTTGTGAGCTAGGACTTTGTTTGGAAGCTGGATGTCTGGCCAAAGCTGGTCCCGCTGAGGGCTGGATTTATTTTCTGGGAGCAATGCAGGTCATCTTACTCTGGCCAAAGGCTCCTCATGATGGTCTTAGAATCAACTTGATCCAAATTGACCTCTGACATCAAGTTCTTCCCAGACCATGGATAAGATGTGCAGAGGGGCTACTGGGTAAGGTAGTGACAAGGGGTCTTAGTGGGACCCATGAGTGCCTGTTGGTACAGAAACCTGGACCCTCATGAAAGGTGACCTCTGACTCCACGGGAAGCAGCTCTCAGCCACATCTTGACCCAGGCTATCAATCACAGCCATTCTTTTCCTATTTCTTCCACTTTTCCTGCCTGAGACCCAATGTCACCCCAATGCTGGCATTCAGGTCATAGGGTATCCTGTTCTCCTTTCTGGTGCCTAAAACATTGTTAGAAAGAGAAGCATGACAGCATTTTGTCCTCTCAGACATTCTAGATTTGCAAGAAAAATGTGACCATGCTCCAGCTGAGATCACACATGGACATTTTATTTCTATTGAAATCAATTACTCTCCAGTTAAGCCTTTAAAAGCGGCAACACATCCAAAAGCAGCTTTTAAAATTAATCTGGGCCAGCATTTCAAATGGCCCTATGAGGCTTCTGGTTGATGCCTATGAACTGAACTTTGACAAGAGACTTCTGAAATACATCCATAAAGCAATAGTTACATTTCATTCATAACAGAATGCATTGGGATGTATTAGGGATTTGAAGTTTACAGGGGTGCAAAAGCAAGCTCCTCCTTCAAAGTCAGTGCCTTTCTGGATTTTTCCAGATAATGTAGGTCAAAACCTTTGTAAACTGTTGGATGCTCTGCAAACTTTATTACTTTAAGCATGATTTATGTGTGAAAAGTGGTGAATATTTGTAAATTCAATTATTTCTCTAGAGTTGATATTTTGTAAAAAAAAAAAACAAAACACACCAAGACATGTGAAAGGGTATCAATGTATGTGAATTAATGCACCTTCTATCTGGCAAATATCATGTAACCCTTTTATTAATTACAATAAAAATATATATAAAAAATACATGCCCGTGAACTTTATAGCATAAATTATACAGAAGAAAGAAAATGCTTATCGAGTTTCCAGCTTTCTTCATTGTGATCAAACATTTTAAAATATTCCTTAAACTTGTCAAACTTTAAAGCACAACGTTCTACTTGAATGGAGGGGGGTTGTTTTCAACCAGATAACTTATTGCTTAAGGCAAAAGCATTTCTTAGAAATAGGCTGGCAATTCAAAATACATTTGGCTCTAATCAGCTTGAGGTTTTAAGCTGTGCATGAGGAGCCTGCAGTGCCTGGGCTGAGAGAGTATCGCAAATGTGGTGAGGCCTCTGGGTCTTTCTCCAGTCTCTCCATGTGGCTCCAGGAATCTTTTAACAGGAGAAAGGTAGAGAAGGTTTGTATGCAACTTTCCTCTGTCAGAAACCTCCTGTGCAGGTCTTGCTGAGATCATTCTTAGCTCCATTTAATGAGCAAGGGCTCAGGTGGCTGCTGACCTTGGTGGAGTCTTGCTTCCTTGAAACGTTTTTGTGAGTGTCTGGCTCAACAAATGCTTTCACATGTCCCTGGGCTCCTAATGTGTGTCTGTGGGACTCTTTGTTATTAGGCTCTATCCTTGCTGGACTATTGTCTGTAGTATGGATGATCAGGAAAAAGGGAGAGGGGGATCTCCTTTCTCTGAAGGGGAACACACAAGCCTATTTGTAGAGCACCTTAATGGGTTTTAAATTCATTTTCAGCAATGATTTATTAATCAATTATGCTTTGGCAATCAGTAGATGGACAAGGCAAGCGTGGCCTCTTGGTGCCTCTGAAGGCAAATAGCTTGGGAACAGAGGGGGAGGCAGGCAGAAAACTAATATACTAAAATACACACACACACACACACACACACACACACACACACACACACACACACACACACACACACACACACACACACGCTCCATTGCAGTAAGTGCTAGGAAGGAAATTGCCCTAATTTGGTTTTGAAATACCTGTCAAAGTCCTATGTATTGAAGGCTTGGTCCTCAGACTAGTGGAAGGAAGCTAGGTTCATAACAGAACCCTGGAACACTGGACCCTGTTCCCCGCCCCCCTCCTCATTTCCTGGCTTCTATGAAGTAAGCAGCCTCCTCTACTACATAGTCTTGTCATAATGTAATATGCCACATGCTCAAACCAGCTGGCTGAAACCCCTTTGCTCTCCCCAGACAACTTGTGGGTAGGCAAAGGAGAGCTTTCCAGTGTTGCTGGTGGATAGATAGTTGTAGTTGGAAAAGTGGATGATAGAAGGCAGTAGTAGTCTCTCCGGGGCTATTGACAACTGCAGTGAAGGCCAGTTGAGGCAGCACCATAGGATTTGAGGTTCAACCAGGTGAGCCGCTGTCAGTGTATTCTCTGTCACGTTGGACCAATAAGCTTGCCCGCCTTATCTGTCTTACCTTCCTGCCACAGCTGTTTCTTTCTCTTTTCTTTTTCATGTTAGCAGTTCAGCAATGAACGGTAAGACCATACCCAAGGATCATACATGTGATCCTGATGTTAAAATATCAAGGGGGATGGTCAGGAGGGGGAAAGGGTCAAAGGTGCATACTCCAATCAGAGCAATCTCATCCTATTTCCACCAATCACGGGTTGACCTGTTATGCAAATGGAGGATTGTATTTACAGCAATCACAGACCTTCTGTTATATTGAAGTGCTACCCCTGTCGCTGACCCCTCACACCTGAGTCCATCTTATATTCAGCTGGAAGTTGGTTCAAGATGCTTATTGGAGCAGTACCTTGAGGGGTTCGAGACGCCTACTGGGTTTTGGCATCAGAACATTCTGACTGACTGGTTTGGCAGTTCTTTGCCTCAAAGTGACTGAGGTCATGGAGAAGGCTCTAGCGGCTATCAATGAGTAAGTTAACTCTGCCTTGCCCCAACATCTCAGTACATTTAAAGGACAAAATGACTTATAAAGTCCTATCAGTGTAATGATCCCTCACCTATCGAGGGAGTTATGTTCCAGAACCCCCTCATGATAGGAGAGAATCCACGAAGTAGCAGGGATGCACATTATATCGTGGTTCACTTATTGCTACTTTTAGGATTTCACCTATGGGGGGGGGCGGGTGAGGGCTAGGGGAGTGTCTGGACGATAACTCCTGTGATAGGGGAGGGAATCACTATATACCCGTTCTTTTTAATGTGCAATATAGTGAAGCCATAATAAATGAACTATGATATACTGAGGGACAACTATAATTAATAATACTTTAACAATATTTAATAGTGCTCTAAAAATACTTAATTTCTTTTTTGCAAGTCCTAGGCTTGAGCTGTCCTTGGACTTTCTCAAGGCTAGAGCTCTACCACTTGAGCCTTAGCACCACTTCTGGCTTTTTTCTACATATGTGATACCGAGGAATTGAACAGAGGTCTTCATGTATGCTAGGCAAGCACTCTACCACTAGGCCAAACTCTCGGCCCTAAATATGCTTAATTTCTGTCCCAGCATCCTAGCCCAGGAAAAGATAGGTCCCTAAAAATCGGTGTCAAGAGCAGCATGGCCTTAGACTGAACCAATGACCTTAGACTGAACCTCTGAAACCATGAGCCCAGAGTTGTCTCCAGTATTCTTTATCTCAGCGAAGGAAAGCTGATGAAATAAAGATGCTAGATCCATCTTTTAATGGGATGGTTGTTACTTTGGAGATTAGTTTTGGAGTGATTCAATTTTTTGAGCTGTTGATATATTTTAGATATGAGGCCTTTGTCTGTTGTTTGGTTGGTGAAGATCTTCTCCCACTCTGCAGGCTTCCTAATTAATTTACTAGCTATGTCCTTTGCCATACAAAAGCTCTGCAGTTTAATGCAGTCTCACTTATCCAGCCTTTTTCTGATTTGTTGTGATTCTTGGTCCTTATTAAGAAAGTTTCGACCTGTGCCAAGGAGGTCTAGTGTATCTCCTATTCCTTCTTGTAAAGTTTTCAGTGTGTCAGCTTTTACCTCCAGGTCTTTGGTCCATTTGGAGTTAATTCTAGTGCAGGGTGACAAAGAAGGATCCAACTTTAGTTTTCTGCAGGTGTTTAACCAGTTCTGCCAGCACCACTTGTTGAAGAGGCTGTCTTTCTTCCATTCTATTTTTTTGGCTCCCTTGTCAAAGATTAGGTGGCCATAGGTCTGTGGTTTAATATCTGGGTCTTCAGTTCTATTCCATTGGTCTTCAGGCCTGTTCTTGTGCCAGTACCAAGCTGTTTTGATAATTATAGCTCTGTAATAGAGTCTAAAGTTTGGTATTGAAATTCCTCCTGTGCTGCTCTTTCTGCTAAGAAGTGTTTTTGCTATACGGGGTCTTTTATTAGTTCAACCATGGAAAGCAGTATGGCAGTTCCTCAAAAGACTAAACATAGAGCTCCCCTATGACCCAGCAATTCCACTACTTGGCATTTACCCAATCATCCAGAAACAAAGACATACTAAATCCACCAGCACAACAATGTTCATTGCAGCACTATTTACAAAGATATGGAACCATCCTAGATGTCCCTCAGTTGATGAGTGGATCAACAAGATGTGGTAATTGTACACAATGGAATTCTATGCTGCTGTCAGAAAGAATGACATTGCCCCATTTGTTAGGAAATGGAAAGACTTAGAAAAGATCATATTAAGTGAAGTAAGCCAGACTCAAAGGAACTTAGGCTCAATGGTTTCCCTCATTTGTCATAATCAGTAGAAACCTTGGGCTCTCCTAGCAGAGATTTGCAATAGAGCAAAACCTTGATACAAAAGGCCATATAGTAGGACGTTAAATGAAAGGATCTCTAGGACATAGAAACATAAGCCATATAATGAATGATTGTTGTTCTTAAGGTACTATGTTATCTCTCATATCTTTTGCTGTCCCTTGTTTATCTCATATTGTTACAGTATCTCACTTTGTTACCTGATATATCGGATATATTTGTGTTTGGTTATTTGAAATTGGATAGGGAACGGGGAAAAAAAGTTGAGGGGTGGGGGTGGGGGGGAGGAAAATGGGGACCAAGACATGTGAAAGGGTATCCATGTGTGGGAATTAATGCACCATCTATCTGGCAAATATCATGTAACCCTTCTATTAATTACAATAAAAAATATATATATATAAAGGTGCTAGGTAAAAGGGACCTTCTTCAGATTGTTGAGGGGTTGGTCCAAGATAGGTTCACTAAGATGTATGGGCATATACATGTATATGTATATATACACTCTTGTTACAGAATAAAGCATGCTTTGTGTGGCAGGCTGAGTAATAGGCACTAAAAACTTTCAGGTTCTAATTCCCAGGAACTTGTGAATGTTGCTCTCCATGGGGGAATATTGTATGTTGTATTTGTAGATGTGATTAAGTCAAGGATCTTGAGAGTTAGGATAGATGATTCTGAATTATCCACTAGACCCTAAATGCAGCAATAATGTCTTCAAAAGAAAGACAAAGCTGATGCAGAAGTCAGAACTGTAACTACCAAAGCAGAAGCCACACTCCTGCCTTTGAAGATGGAGGAAGGAGCCAGGAACCAAGCACTACAGTGCTAGAAGCTGGAAAAAGCAAGCAACTGGATTGTCCTGCAGAGCCTCCTCGGGAGAGAGGCCCTGCCAACTTAGCACCAGCTCACTTTGGACTTCTGGCCTCCAGGACTGTAAAACTGTCACTTTAAGATGTCAGTTTGTGGTAGTTTGTTACAGCAGCTGTAGGAAACTAATATGGCCCGGAATGAGCTCAGAAGAATGGCACGAGATGGATTTGCAGAAGCAGGTGGCACCAGTTCTTAAGAAGTCTAGATGGCCATGATGAAGAATTTACTTTTGATTTTACAATAATAGCAAGCTAATAGATTGTTCTAAAAGCGAAGATGAGACCTGACTGGGATGCATAGGAGAAGGAGGAAGGAAGAAGAAGTCGGGAGACCGTCGAGGAGCTCTTGCAGGTGAGAGGTAGTGGGCCTGCCTTCTCATGGTGGACTGTGGAGCTGGAGAGAAGAGGATGGATTTCACAGACCCTGGAAGTGAATTGCTAAGAGTTGTCAGGTAGGGTTTAGATATGAAATGTTTCTCAAAGTCCCAAGTATTGATTGATGGCTTTGTTGCCAGCCTGTGGTGCCTTTGGGAGGGGGTGGAACCTTTAAAAGGCGTGGCCTAATAGGAGCTCCTCCAGTAGTTAAGGGTGTGTCTTTGAAGGGGCTTTGGGACTCTGATCTGTCCTGCCTTTCACTTCCCTAGATGCCTTGAGGTGAGCACCTTCCTCCATCTCATGCACCCCACTATGAGGAAATGTGTGCAACCATAGGCCTACAACCACAGAGCCAAATCACCTTGGGATGAAACCATGCATCCAAATAAACCTTTCCTCCTTGTAGGTCAGTTTTCTCAGGTCTTCTGTCACAGCATCAGAAAACTGACTATGACCCTTCCCTTGGAATGTCAGCCACCGGCTCATGCTTCTGGCATGGTCCCCAGTCTAAAAAGGTGTCCTGCACATAGTGGGCACTCAGTGGGTATGGGGTAACTTATGTAAGGAATCCCTTCTACTTAAAGGGAGCAGAAAATCAAAGGTGGGGCATATTCTAAGCTACAGCACAAAGGTCTTCATGAGAGTGCTAGTCGTACTGTTCTGTTTTTACACACACACACACACACACACACACACACACACACACACAGCAAATAGCTCCAGCTCGGAGAGCATGGGAAAGAAGTTTGAAGAGAGCAGAGTTAAAGACCCCCCAGATGACTAGGGTTTACCTTCCCTCAGAGAAAAGCATATTTCTAGGATAGAGAATTCTCAGCTCCTCATCCAGTGATGGGGGCATCACATTGGCCTTCTATGGAGAAAGCACTGCCATCCCATCCTCTTGGCTCACAGCTCTTTCTGAATGGTCATACTCACTGGGTTGTTGTAAAAATGACTGGAACTATGGGAGGGGACTGGATGAATCCCTGGGAGATTTCATTGGCTAAAATGGCAAGGACAGAAGGATTACACAAGGTAGGAGAAGTCAGGGTTTCAACTTCAGCTCCTTTGTTTGCACAGGAGCAGGATAAGAAAACATGGAATTTAGGCAGCCAGAGGGGGCCTGTGGTGGCCACTGGAAAACACAAATAGAATTATGGCTTGTGTTGTAGAGTCCCCACCTTGCCCTGCCCCTCCCCTCCTCTCAGCTCCCCTCCCATCATCCCATTTAGGTGCTCTGTATTCTTTTTGGGTCCCTTATTCACAACTGCCCCTCCTTTCCCTTCCCCTCCCCTTCTCCCTCCCTTTCCCTTCTCCTTATACTGGTTCTGGGGCTTGAACTCAGGGCCTCCCACTCTTCCTTACTCTTTCCAATCAAAGTTGGTATTCTACCACTTAAGCCATAGCTACACTTTCAGCTTTTGCTGGTTAATTGGAGATGAGAGTATCTCAGATTTATCCTTCTGGGCTGCCTTCAAGCCATGACCTTCAGATTTCAGTCTTCTGAAGAGCTAGGATTACAGATGTGAATCACCAGCACCTGGTGTGAAGATTAGCATTTAGAGTCTCGATTGTGTGACTCCTTGTCATAGGCTATGACCAGACTTGGACTTTACCAAGGTCTGGCTTTTTGCTGTGTTCCTTATGGGCACAATCACAGCACTATGGGTGCGCAGTTGACATTCTGTATTCTTTTTCACTTCCCTTCACCAAGTGACACACTTTCCACTCCCTTTGTTTGGAGTACTTCTCACACCAACTCTCAGCCACCTTTCCTATCTCACCTTTAAGAAATCTCATTCTCAAACAACTCTTCCTTGAGAACTGTACCACCCTTTCTAGAAGACATTCTCCTTCCAGGTCTGCTATAACTGCAGTTAAAGGGGTGATGATACAATCTGCCTTCCTTGTTATAGGCAGGTGTGGCATCTTGCTTGTTCGTTGTTGTTTCCTGGTACCTGCTCAGTGTGTCATCCATTCTTTTGCATGATTCTGGGGTTAAGCTGGATGGAACAGGCTGAGGGTGGGTGGAATGAGGAGACTGGTGAGGAGGGGCCATCTGCAAAGACTTCAGGGAGAGGCTGGACTTTGGCTGAGCACTGTATGAAGGATTTTGGGGGAAGGATAGAGAATATGTGCCTTTCAATCGAAGAAGCCATTTTAAACAGAGGTGGGGGAAGATCTCTGACTTGCAAATCCAGAGAGTCTGGGTCTCAGCCCATCTCTTGCGTAATAGGGAAGGTAAGGTGATTATTTTCCCACTCTGGACCTTGCTTTCCCTTCTGTAAAATGAGAGGCTGCTAGATGAGGAACCTTAAATAATAAATAGCACCATGACACTACTGTCCATTGGCAGGCATCTCTTCTCTTTGGGAGCTTGACTATTCACTTTCTGGGTTATGTCAACACACAGTTCTATTACTGGTCACCTACAAGGCATGGTAATTGAGACAAGCCTGTTTGTCAGGCTTGGCTGAGGTGACAATCTCTTGCATAAAATCAGCTTCTGACACTGATTCAGTGAATGCGACATGGAGCCAGATGACTGGTCACTGTTGGGGATGGGCAGAAAGCCTGAAGCTGTAGTTTGAGCCAGTGTTCAAAAGGAACTAAAGATGCTTTAGCCCAGGGGTGGTAAATCAAATGCCTTCAGAATCAATTCTGGGAAATGGATGTGTGGCTCAAGTGGTAGAACGCCAGCCCTGAGCACAAAAGCTAAGCCACAGTGCAAGGCCCTGAGTTCAAGCCCTAGTCCCTGCAGAAAACAAACAACCAAGAATTAATATTAATGAGAGACATTATCCAGTGGATAAGCAGGGAGTAGTAAGAAATGTGGAAAGTGATGGTGTTTGTCTGTGTAAAGGATTCAAACATTCTCATCCTCTGCTTCCTCATCTTTTTCCTTCTCCTATGTGGGTAAAAAAAAAAGTAATGACCCTGACATCCTGACTGTGATGTGTAAATCCTAGCAGCTTCACTAAAGAATGCAATATAGAGGAAAATGGTGAGGCATAAAGCTGAATATTTCTTCTACCTAGAATATGCTTGCAAGCCTGGGGAACAGGCAAGAATGGACTGAGACAAGACAGGAGTGGATTGATGCTCGGGTTTCCAAAAGATTCTCATTTCCCTGTGGCACATTCTAGTGAAGGAGAGGGTGGCTTAAAAAAAGAGACTATTGCTAGCAATCGCCTGTGTGATTGTGTGATTAATCCTTACTTTCAATTCCCCAGATCTTCAGAAACATGTCACTTTCCATTGCGGGAAATTTTGTGTCATAATTAAACACGCGCACACACACACACACACACACACACACACACACACACACCTCCTTTCTCAGTATTAATCATCGTCCCCATAATTAGTACATAAAATGTCAAAGGAGAAGGAATTAATTAACAGGAGTATCCAGTGCAGGAAGATAGATAACACTGCAAGGCTCTGGGGCTGATTATAAAAAGCATGTCTTTAAATATTTTGAGTACTTTGGGGAATCAGAAGCCTCCCTTCTAATGGAAAGATCCTTAACTACACTCCAAGTCCTGGCTGGTGGCCAGGGGTGCAGGACTGAGTAAGCCCCCCCTCCCTCCCCGCGTGTGAAAATCCCCTCTTCCCCACTTTGAGGAAACCCGGCACCAAACAGTCAGAGATGGATGGCAACAGAAACACAAGGGGTGGCAACGCCATGTGGAAGGGGAGGGAAGAGCTCTAGGCGTTCCTGCGCTCCCTCGTGGTGTCAGGAGCCTCAGTGCAGCGTTTTCACACTATTCCTGTAAGGTAAGAGATCACCTCCATTTTACAGATGAGGAAACTGAGGATCAGCGCGGCTGTCAGGTCCCCACGTCACGCGGCGACTAGAGGAGAAAGCGAAACATTCCACCTTAGGTGTGACTCTAACTCTGCTTTTCCACAAATCCTGGAACAGGGCTCCTAGCTGTCTGGATGGCTTCCCACCCTCGTTTTGACAGCTAAGGGAAGAGCCAAACCTGGAGCGTAGGGGGTGGAGCTGGGAAATGACATCGCCCCGCCCCGTATTCGGTGCTAGCCAATAGTGAGGCGGCGTCCACAGCCTTTCCGCCAATCAGCCTTGGCGCCCCGCCCCCCCACCCGGCTCTTTTTTTTTTTCCGCCCCTCCCCTTTGCTTTCCTTCTGGCTCCACCGAGCTTGACACCGCGGAAAGTCCCTCAGCGACTCCACGCCGGCAGCCATTGGAGGGAGGGCTGTGCAGGAAGAGCCAATCAGAACGTGAGCAGAGACGCAGCTTGAGCTGTGATTGGCCTGCGCGGCGGTTGCGGCCTCCGCCTCCGCCCCCCCCTCCGCCCCGGGCAGTTAGGAGGCGGGGCAGGTGGGGGCGGGCCCAGGTAGCAGGTTCGGCTGCGCGGGGTCCGCGCGTCTGAGGTAAATACTAGGGCGGTGGGTGTGGGGGACCCGGCCTGGGGCTGGCCTGGCCGCCGGGTGGGGTGGGCGGGGCGGGGCGAGGGGGCACTTCCCGGCCGCCGCCCGGGGGGCGAGTGAGCGTGCGGTGGCCGAGCGGTGGGCGGCCCAGTCCTCCGGGGCCAGCGGGGCCTCTAGGAACTGCGAGCCGAGCCGCCGCGACGACCGCGGGGCCTGGGCACCGGCCCGTTAGCTGCCCCGGCCGGCTGCACCCGCCCGGCCCGCGCGGTGCCCAGTCCGCTGACGTCAGCCCGACTTCCCCCTCCCCCCCATCTTCAGGGGAGGGATTCCGGGTCCTGGGCGGGGTCGCCACCTCCGGGACCCCTGGAAGAAGGACAAGGGCTTCGGGTCGGGTAGGAGTAGCACCAAACTCAGTTTTCCTCGGCGGCACCGTCCATTGGCAGATGGGGAAACTGAGGCACGGGTCGCAGTTGGCGTGGAGAGTCCTGGATTGTCATCTCTCCTCTCTGGGGCATTAGGACTTGGCTGTTTTGGCGGGGGGGGGGGGAGGGGGGGGAGGAGAGGGGTGTCTGCCTCCCTCCCCCTCCCCCCCGCCCCCCCCCCCCCCCGCCCTTCTTGGAAAGAAGAAGCCGGCGGAGATTCTGGTCCGGTTAATGGCGCTCTCTGCTTTTCCTTTCAGTTTCCCCCTTTTCAGAGTGAGGATGTCTCCCACCGGGCAGCTGGGAGTTGTGCCGTTGAAAGGTGTGCCCTGATGAGCCAGGTATTCCTCCATCCTTTCCCTTTCCGGGGTCACTGGAAGTCTTGATGGAAGGCGGCTCTGCCCCAGTGGAGTGCTCAAGCTGCCCGGCTCTTCATGTCCCTGGCATCCGTTCCAGTCCTCCCCTCCGTGTTCGCAATGTTTAGGATGGTTGTCACCTTCCAGGCAACAAAGCCTCGCCGTGGCCTTGCAGTCCCTCTGCCCCATTACCCCTGCGCCCCCCCTCCTCACCCTCCTTCTCTCGGGGTATGTGTCTCCTTACTTTGCTAAGGTTAGAGCCCCGTCCCTTCCTGGCCTTTGAATGGGGATTAATTAGGAATCTTGATACGATTGCTCATTTTTTTGTAATCATTGGCTGCTTAGAGAAAACTAAGAGGGCCTACATCCAAGCGTCAGTTTCCTGCACACCCCCTCACACCCCAAGGAGATTGAATGGCCCTAAGAATTCGGGTTCTTCCCCACTGCATAGTGGGTGGATTTTCATTAGAACAGTATTAGGATAACAATGATTTGCTGGAAATTTTTAGTGAAGCTGATGTACTCTGAACGTTGATAATACTCAGAACATTCTCTAATGTTTGCTGCAGAATTTTCAGATACTCTTGCAAAGAAGCCTTGTTTGGCCAGGGCAGTTCTTATATAAGTTGAAAAAAAAATGATTTCTGTGGTCTGGCAGGCTTCAACTGTGGTTTGAGTTGATTTTAGGAAATCTTTAATAGAAGAGAGAGGGTAATTATCCTATTAATCAGACCAGGTATTAATATTTTTTCCCTGTTTTTCAAACTGTGATCTATTTGGGGGATTTTACATTGTTCATGGAAAACTTATAAGCATCATACATAGTGTGAGATTCTGGGAAGCTAGTTTCATCCTTGTTAAAAAAATCTCCTTATTGCCGGCACAGTGGCTCATGCCTGTAATCTTAGCTACTCAGGTGGCTGAGATCTGAGGATTAAGGTTCAAAGCCACCCCTGGCACAAAAGGACCTGAGACTCTTATCTCCAATTAACCTCTAGAAAACAGGAAGTGGGGCTTGGCTCAAGGGTAGGGTGGTAGCCTTGAGCTGAAGAGCTCAGGGACAGTGCCCAGGCTGAGTTCAAGCTCCATGGCCCCCCCTCCCCACACAAAAATCTTATTTGTACCTACTTATGTGTGTCACAAAGAAGTAGTACATCAATAGTCAGGACTTCATTTGGTCAGAGAATTAATGATGGGTTAGCACAAATGATTAAATATTTCCAACTCATTTGTTCCTTTTGAATTTTTCTTACTATGGAAGATGCTGTTGGTCACTTAAACAGGATGTACCCCCAAAGGTACAAAGAGGGAGGAATGGGAAGCCCAGTGAGGAATGGAGTGGTTAGCTTTCACTCTAGGGAGACAGCAATATTCCTTGTTTCTCTGAAACAAACCTGTAGGGGCAAGAGCCAGAATATGCTTGTTTTAGGGTCTATGCTTTTATATCCTAAATTAATCTGTCAGAAAATTAAAGCCTATTATATCTTTTTTGTCCTGTTTTTCAGAGTATCTGTTAGTAGAATTATTATATTATTATTATAACTCATTCTTTTAGTAAGAGAGGTCCTCCCTCCCTCCCTCCCTCCCTTTTTCCTCCCTTCCTTCCTTCCCTTCTTCCCACCCCTCTCTCCTCTCTCTTTCTGTCACTTGTGGGGCTTGAACTTTGGGCCTGGGTGTTATCCCTGAGCTCTTCAACTCAAGGTTACCTCCCTACCCCTTGAGCCACAGCTCCACTCCCCATTTTCTAGTGGTTAATTGGAGATAAAAGTCTCAAGGTCTTTAGTGCCCAGGCTGGCTTTAAACCTGATCTTCAGATCTCAGCTTCCCGAGTAGCTAGGATTACAGGTGTGAGCCACCTCTACCGCCCCCACCCCACCCCCCCACGAGGTTCTTTCTTACCCAGGTGAGGTTCTTTCTTAAAATGATGATTGTTCTAGATGTCTAGAAGCATTTGAGAAAGAAAGCGCATATGTCTTTTTGCCTTGGGTGTTCATGAAGGCTTTCTTAACCCTTTTGCCATTTGTGATCTGCAACAGTATTTTAGTATTGTGATATTCATTCTGATTTAAAGAACTTCTTGTGGGTTCTAGAACAAATCAATTTTATGTAGCCAATGAGCTTTTGTATTCTGTACAAAAATTGTACTTGGTATTTCTAATCTTTAGTAGTGTGTGTGTGTGTGTGTGTGTGTGTGTGTGTGTGTCTGTGTGTCTGTTTCCTTCCCTCCATTGTGGGGCTTGAACTCTGGGCCTGGGGATTGTCCCTTAACTCTTCAGCTCAAGGCTACCACCCTACCCCTTGAGCCACGGCACCACTTCCAGTTTTCTAGTGGTTAATTGGCGATAAGAATCTCAGGCTGCCTTTGAACTAAGATCCTCAGATCTCAGCCTCCTGAGTAGCCAAAATTAAAGGCATGAGCCACTGCACTGGCTTTAATCTTTAATATTTTTGTGTGAGACTTATTTCTTGATCCCCTCCTTTCCTTTTCCTTCATAGGAAACTGAGCATATTTATAAAGGTCTTCAACCTTCATTTTGGCTTAGTAGTTTTATCTGAATAAAGTTAAATCCTCCTTTACATACTCAAGTCCAGACCACTAGCAAGCTCAGATAATCAGACATGGTTTCAAATTTCTGATTCTGAAGTGTTTTTCCATCTTCAGTGTTCTTAAAAGAAGGACTTTCTGTTCATCAATGTATTGGGCTGAACAATTGGTGGCTGCACTTTGTTTTCCAGCTCTCTGGTAATCTTCATTCATTCCATATAGTAATTATCAATCAAGATGTTCATGCTCACCCAATTATCCAGCATGAAATATGATAGTAAAATGAGTCATTTATGGTCTGTTTACTCTCAGAATGATTCCACCTGCAGAGTCATGAGACCACAGATGGAAATGTCTCCTTCACACTGACCAGTTCCATTCCCATTTTGGATTTAGCCAAGCAAGCTTCCTTTTCCTTTGTGTCTCTTAGTGCCCCCAAGACCTATGCCTAAAGGCAGAAGTTGAGTGAAATGGGATTACTTGATGAAGGCAGTACTGCCTTAGAGCTTCCATAATTATATGATGAAACTTTACCATCTGATTGAACCTTTTTTGTGTGTGTGTGTGTGGTTCTACTGGAACTTGAACTCAGGGCCTCTCACATTATTGCTTGGCTTTTTCTCTTCATATTGTTTTTGCATTTTTTTTGGTAGTACTGTAGCTCTCCTGCTTGCTAGGCAGTGGCTCTATCACTTGATTTGTCCCCCACAGTCTCTATTTTTTTAAAATTGTTTTTGAGTCAGGGTCTCCCTACCTCTTGTAGTAGCTGGCCTGGAACTGAGTTCTACCTGAAACTGTCTCCCCAGTGGTTAGGGTTATGGGTGTGCCCCATTACGTCAGGAATCTTCATATTAAGTCAGTTATTACTCTTCGGTGTTCTTATGACTGCAACTATTTTGAATATTCCAGTGAGAGAAGAACATTGGTATTACATATATTACTATAGTGGGAGGAAATATTACCATATTTTGAGAATATTAATGGCCATTAAATTAGCCATTGTTTTTATCTGTAGAGGAGTTCCTGATCAGCTTTCTCTAACAGTTGTAATGAAGAGAAGTGACTTAATATATTTTCAAGTTTATTCTGAATGTATTCTTTCTAAAAATGGGAAAGTCCACATGCTTTTTTAGTTTCGGGATATGTTTTTTTTAAGTGTTTTGTAACCTTTGGTTATTAACTAACATTTGTCTAACATTGACCTTATTGAATCTAAGCTTTTTCTACCTGTATTATTACAAGTTAGCAAAAATGTTCCATTTTTCCTATAGTTCAATTTAAAAATAGTATTTAAAAACTGCTATATTGCCCTCAACCTTTTGTAAACATAGTAGTTATTTCTAATTTTACTGTGGAGGACCTTTCTTAATTGAGTTATGGGAAGCAATTTAAAGTAATTTAAAATATATTGTCCTGTGGTTGAGCTTGGTTCAAAATCAGCCTGGGCAGGAAAGTCTATGAGACTCTTACCTCCAGTTAACCACTAGAAATGCCCAAAGTGAATTGTGGCTCACGTAGTAGAGTACCAGCCTTGAGTAAAAAAGCTAAGACACATACCCAAACTCACAGTTCAAGCTTCAGTGCATGCTAGCATGCACACACACAGAGTCCTGATGCATTATATTTACTAATTTTGTTTTATCTTAGTAATACTTTATTAGCAATAATGGTTTTTATTTTTTTAAATTATGACACTAACTTGTTAGAGAACCACTAAGAAATTGTTGACATATAAACAATTAATAAGATTTAAGAAACCTAATTTTAATATTTGAAGTTAAAGGTTTTTGGAAATTTCAAAACATTTCTTTTGAAAATAGTACCTTAAAATTTTATTTTAGCCAGGTGTGGTAGCTCATGCCTGTAGGCCTGTAGTCCTAGATACTCAGGAGGCTGAGATCTGAGGGTCTCAGTTCAAAGCCAGCTCGTACTAAGAACAAGAGATTCTTATCTCCATTTAACCACTAGAAAATGGGAAGTGGGGAAGTGGCACTGTGGCTCTAGGAGTAGCTCGGCAGCCTTGAGCTGAAGATCTCAGGGACAATGCCCAGGCCCAAGGGCAGGGTGATAGCCTTGAGGTGAAGAGATCAGAACAATGCCCAGGCCATGATTGGCAATATATATATATATATGTGTATATATATATTTCCATATATAAATTTAAATATATCTTAAAGAGAAGCAAAATAATAATTCACTACTTGTACTGGTCCTTGGGCTTGAAGTCAGGGCCTAGACTTTGTCCTTTAACTTTGTGTTCAAGGCTAGCACTCTACCACTCTACCACTTGAGCTATAGCTTCACTTCTAGCATTATTATTTTTAGTTTTTGCCAGTCCTGGGGCTTGAACTCAGGGCCTGGGCACTGTCCTTGGACACTTTTTGTTCAAGGCTAGTGCTCTGCCACTTGAGCAACAGCGACACTTCCAGCTTTTCCTGAGTGTGTGGTACTGCGGGATCGAACCCAGAGCTTTGTGGATGCTAGGTGAGCACTCTACCACTAGGCCACGCTCCCAGCTGCACTTCCATCATTTCCATGGAGGTAAGAATTTCAGGGATTTTTCTTCCTGGGCTGGCTTCAAACTTTAATCCTCAGATCCCAGCTTCCTAAATATCTGGGATTATAGGTGTAAGCCAGCAGTGCCAGGCTATATCTCGCTATTTTTGGATAATAGTTTTTGACTACTTCAGCCTCAGGGATCAATCAAAATGACATATTTGAAATGAAGCCGCAACATCCTTTCAGAGTTTGTGTATTCCCCTTTGTTATTGTGGTCTTGCTTTTTTTTAAACACACAAGTGCATAACATTTGGCTTCTTAGAACTGATTAGAAGCAGTAGTTTGGAAAGCAGCAAGGCCACAAAAGGAGTCTACTGTATACTGCAGGAAACCACAGAAAATGGCTGATTACAAGAGAGAAGTATAGACTGCAGTTCTATAGAAAACAGAGAGCCAGAGGGTGTGACCTAATTTCCTTGTTGAAAAAAATGCTGACATTTTTAAAGCATTGTTATCTCCCCGCCCCCCTCTTCATTTTGGTTCTTAAAAGGCACAGAGCCAAATTAGCTGCTTGGGCACTCTTCAAGGGTTTTGTTTATGTGGTTCCCAAGATGGAGTATCCACAGGTGTGTTATATAAGTCTCTACTGAAGTAGACAGTGCCCTCAAGTGGAATTAAAGTGAGCATATTCTATTAAAAAAAAAAAAAAAAAACCCAAACTGCAAGAAGTCACCTTTGCTTCTGTCCTCATTAAACATTGTTGCATATGTAGCTCACTAATAATGGTTTTAGAAGCTGCCAGAGTTAGTCTGTGTTTGGTAAGCTGTGTGGCTCATTTTGGCTTGTTGAGGGACAGACCTGACAAAGCTTTACTATGATGGAGTACTTTATTACCCAACAATTCTTTCTAAAACAAATACTATTTCTCTGTGTGTGGGTTTGTTGGATTCTTTCATCATTAAATTAGATGAATAAAAGTTTGGTTCTTTAATTTTAAGTGTGTTTTTTTAAAATTGCAAGATTAGAGTGGGTGGTAAGTATGATGGTGCTATAGTAGTGGCTGCCATCAGCCAAAATAATGGAAATTGATGGTTCCATCTCAAAGAGAGATGGAGTGAAACCAAATAGCAGAGATTACACAGGAGCTATTACTTTCAACTAAATATTTAATTAAAATGATGAGTTTCTCAGTTGGAATGAATGAATTTATGTAGCTTTTAATCATAAGCTAAAGTAGGCTTTAGAGGGAAGCTACTTACTTGTGAAAGATTGTTATTTTTGTAAAAATGAAAATTTGAAGCTGGAAAAGAATCTTTCGTGTATTCCTTCCTCTTATATAGTTAAAATTGTGGTGTAAAAATACACTTTAGGTTTGATATAAAGATAAATATTACTATGCTGCAAATGTGTTTCTTTGTTACATAGTCTCAAGTTATGATGCTACAGAATGCTTTTCAAAAACAGTTTTTGCCAGGTGCAGTGGCTCACACCTGTAATCCTAGCTACTCAGAAGGCTGAGATCTGAGGATCGTGGTTCCAACACAGCCTGGGCACTAAAGTCCAAGACACTCATCTCTAGTTAACCACCAGAAAAGCCAAAGTGTTGTTGTGGCTCAAGGTGTAGGGTGGTAACCTTGAGCTGAAGAGCTCAGGGACAACCCCCAGGTCCAGAGTTCAAGCCCCATGACCAACAAAAAGAAAAAGAAAACTAGACCATACATAAATGAGTTGTGGTTTAAGTTTCATATTAGGAATTTTAATTGATAAAAAAGGTATAACACTACAATGTAATTCTTAAAATATATTCAAAAGGCTAGATTATGCCTTTTTTTTTTGCCAGTCCTGGGACTTGAACTCGGGGCTTGGGCACTGTCCTTGGATACTTTTTGCTCAAGGTTAGAGCTCTACCACCTGAGCCAGAGTGCTACTTCCAGCTTTTTCTGTGTATGTGGTACCGAGGAATTGGACCCAGGGCTTCCAGGCGAGCACTAGGCTATACTTCCGGCCCCATTTTTTTTTGGGGGGGGTTCAGTTGTTGGGCTTGAACTTTGAGGCTGGTGCTGTCCCTGAGCTCTTCAGCTCAACGCTAGTGCTCTACCACTAGCTAGCACAGAGCCACTAGACTATGCATGCTTTGTTCAAATATAGTACTTATCTATTTGTTAGTCAAAATTTATTAAAATGATATGTTTTTGAAGTTTAATGTCAAACTACATATCTCTCTCTCTCTCTATCTATATATATGGAATTAGTATCTAATTTTTTTTGCTGGATCTGATTTTATAAATTCAGGGTCTTGAAAATAATCATTACTGAATTTACCATTAGATTTTCTTAATTAAATAGATATCATCACAGTAGACCCAGGTTAACCCTTTCAGGTATTTTTAGAAATATTATGTGTTTTGTGTGTGTGTGTGTGAGTCAATGAGATTTTTTTTGAAGTCTCTAACTAGTTTAAGGTCATGTAGAAGTCGTTTGCTTTGCTTGTTCAACAAACATTTTGATTTGCTGTCTTTTTACAGCATGGCTACCACATTGCTAAAAACATGCCTTGGGACTTCCAGTGAGTTTATCTTTTGTGATCACACAACAGACTTACTAGTGCTTCCATTTTCTGAGTTAATGTTCTGAAGTTACTATCACAATGAGTTCAGGATTATGGAGCCAAGAAAAAGTCACCTCACCCTACTGGGAAGAGCGGATGTTTTATTTGCTTCTTCAAGAATGCAGTGTGACAGACAAGCAGACACAAAAGCTCCTTAAAGTACCCAAGGGGAGTATAGGACAGCACCTCCAAGATCGCTCTGTAGGGCATTCAAGGATCCCATCCGCAAAAGGCAAGAAAAATCAGATTGGATTAAAAATCCTAGAGCAACCGCATGCCATTCTTTTTGTTGATGAAAAGGATGTTGTAGAAATCGATGAAAAATTCACAGAGTTACTGCTGGCAATTACTAACTGTGAGGAGAGGCTCAGCTTGTTTAAAAACAGAAGCCGACTGAGTAAAGGCCTCCAGGTAGATGTCGGCTGTCCAGTGAAGGTGCAGCTGAGATCCGGGGAAGAGAAATTTCCAGGAGTCGTGCGCTTCAGAGGGCCTTTGTTAGCTGAGAGAACAGTATCGGGCATATTCTTTGGAGTAGAATTACTGGTAAGTTTGATGTTTTATCAGCCATTTGAGTGTCCCTGTGTGTATCTATTTATAGGCATGCCAACATATTTATATGCATATCTGCATTTTTCCTCATTGAACACAAAAGTTTTTTCAGAAGTCTTCTGTAACTTTTAATATTCCTACTCCTTAGGATTTACTTTTTGCTGCTATTGCTGCAGTGGTGGGAATGATCGTTAGGGCCTCATAGCTACAAAGATGCTAGCCTAGTGTTTACTTTCTAAAGATGTGTAGAAATGATGTGAAGATGAGATTTGAAAATGTTTAACAACTGTCTGCTGCAGTGGGAATATAGCAGTCAATGGATTTTAGCTCCTTTTTCTTTTTCTTGTTCTTTTTTCTTTTTTCCTGGTGGTATTAGGGGTTAAGCTCAGAGCCTCATTCTTACTAGGCAGGTGGTCTATCACTTGAACCATGCGCCAGCCCTTTTTGCTTTGGTTCTTTTTTGCTATCCTGTCTTGAGTTTATGCACAGACCAGTCTGGACCTCCATCCTCTTGTTTATACTCCCTATCTGGCTAGGATAAGAGGTATACACTACTGGTGTCCCAGTTATTGATGGAGATAGGGTCTTGCCAACATTTTGCCCAGGCTAGCCTGGAACTTTTGATCTTCTCTTACTTCCATAATAGCCAGGGTTGTAAGTATGAGCTACAATGCCTGACAAATTTTAGAAATTTTAACATGGCTCCACCAATTGTAATTAATCACTTCAAAATTACTCATTGTCTTGTGACATTAATTATAGCTTTCTCAGTTCTTAATGTTTACTATTAAATAATGACAATTTAGATCTAAGGTTTAAAAATAAGTTGCAGCAGTCTAACTTGCTGATAAAATAAATGAAAATCATCTTAGAAATTATTTGAACTAAAGCTGGGGTTGGTGGCTCACACCTGTAATCCTAGCTACTCTGGAGGGTGAGATTGGAGGATCAAGGTTCAAAGCCAGCCTGAGACTCTTATCTCCAATTAATCACTAGAAAATGGGAAGTGGGGCTGTGGCTCCAGGGGTAAGGTGGTAGCCTTGAGCTGAAGAGCTCAGGGACAGCGCCCATGCCCATGACCCACAAAAAAAAAAAATTATTTGTACTAAAGCAGACCAAGATTGTTATGAATATTTTCAAGATGAATATTAATTCTCAGGAATTGAAATTTCAGTTACTATTTCACATTCTTGATAAATATATTTCATGCCTTATTTGCCTTTTGATTTTATATTCCAATGTTTTTTGTTGTAAAATTATTGAGGGCCTAACACTAGTTGTGTTGTCAGGTTACTTAGCCAGTGTATCTACAATCTCCAAGTCTACTTTGTCATCTGTAAAATGTCATCTGGGTGTTTTTGTGGAACATTGATACAGGATTTAGCAAAGTGGTTGACCAATAGTAAGTGCTCAATAAATAGAATTAACTTACGGTGAAGTTCTCATGGTGGAACTGCAGTTTGAACTGGAGGCTTTGTGTTTGCTATGTAGGCACTCTCCTGCTTGAGCCATGCTTCCAAGCCCTAGGTTTTCATTTTAGACTGCCCCTTTCTTTGGAAAGTTTTGCCTTTATGTATCTTTTATTTACATGACTTCATGAGAGTATACATAATCCTACCTATTTCCAACTTAGAATTTAGGGTTAAAATTTCATTTTGGACTATGTTCAAGAGAATGAAGTCACGACGCTGGTCAGTTTTCCTCTGGTTATTTTTCTGGTGGGGTTTTGTATTATGCTCTGGCTGCTCTAGACCATAATCCTCCTATTTATGCTTCTTGCATAGTCAAGATGATAGGCCGTACCCAGCTTTTTTTTGATTAAGATGAGGATTCTTTTTTTTTTTTTTTTTCATCTAGGGTGGCGCTAATTCTGACTTCTAAGTAGCTAGGATTACAAGAATCACTGGTGAATTCAGTCCAATTCTTAACAGATTTATGACTTAAAATTACTAGGCAATTTTTTTTCAGATTCTTCCTAAACACCTTATATCCAGTAGCAACTGCTAGTCATATTTTTGTTTCCAAAGAAATTTCCTTGAAACCCCTAGAACCATACTTTTGCCTGTGGATAACCTTCCTTTTCTCTATCCAATCTCTTACTATTATCATTTTTAAATCTTTCTCTTAAAAACTAGGAAGAAGGTCGTGGTCAAGGTTTCACTGATGGGGTATATCAAGGAAAGCAGCTTTTTCAGTGTGAGGAAGATTGTGGAGTGTTCGTTGCATTGGACAAACTAGAAATTATAGAAGATGATGACAACGGGCTGGAAAGTGATTATGCAGGCCCAGTGGACACAATGCAGGCTGAAGTTCCCCCTTTGGAAATAAACTCCAGAGTTTCTTTGAAGGTTGGAGAAACTATAGAATCTGGAACAGTAATATTCTGTGATCTTTTGCCAGGAAAAGAGAGCTTAGGATATTTTGTTGGTGTAGACATGGTAAGAAAATTTTGAATTACATTATCATTGTAAATATATGTACTAATTTTATGATAAATTTAGATACAAATTGAATACTTTCCATATTTAACATGGACTAATTTGGACTATTTTAACAGAATATGTCTTTAGTAGCAGAACACTGAAATGGCACAGGAGTCTAGATACAGAATTACCTTTACTCCTTTTTTTTCTAGTTTAAATAAAGTAGAATAGTGTTCTCAATCTTGAAATTTGTCATATTAAAGCTGACAAGTAGACCACAAAACAAAGAAAACCAAGCAATAAAACAACAACACAATCAAATTAAACCTCACCAAACCCAAATATATTATGTGATACCTTATTTTTTTCATATTATAAAGTTCTTTTTGTAATATGTCTTTTTCTTCTTGTATATTTAACAAATTCTCATCTACTTCTGCTTATCTACTTCTTTTATCTGTTCTGCTTCTAAAGAGTAATGTTAAAAATTACAGAAAATACCTGAGTACATTTAGGAAATTTATATTGCTTTTAGGGAATCTGATTTTAGATTGTCATTCTTAAAAATATTTCTTGAGGTGAAATATATGTAACATACAGTTTTAACTATTAAATATTTTGAAATAAGGAACATTAAATGCAATCTTATTCTCCTATAATCATTTTCCATCTAGATTTGTTTTATCATTCCAAGCTAAAACTTTGTACTTATTAAGTAAATTCTGCCTATTTTCTCTACCCCTTTTAACTGCTGCTCTTTTTTTGTTTCTTCTTTCTGAAAAGTGGAGTCCTATGGTGCTTGCTTTTTTACTTGTCTTATTTTTAATGTTACCTTATATTCATACTTGTTAATAATTCATTGTAGTACATTGAATTATACATGTGGCATTAGGAACATGAGAGAAAAAGAGTGAGATCATTTTTATCATAGATAGAAAACATAGGAAAATTTTTGTTAGTTATAAAGGGGGAGATTCATACAGAATTATTAAACACTAGGATGCAAGAGGAAAGGATATGAGTAATAGTCTTGTTCTCATGGTGGGGATGGTTTTAATAATCATTTCAACCTATTTAGAACCTGAGTAGTTTGGTAGAGGGTGAACATTCTAGCATGTTTCTGTTATCATGTGCTTAGAACTTCCAGAACATTGTGTTACTTGAGATTCATTAGGTGCTAAACAAACATTCATTGAACTCTGTGACGCTGGACCAGAGTAAATCATAAGGCTCCCTTGGGTTTGCTAACAATCAAGAACTTACTAATCAAGAATAATCAGTATTCTTTAAATCTTAACTTAGTGACTTAGAGGAGAAATCATAGGCTTGGAAAATGAAAGGTTGGATAAAGAGGGCCACTGGTTATTGGGGCTAGTCTTTCACTTCAGGGGAGCCCTTCAGACCAGTCCTTTGGCCTGGATTTCATATTTGACACAAGTTATTCAGGCCGTACCTTGAATAGCTTAGACAGTGGCCTAGGAATCATCTTGCTTACCCCTGACAGTATACCTAAAGGTTTGCCGGAAGTTCTTCCCTCAGCTCTGTCCATGCACCATTTGGCTTATACAGACATTTGTTCCAAACACTGGAAGGTTCTAGCAAGTGTACCTTTCTTCAGAGCTTGTTTCTAGGGACATTTAGAGCATACACACATAATGGAGCTCAGAGTAATTGACTAGCCCATCTACAAACAACACTGTACACCTAGTGCAAATGAAATGTTAGGAAAATAACCGTTTTGTAAGAAGTCTTTGTGTACTCAAAAAATGACAAAAGAACACATTTTATGCAAAGAAAGAAAGGCATACAATTGACTTAGTGCTTAGGGAATATAAAGCTTTTATATTTTATCATCAGCTGTTAAGGGCAGGTTTCCACATGAGATAATATGAGCAAAGCTTCCTCTGAAAACAATGTCTTTTAAAACAGCAGATGAGTGTTAGTTCATAGACTAGTATTTATTCAGTACAAAATGTTCAGTAAAGTATAAAGAAACCCACTTTTTTCCTCTATGATTTGCTGTAACTTCATTATTCGTGGTTCTTAGTTTTCTAAGCACAAACAAAAAAATGTGAAGCAAACCGAAATAAAAACCCAAAGCCTTGTTACTATGGTAATTATTTCTAATATTTTCTCATTTTCATTTAGGAAAAATAGTTAAAATTTTCTGATGTAAATTTTATCAAGAAGAATATCAAAGTTTATTATGTAATTTCTAGGATAACCCTATTGGCAACTGGGATGGAAGATTTAATGGAGTACAGCTTTGTAGTTTTGCAAGTGTTGAAAGTACAGTTCTCTTACACATCAATGATATCATCCCAGGTATGTTTTCTTATGTTGCATATATTTATAAAGACTTTCTACCATATATTTTGTTAATGAGAATGTAAAATACCTTTCAAGATGCATTTTTTTTTGGAATTTGACTCTTACATTTGTAGAATTGTTATTTAGTAGAATATCCTTTCTCATCCCTAAATGAAAACAGCAAAAATTTATATTTCCAGAAGTATGTAAGTGTGGGATGATTGATGATGATGATGATGATGATGATGATGATGATGATGTGTGTGTGTGTGTGTGTGTGTGTGTGTGTGTGTGTTCAGATAATAATAAACTGCTACCTGATGGTGTAAGGGATTGTTTTTAAACTAGAAGACTTTAAGCAGAAATTACTTACTTCATTGAAGCTAATTAATGCTGGACAGGAATCTTCAGTGATCACAGATCCTCTCTAGCTTCAGATAGTGTAATTGATCATGCTTCATGACTAGTCAGAAACCAATTATGCAATTTGTTGTTGTATTAGCTTGTACATGCTAGGTCAACACTTTACTACTAGGATATACCCTACGCCCTGAACATTACATCTTAAAAAAGATTCTGTAAACCTCTTATTTTCCTCAAACAACTATTCAATGGCTGCTGTCAGGTAATGGACAGATTTTTAATAATAGCAGCATCAATACTACTATTATTTGCTGTTAGTATCCCCAGTGATAGGCCAGATGGGATGGCCCTGGCAGGAAAAGGCTCCCTAATCCTGTAAGAGTGCAATAAAACTAATAGAAGTAATTAGAGACAGTATTGACATTGATCTTTCTGTAGCCAAGTATGTGCTAGGCTCTTAGTAAGATGATTTGTATTTTTATACTTCCTTTTCTGTTTGTTTGCTTTGGTGGTATGTCCTTGTGCTACGTTACTAGCACTTGAGCTGTGCCCCAAGTCCTTTTGCTTTTAGTTTATGTTTTCAGATAGGACTTATGCTTTTGCCTTGGCAGGCATCTGTCTATAATCCTACCGCTAGTTCTTTTTTTTTTTTTTTTTTTTTTTTTTTTGCCAGTCCTGGGCTTGAGCTCAGGGCCTGAGCACTGTCCTTAGACTTTCTCAAGGCTAGCACTCTACCACTTGAGCCTCAGCACCACTTCCGGCTTTTTGCTATGTATGTGAGGTACCAAGGAATCAAACCCAGGTCTTCATGCATGCTGGGCAAGCACTCTACCACTAGGCCAAACTCCCGGCCCCTACCGCTAGTTCTTAAGTAGTTATAAGTTCAGGCCTGTATACCACATCCAACCTTATTTTTGATGATCTGTAAAAGGTAAGTTTTAATGATTACCATTTTGCTGATAAAAGACTGCACCTCAAATAGGGCTAAGATTGCTATAGTCCAAATAAGTGATTGAGGCAGAATTCAAATCTACACCAGTTTTTACTTTCAAGCTGTGCTCTTTTTAGCACCCCTCTCCGAACTAAAAGTTCTGTGTGTGCTCAGACAAGTAAAAATCTGCATAGAAAACATACTTTTCAGTTTTGCATATTTGTGAATATTGTTTCCATGGAGATGTATTTTGTCTCTAATTCTATACAAGCTGAATTTTTACAGTAGCAAGGATCACAGATGAACAGGCAGACTAAATTGGTTTTCCTTCTGTGTTATTCCACAGAGCACTCTTCTGTTTCCTACAGATCATTGAAAGCCCCCAGTTTCTTTTGTAAAAATAAAAAGTTAACTTTAGAGTTCCTTCTAGACTATAATATGTCCCCTTTTTGTTGTCCTATGATGGGGCAAGACACAAATGTTTAGTTTACAAGAGTAGGAAAGCTTTTTAGATTTTATTTTTATAGTCAAAGTGCATTCATTTATTTGGAGGTATAGGATTCAAATGATAGTTTTATTTCAGTTTTGCTTTGGAAAACTCAGACCTACTTTGCTTTTCTTGGTTTCTTTTAAAGCCAATTTTTAATTTCTTCCCAATTGGATTTCAAGCTATTTTTTGTTTCCATTTAGAAACAAATGATTTATACTCAAGGGAAAGCATAATATGCTTCATATTTTAATGAAGTCTTTTTTTTTCTATGTATGTGGTACTGAGGAATCGAACCCGGCTCTTCATGCATGCTAGGCAAGCACTTTAACCACTAGGCCAAACTCCCAGCCCCCTATATGCTTCATATTTTATTTAGCAGTGATATTTAATTTACTTTTTCATGCTTGTTTGTAGAAGTAACACAATTTATGATTTTACGAATCAAAATTCCTTTTAATAATAGAATGAAGCTATTACTTAAAAAGTATTACTATTATATAGAATATGCATTTCTTTTAGGGGATATAGAAAGAAAGAAAAATTCTTCTCACTTGGAGCTTTCATTCTAGTGAGTAGAGAAAGAAAATAAGTAGAATGTATGTTCAGTTAGATGGTGAATAATAAACAAGGTAAGTGAAAGGGAGAATAGTGCTGAAGGGTGAGATTTTATTCTATTTCATGGGCAGTTATCTCAGTGAGCCTCTGTAATAAGACATTTGAGCTTAAACATGAAGAAATTGAACAATACGCACATAGATTCCAAGAGAGGGCCCATGGTTACAATCAGTTGTTGAACAGTATCAAGAGTTCCTTGATTGTAGCCATCAGCGAGAAAGTGACAGCAGAGTGGGAACTGGCACAGGTGGAGCCAACTGAGTGCTTCGACAGGTTCTTGGCTTTTATTCTTTTTTCATATATTTTTATTGTAATTAACATAAGGTTACATTATATTCACCAGATAAAGGTACATTACTTCACAAACATTGATACCCTTTCTCATGTGTTGGTCCCCATTTTCCTCCCCCCTAACCCCCACCTATCATCTTGTTTTCTCCCTTTCCCTATCCTATTTCAAATAAGCATATATACAATATATCAGATAACAAGGTGAAATACTGTAACAATATGAGATAACCAAGGGACAGCAAAAGAGATTAGAGATAACATTAAGAACAACAGTCACTCATTATATGGCTTTTGTTTCTATATCCTGGAGGTCCTTTTGTTTAGTGTCATATTATATGGCCTATGTATCTAGGTTTTGTTCTATTGTATATCTCTGCTAGGAGAGCCCAAGGTTTCTACTGATTATGACAAATGAGGGAAACCATTAAGCCTATGTTCCTTTGAGTCTGGCTTACTTCACTTAATAGGATTTTTTCTAAGTCTTTCCATTTCCTTTCAAATGAGGGTGATGTCCTTCTTTCTGACAGCAGCATAGAATTCCATTGTGTATAAATACCACATCTTGTTGATCCACTCATCAACTGAGGGGCATCTGGATTGGTTCCGTGTCTTTGGTATGGTAAATAGTGCTGCAGCGAACATTGTTGTGCTAGTGCATTTAGTATGTCCTTGTTTCTGGATGATTAGGTGAATTCCAAGTAGTGGAATTGCTAGGTCATAGGTGAGCTCTATGTTTAGTCTTTTTTTTTTTTTTTTTTTTGCCAGCCCTGGGCTTGAGCTCAGGGCCTGAGCACTGTCCTTGGACTTTCTCAAGGCTAGAGCTCTACCACTTGAACCTCAGCACCACTTCCGGCTTTTTTCTATGTATGTGGTACCGAGGAATCGAACCCCGGTCTTCATGCATGCTAGGCAGGCACTTTAACCACTAGGCCAAACTCCCGGCTATGTTTAGTCTTTTGAGGAACTGCCATTCTGCTTTCCATAGTGGTTGAACAAGTTTGCACTCCCACCAACAGTGTAGTAGGGATCCCTCCTGGCCACATCTCCTCTAGCATCTGTTGTTATTAGATTTCTTGATCCTGGCCATTCTAACTGGGGTGAGGTGGAATCTTAGAGTTGTTTTGATTTGCATTTCTTTTATGGCCAGAGGTATTGAGCATTTCTTCATGTGTCTATAGGCCAGTCTTATTTCTTCTTCAGAGAAGACTCTCTTTAAGTCTTTGGCCCATCTTTTAATGGGATGGTTGTTTCTTTGGAGATAAGTTTTGGAGTGGTTCAATTTTTTGAGCTGTTGATATATTTTAGATATGAGGCCTTTGTCTATTGTATGGTTAATGAAGATCTTCTCCCACTCTGTAGGCTTTCTAGTTAATTTGCTAGCTATGTCCTTTGCCATACAGAAGCTCTGCAGTTTAATGCAGTCCCACTTATCCAGACTTTCTCTGATTTGTTGTGTTTCTGGGTCCTTATTAAGAAAGTTTCGACCTGTGCCAAGGAGACCTAGTGTATCTCCTATTCCTCTTGTATCTGCTTTTTCCTCGAGGTCTTTGATCCATTTGGAGTTAATCCTGGTGCAGGGTGACAAAGAAGGATCCAACTTTAGTTTTCTGCAGGTGCTTATCCAGTTCTGCCAGCACCACTTGTTGAAGAGGCTGTCTTTCTTCCATTCTACTTTTTTTGGCTCCCTTATCGAAGATTAGGTGGCCATATCTGGGTCCTCAGTTTTATTCCATTGGTCTTCAGGCCTGTTCTTGTGCCAGTACCAAGCTGTTTTTGGTCACTATAGCTCTGTAATAGAGTCTAAAGTTTGGTATTGAAATTCCTTCTACGCTGTTCTTTCTGCTAAGAATTATTTTTGCTATACGGGGTCTTTTATTATTCCATATGAAATTTTGGATTGCCTCTTCTATTTCTTTAAAGAATGACATTGGGATATTGATGGGTATTGCGTTGAATTTGTAGATAGCCCTTAGCAAGATTGCCACTTTCACGAAGTTAATTCTTCCAATCCAGGAGCATGGAAGGTTTTTCCATTTCCTCAGTTCTACTTTAATTTCCTTTTTCAGGGTTTTAAAGTTTTCATCATAAAGGTCCTTTACATTCTTAGTTAAATTAATTCCTAGGTGCTTTATTTTCTTTGAGGCTATTGAAAAAGTTGTTGCTTTCCTGATTGTTGCCTTGTTCCGCTCATTGTTGGCCTATAGGAAGGCAGTTGATTTTTGAGGGTTAACTTTATACCCTGCTACCTTGCCAAAGTTTTGAATCAGCTCAGGCAGCTTTGGAGTGGAGTCTATAGGGTTCTTTAAATACAGAATCATGTCATCTGCAAAGAGGGAAAGTTTCACTTCCTCTTTCCCTATTTGGATCCCCTTTATGCTTGCTTCTTGCCTTATTGCTCTGGCTAGGAATTCTAATACTGTGTTAAAGAGGAGTAGAGAGAGTCTTGTTCCTGATTTTAGCGGAAATGGCTTTAGCTTTTCTCCATTAAGTATAATGTTAGCTGTGGGTTTGTAATACACAGCCTTTATTGTACTGAGAAATGTTCCATGGATTCCTATTTTCTCCAGATTGGCTTTTATTCTTGAAGAGTTGGAGCCACAGATGGGTTTTGAGTGAAGGACAGCTTACTTTACTTCCCAATTCGAAATTATGGATGTGATTATATTCTATCTTCCTCCCTCCCTCCCTCCCTTCCTACCTCCTTACCTACCTTCCTTCCTTCCTTCCTTCCTTCCTTCCTTCCTTCCTTCCTTCCTTCCTTCCTTCCTTCCTTCCTTCCTTCCTTTTTCTTTGCCAGTCCTGGGGCTTAAACTCAGGGCCTGATCACTGTCCTTGGGCTTTCTCAAGGCTCGAGTTCTACCACTTGAGCCACAGCACCACTTCCAGCTTTTTCTGTGCATGTAGTACTCAGGAATTGAACCCAGATCTTTATGCATGCTAGGCAAGCACTCTACCACTAGGCCAAATTCCTGGCCCAAATGTGGCTATATTTTTAAGAATAGACTGTATATAGGACAGAAACAAGAGGCCTTGTGAGGGATTGGCGCAGTTTTCCCTGTTGAGTGATGATGTCTTGGATTGGGATGGTCTGATGAAGTGGGTGAAAAGTGATTTGGAGGATAATTTAAAGAGAAGTAACAGATTTGTGTATGGCTTGTATATGGGATTTGGGTAGGTAAAGAGAGAAAGCAGGGAGAGGGGAAAGATTCCACAGTTGGACTGAGTACTTGTTAAGACTGAAATACCTATTAAACAATTTAAATTGACTTTACATAAATATTATAAGAATACTTTAATTCTTATGGTGAGTAGTAGTGTTGAAATTTTTCATAGTTAAGAAATTTATTATGGATATATTTGTAAAAGGATACATAAAAGCATTATCCAGATTAAGAAATAAGATATAAATAGTAACTACACGTGTATCTTTTTTTTATGATTGCAACTCCTATCATCAGTAACCACTATTTTGATTTCTTCAGTGACAGTTTTTTTTTGTCTTTATAGCTTAGTCTTGTATCTAAGCCTAAATATATTATGTAGTTTAGCTTTTTTCCCCTAGTCTTGGAACTTGAACTCAGGCCCTAGGAACTGTCCCTCAGCTTCTTTTGCTCGCTCTACCACTTGAACCACTGTGCCACTTCTGACTTTTCTGTTTATGTTGTTCTGAGGAATCGAACCCAAAGCTTCATGCATGCAGTCTACCACTAAGCACATTCCCAGCCTGGTTTAGCCACCTCCTCCTCCTTCTCCTTCTCTTTCTTCTCCCCCCTCTTCCTTCTTCCTCTTTGCCTTCTTCCTTCTTCCTTCTGTCCTGGGGCTTTAACTCAGTGCCTGAGCACTGTTCTTGGACTTTCTCAAGGCTAGAGTTTTACCACTTGAGCCAGAGTACCACTTCCAGCTTTTTCTATGTATGTGGTACTGAGGACTCGAACCAGGGTCTTCATGCATGCGAGGTATCACTCTACCACTAGGCCAAACTCCTGGCCCTCTCTTCTTTTTATACCTGCTATAAATAGAATCATATCAATTGTTCATATATTATTTACATCATTTGCTTAAACTGTATTTTGATATTCTTTTGTGTGGGTGAGGGTATTGATAGCATCTGCTGTCACTGCCACATGATCTGTTATGGTTTAGGGATCCATTCTGATGATAACATGCATTGGTGTTTTGGGAGCTTCATATCTCCAGCAAGTGATTCTGATGAAAATTTCTGCTACTCTAATGACTGAGAAATGGTATCCCAAGGGGATTGTAATTTATAGTTCTTAATTACAAGTAGGGTTGATTTCATTTCATATGTTTATAGCACATTTGTGTTTTCTTATATTAAACACCTGTTCTGTCTTATGTTTATTTTTCGATTGAGTTGTTTGTTGATTCAGAGTCCTCATTTTTAACATTTTCTTAAAATACTTCTAGCATTTTGTTTTGAAATTTCAAACATACAAAAAAGTTGAATATTTTTATATTGAGTATCCCTATACCTACTACCTAGATCAATCTCTCTACACATCTCTTGTAATATCCCAGTCATTTGGGGAGACCTGAATCCTCTCAGTAACAGAGTCACCAGCACTCAGTGAATCGAGCTAGGAGTCATTTTAATAGCAGCCCAGCAGCTACTCTCTTCCTGAGGACTGATAGAGAGCAGCCCGGCGATTCAGTGGGGCTGAGCTTTTAAAGATAGACACTACATGCAGATGATCAAAATTACACACAGGTGATCGTCATCGTATGACATCACCTTATGATGCCCACAGTCAACCACAAGGATGGAACCACATACAGGTGATCAAAACCACACACAGATTGTTGAGCAGGTTAAACATTTTTACAAAACAAAAACAGAATTTGGTAGCTAAGCTTGCCAGGTTATTGCATCCCAACTCCTTCTTTGTAAGTCATCAAGTCTTTGATAGAAGTAAGACAGTAGGCCAGATCAAAGCTATAGTGACTCAAGGCTTCCACAAAAATGACATGGGCCTGGAGTGTAGCCAGGGTTGGCCTAGCATGCACGAAGCCCTGGGTTCCATTCCTTGGCACCATATACTCAGAAAAAGCCAGAAGTGGTGCTGTGGCTCAAATGGCAGAGTGCTAGCCTTGAGCAAAAAATGCTCAGGCCCTGAGTTCAAGCCCCAGGACTGGCAAAAAAAAAAAAAGATTCATGCCAATTGTCATTCTCCTGTTTCCTCTCATATTTTTCTTTATTCTATCCTTCATTATTTATCAAAAATGACCCTGGTTCCTTCATTGTTGGAATGATGGGGGAAGAGTCATCTTCTGTAACTTCTTCCAGATGACTCGGGTATTGACACTTTCCTTTCTATCCAGAAACCTATAGCCTTAGCCTATTTTTGCTAATCATTGCTTTAACACTTTTCACTTCAGCTTTTGTTTTCATTTGAAGTCTTGAAGCACTAGATACAGTCCATTGCCTTGGGGTCACCTATTTTAAAATAGGCAATTTTTTCCAGTCAGAATTTTTTTCTTTTTTTAAATTGTGATTAATACATTATATTCATCAGATAGAAGGTGCAAAACTACAAACATTGATACCCTTTCTTATGACATGGTCCCCATTTCCCTCCCACCCTCCCCCCGCTTATCTTGATTTCCCCCCTTCCCTATCCAGTTTCAAATAACCAATTAAGCACATATAAAATATATCAGATAACAATGTGAAATATTGTAACAATATGAGATAACCAAGGGATGGCAAAAGAGATGAGAGATAACATAATACATTAAGAACAACAGTCATTCATTAAATGACTTGTTTCCTTATCCTGGAGGTCCTTACATTTAGTGTCATACTATTTGGCCTAATGTCTCTAGATTTTGTTCTATTGTAAATCTCTGCTAGGAGATCCCAAGGTTTCTACTGATTATAACAAATGAGGGAGACTATTGGGCCTATGTTCCTTTGAGTCTGGCTTACTTCACTTAATATGATTTTTTCTAAGTCCATTTCCTTACAAATGGGGCGATGTCGTTCTTTCTGACAGCAGCATAAAATTCCATTGGGTATAAATACCACATCTTGTTGATCCACTCATCAACTGAAGGACATCTGGGTTGGTTCCATATCTTTGGTATGGTAAATAGTGCTGCAGTGAACATCACTGTGCTAGTGGATTTAGTATGCCCTTGTTTTCCAGTCAGAATTTTAACTCTTAGAGAACCTTTGAACTCAAAATGACAGTTTTTCCTTAATGCAAAAATTACAAGCACCATCCCTGTCCCAAGAATTCCAGACTAGCATATGCCTCTTAAAAGAAATACATTCAATTAGAAATAGTGTTGAGACCAAATTACATCACATAGATAAGCCTTTAAAAAACAACAACAACAACAAAAAAAACCAAACCAGTCCTGGCTTAAACTTAGGGCCTGAGCACAGTCCATAGGCTTTCTCAAGGCTAGAGCTCTACCACTTGAGCCACAGCACCACTTCCAGCTTTTTCTATAGACGTGGTACCAAGGAATTGAACCTGGGTCTTCATGCATGCTAGAGAAGCAGTCTACCACTAGGCCAAACTCCCAGTCCACAGATAAAACTTTTTTTAACCGCTTTTAAAGTTTCCTAAGGGGTGATTTTAGAAATACCAATCACATCATACACATCAGATCTCCAGTGTCAATCTGCAATTAAAAAATTAGGTTTAGGTGAACCATCTTCATGCCAGCTTATTCTTTGCCACCATGTGTGGCCTTCTTCTAGGGCCTGTCCCTTTCTCTTGATATTTAAAATACCCAAGCAGTTTTAGATGACCAGAACAATGTTTCCAATATGAGTAGACTTTCACGTTTCACCAGTTTTCCTAGGTTCATACAGAGACCAAGGCAAGCCACCAAAGTAAGTGCAGACTGCCTGACACCCACAGAGCAAGTTAACCCTAGTTGTAAACATTCCATGATGGGTCCAGCCCAAGAGCCCTCATGCCCCTTGACCTAGACTTTTTCATTAGCTTTTGCTTCCTTATTTAAACCTCATAGAAACCCAACTCCTTTTTCTAGCTCAGACACACCATCTCCAACTCCAAGAGAAGGCTGTATCCCTCCCTGCTCTATCTCAATAAATAGTCTTCCGCTGTGCAAGATCAAATCTGACCTGTTTCCTTCCTTTCTCCTTCATTTTCCTAACAGTACTTGACCCCAGATCCTTAAAAAGCCTTTTAAATGCTAAAACCTGATGTTCTTTTTGGAACTAAACTCACCCACTTAAGTTTTTTTCAGAAGATTTAGTGTCTGGAGCCAAAAATGCTGGCCTATTGTCAGGTCCTATTACCTGTGGGAGACTAAACCTAGACACTATCTCCTGCTGCAACTTCTTAACACCTGATCAGTTATCTACAAAGACAAGCAAATACCTTTATCCTCATTTCCCTGTCCCTACCTCTGTGAAATCTACTTCCCAAAACTCTCCAGGCAAAGTGCTACAAGCTCTTAAAACTCCTGGAAGAGGTTGTTTTGCTATTTACTCACTGGCAGCCCGCATACCCTAGTACCAAGGCTATGCACAAAATTTTCAGGTGGGGAATAAAGTAGGTTTGTGACAATAGCTGATAAAGCTTGGTTTCACGTGGGTAATTTGATGTGCTTGTTGCACAAGTTGTTTTCCTAATGCACAAGAAATTAAAATGCTTGGATCTTCCAATGTCTTCCAACCTGAAGGCTAATGTTCTACCTTCAGGTTTTCATCTCAGTAAGCTAGTAATTTTTCTTTGTGGTGTGTGTGTGTGTTTATCTTTGTGCTCAAAGCTAGCACTCTACCAGCTTGAGCCACAGCACCACTTCCAGCTTTTTCTGAGTAGTTCATTGGAGATAGGAGTTTTAGGAACTTTCCTGCCTAGGCTGACTCCATGATCCTCGGATCTCAGTCTCCTGAGTAGCTAGGCTTACTAGAGTGAGCTACTGGTGCCTAGCTTGTGCTATGTTTTAATATCGGCAATACTAGCCTCCTTTCGTCACCATTCTGAATCTTCCCAGCCTACATTCGTCTTCTAAAATCCCCCCCACCCCGCCATTACTAGGATTTGAACTAAGGACCATGCACTTTCTCAGCTTGCTTGTTCAATTGGCTAGCACTCTTATCACTTGAGCCAAGTATCCAGCCAGGTTTTTTTGTATTGTTCCTTTCTTCTAACTTTTGATTCTCATCAATCTCCCTGCTATAGTTCACTCAACAGTGCCTACAAATAGTTGTTTTGTATATTTTATCAAACTTTATTATTGGTAGGAGAAATGGACTGGTAGGAGCTTACTCTTTTATAGCACTTATAATTTTAAATATAAAGACATTTATATATTGTTATATATTTATTATATATGTTATATATTTATATGTTATATTTATTATATTTTCAATATTGATAATACCTTTATAAAAAGGAGGTCCTTTTAGTCTAAGTCAAAAGTTGGGATACCTTGCTCTTGGGGGACATTTGGAATGTCTGGAGACATTTTGCTTGTAATATCTGAGGTGGCGAGGTACTACCTGGATCTATACTGGTTTCTAGGGAGAAGAGACCAGCTGTGCACAGGGGAGGCCCTACAACAAAGAAGTGTCTGGTTCTCAAAGTCCACAGAGCTGAGTTGAGACATGCTGTTCTAAAAACTTTTTGGAGTTATGCTAATTTTATAATGATAATTTGCTGGGTGGCAAAGGGAAATAACCTTATGAAATGTTTTCCTTCACTATTTACGTATTCTTGCAGGGTGATCAATTCTGGCTAATAGTATTTCTCCACAGTTATGTATGGAAATGTACTTTCACTTCATTTAACAAATCAAATATTGTTTAGAAGTTTCATTTTATTTTGAGGGGTTGGGTAGGAAATGTCTGAAGGGTATTTTTGAAAGCTTAAAACCGAATCGCATTTTAGGTTGAATGTACCTATCCTTTTAATCTACCACAATTACATTTCTTTGAATTCCACATTTTACTTCATCGTAGTACTTTGGGAGACTGAAAAATCAGTAGTTCAGTATTCTCAAGAAAGAAAGCGATATCTGAACTGTTAAGTTGGTTTATTGATTCTGTTTTTTCCTGTCTGTTCCACAACACACTGTGAATCTGTCTTTCTTTCTTTATATTTTTCCACCTTACAATTTAATTTGAAATGTAAATTATCTTGGTCCTGAAGTAGCACTTTAAAGAGTAAAGAAGAGAAAAAAAATGAAAAAAACCAACCGTATCTTTCTGTGATTGAATTGGATGTAACCTGACAGGGAATTCCTCTTTAGTAATATCTATTCTAAGAACATTTCTAATTATGTTATATTTAAATATTTGTAAAGTATTGAGATAATTTAGCTAATGGCTGCACAGGAGTCCCTTGTTAGGCACTGTTAGGCACAGTAGGATCTTCTGCATCTCAGATTGTCATTGACATTGTTGCTGGTTCAGATCAGTGATGAAAAAGGAAAATAATGCTTTTTCTCCTTTCTTTTAAAGCTTGATATTCATAATCCTTGAATAGGAGTTAATTAAGAATGATACCAGTTTAGTAACATAATACATAAATTATACTTATTTGCCAACAAAAATAAAGCTTACAAATAGACTATAAGAAGTAAAATTGTTGAAATGAAAATTAATTTAGTTTATTTGAATGCGCCTTATCCCTATTACATCTCATCATTAACACTTTTCTTGAAGGGAGAAAAAGAATCATAGTGTTTCCTTTAGTTCCTTAGTTTCTTTTTTTTGTCCAATTACCATCATTTGTGAGACAAAATTAATATTTCCAGTACTTAAGAAACATTCTTTTTTGGAACAGTTGAGCAGCTGGTGAGATTAGGAAAGAAGAATTCTCAATTGCTTGTTACTGTTGGCTTCTGGATACCTTTGCTGAAAAGATGCAGGAATCTGTACAAATGCTCCTCTTTCCTTATTTCTAAGGCTTAAAAACTTGAAAACATTTAATTTGACATTATGTTCAGGGTCTTGATGTTATTGTGATGAAGTCACAATTACATTAGTCAGTTAGTGCCACCTGCGAGTTACATATTTTGCTTTCCAAACTTCTAATTGTGGAGTTAGGAGTGTACTACTTTGTTTTTCATGTTAGACTAGGCAGTTCATTCTTACGCAGATTTGATTTGATTTTTAATTTTTTATTGCTATTATATAGGTGATGTACAGTCGGTTTACAGTTACATAACTCAGGTAATGAGTACATTTTTTTGTGTGTGGGGGGGGGTCATGTGGCTTGAACTCGCCCTGGGCACTGTCCCTGAGCTCTTCAGCTCTAGGCTACCACCCTACCCTTGAGCCAAGCCCCACTTCCCATTTTCTAGAGGTTAATTGGAGATAAGATAAGGTCCTTTTGTGCCCGGGCTGGCTTTGAACTTTGATCCTCAGATCTCAGCCTCCGGAATAGCTAGGATTATAGGCTTGAGCCACTGTGTCCGGCTATGAGTACATTTCTTTTTGGACACTGTCATCCCTTTCCTTGCTATCTCCCAGTTGTTTTTGTTTGTGTTATACAATATTTTTATGCCTTTATACTTCATGAGCCTTTAAAAAAACAGCTTTGTGCAATATAGCTGACACAATGGGCTGCACATTTAAAATATGCAAACTGGTAAGTTGGGGCATATGTTTATATTCATGAGACAGTGACAACAGTTAAAATGGTGACTACATCCTTGCCCAACTTGGACATCTATTGATCTACTTTCTGACACTGTGTATTTGTTCATTTTTTTCCAGAATTGTATATTTGTAGAATAATTTATGATATACTTTGTAAAAGTCTGTTTTCATTTTACTCAACTGTTTGATTCATCTCTGTTCTTATTATTGATGGAAGTATTCCAGCTTGTTTCTCTATTCATGTACTAATGGAAATTTAGGTTGTTTCCAGGATTTTATTATTAGAAGTAATGCTGTTTGTCAGGAAAAGTTGTATACAAATCATTGAATGGACATAGGCTGTCATTGTTTTTGAGTCATATGTAAATGAGAATGGTTATTGTAGGTGATTTTTATAAGTAACCCCAAATTTACCACAATGTCTTTCCAAAGTGATTAAAGTATTTTGCATTCCCAGAAAGTTCATTTCCTTTTATGTCCTTGTTATGCTCTTTTCAAGTTTAGTTGTCATGCATATTTATTGGCATCTTATTGTAGCTTCAATTTCTACTTTTCCCAGTGGCTCATCATGTCAACCATCATTTCATTCTTTTTTTTTTTTTTTTTTTTTTTGCCAGCTCTGGGCATTGTCCTTGAGCTTTCTCAAGACTAGTAGTGCTCTACCATTCGAACCTCAATACCACTTCTGTGTATATGGTACTAAGGAATTGAACCCAGGCCTTTGTGCATGCTAGGCAAGTACTCTACCACTAGGCCACACTTCTGGCCCCCACCTTTTCATTCTTACTTGTTGGTTATATATTGTTCTAGTGTAAACATTTCTGTGTGGGTTTTTGAATGAATGCAAATCTTCACTTTTCTGACATAAATGTTCAGGTGTGTAGTTGCAGATCATGACATATTTTCATGGTTAAGTTTTAAACAAACTCCTACAGTTCTCCATAATGCTTATACTATCTCATATGATCACTGGCAATGCATATAAGTGATACAATATTTTCACATCCTAATTTTCATGTTAAATGTTGTGGGATGATTGATCTCTGACTCCCAAAAGACTAAGATTACAGGCTTGGGCTACTATGCCTTTTTAAAGAAAAGTCCATGATCCTGTTTGAGTTAATTTTATAGACAAATGAAACTTAAATCGAACTTTTTTCATTTTGAACTTATGGATATCTAATTGTTCTAAAAACCATTTGTTTAAAAAAGGTTTTTCCCCCATTACATTGCTTTTGTACATTTATCAAAAATAAGTTGGAAGGCTGGAGGGATGGCTTAAGTAGTTGAGCTCCTGCCTAGTTAGCTTGAGACCCTGAGTTCACATTCACATCCTAGTCTTCCTCTCTCTCTCTCTCTCTCTCTCTCTCTCTCTCTCTCTCTCTCTCTCTCTCTCTCTCTCTCTCTCTCTCTCTCTCTCTCTTTCTCTCTGTCTGTCTGTCTGTCTCTCTCTCTCTGAGTCTCTCTCAGAGAGACTTTCAGTAATACATTCTTTTGTGGGTTTATTTCTTCATCTCCATTCCATTCATTGATTTATGCGTTATATTCCTCTGATAATCCCATACAGACTCGATTACTTTAGGGAAATGCTAAGTCTTGCTAGCAGAAATGGATTCTTCTTGGTTTATTTTTATCTTGAAAAATTATTAGCTATTCTAAATCTCTCTTCACATATACTTTACTGTGAGATTTTTTTTAAATGAGAATTGTATTAAACCTGTGTATACTTTTAGGAGAATTGATGTTCTTTGGCTAGGGAAAGATGACTTTTATTAAGGTTTCTTTAGTGTGCTTACAGTTGTTTCTAGGTTTCTGACTTCTGTAGGTCTTAACTCTGGGTTCTATCTACTATCTACCTACCATCTATTTATCTATCTATCATCTATTTAGCAAATGTAGGGAACTCTCCTCCATGTCATTCATTAAGTCAAATATTCCTTAGCAGGCTTAACTTTCTCTTCCCACCTTCAGAGTTGTTGTTGGGTGTGGAATTTGAACTCCGGGCCTGGGTGCTGTCCCTAAGCATTTTGTGCTTAAAGCTACTACCCTACTATGTTGAGCCATAGCTCCACTCCTGGCTTTTAGTTGGTTAATTTGAAATAATGTCTCATAGCCTTTCCTGACTAGACTAGCTTTGAACTGTGACCCTCAAAATAGCCTTAGCCTCCCAAATAGCCAGGATTATAGGCATGAGCCACCAGTGCCCAGCTTGTTTTATATCTTATGTCCAGATTTTTTTACATCTACTTAGTGGGAAAAACAGGGAAACATACATCCACTTCATCTTCCTAAAAGAGGATATTATACCTTCTTCTTCTTAAGTTAACAGTGGATATAGAATGCTTTCATATTAGTATATAAATGATATACTTTATATTATTATATTGTATTTCACATCATGAATGTACCATAAACTTTTTTTTTTTTTGCCAGTCCTGGAACTTGAAGACAGGACTTTCTCAAGGCTAGCGCTCTATTACTTGAGCCCCAGCTCCACTTCTGGCTTTTTCTGTATATGTGGTACCCAGGGCTTCATGCATACTAGGTAACCACTCTACCTCTAGGCCATACTGCGGCACATACCATAAACTTTTAAAGTCAATTCTCTGTGAATGAGTATTTAAGTTACTTTCATCTTTTTTCTGTTATTAACAGTGTTCCATGAATAACTTTATCATATATATGTATGTGTGTATATGTATTTTTATGTATGGCAATATAGTATAGGTATAAGATAATGTTTTAGGAGTACCACTGTTGAGTCAAGGCTATATGTATTTTAGTTTGTTATTGTTAGATAGTGATAAATACCTTTCATACAGAATATTTTTCTGAATAGACCTGCATGTTGTTTATAGAGTCTGGACTTTACGTTATTTGAGACTGAGCCCTTATGAAAGAGAATATCACATATTTTCTGTAAGATTATATGTAGGTATATTTTATACAGCATCAGTTGATAAAGTAAAGTATTTTTTTTTGGCCACTAATCTAATCTTGGATACTTGGATACGTGCTATGTGTAGTATGCCTAGTGTAAGGTTTTACAATATCTTAACCTATTTCTGCAAATATAGCTTCAACTTCTTATTTGGGCTTAAATTAGGCTCTGTGACTGAAGATGTCAATTAATCAATATCTCTAAGTTTAATAGGTCATTCCAATTCATATTTCTTTTGGCTTGAATAATAACTTATTTCCTAACTTATCATTCCTTTCAGCCCAGTAGACTCCAAAGGATTTTTTTTTTTTTGCCAGTCCTGGGCTTGAGCTCAGGGCCTGAGCACTGTCCTTGGACTTTCTCAAAGCCAGAGCTCTACCACTTGAGCCTCAGCATCACTTCCGGCTTTTTTCTATGTTTGTGGTACTGAGGAATGAACCCGGGTCTTTGTGCATGCTAGGCCAGCACTCTACCACTAGGCCAAACTCCCAGTCCCTCCAAAGGATTTTTCTGTTTCTGATTAGATGAACAAGTAATAAGCTGCTGATTTATCATTTTGAATGAAGTCCTTTTGTGTATATATTCTGTATTCCTTAGGTTTGGTTTCTTTTGTTTATCACAGTGTTCATGTTGTTACATATACCTTTCTATTGTTATGCAATAATCTTCCATATGGATTGATCACAATTTATTCATTCTTCTGTAGAATGGATTGTTTCTAGCTCTTGTTTATTATTAATAGCATTGCAGTGTATACTTTGTATATGTGATTTGACAGACCTGTCTTACTGTCTCTTGTAATATTTCTAGTCAGGACCCATGTAATCTCATAAAAGTGTCTACTGAATTTACTCCTTACTTTGTTCACTACCCATATTTACAATTTTCTAAGTTGGTACCACTCAACTTTTATTTATGCTAGAAGGCTTTGTTAGTTACAAAGCAGTAAGTAACTTTTGTTTGTAGTTGCTGGAGCCAAGGTAGATGTGGTATATGACCCTTTATCTGCATAGAGTACTGTTGGGATTCCTCATGGTTGATTTTTTTTTTCTTTTTTGCCAGTCCTGGGCTTGGGCTCAGGGCCTGAGCACTGTCTTTGAGCTTTCTCAAGGCTAGAGCTCTACCACTTGAGCCACAGCATCACTTCTGACTTTTTTCTATGTATGTGGTACCAAGGAATTGAAGCCAGGTCTTCATGCATGCTGGGTAAGCACTCTACCACTAGACCAAACTCCTGGCCAGTTGATTTCTTTTTTTTTTTTTGCCAGTCCTGGGGCTTCAACTCAGGGCCTGAGCACTGTCCTTGGGCTTTCTCAAGACTAGAGCTCTACCACTTGAGCCACAGCACCACTTCTGGCTTTTTCTATGTGTGTGGTTTGGAGGAATGAAGCTCAGGGCCTTGTGCATGGTAGGCAAGGGTCTCCTGGCCCATCATAGTTGACTTTTGACCTTTCCAGACAGTCTTCGGCAGAAGGTAATGTGGTTTTGAATTCTCAGTGCCTTCCAGCTCACATTCTTGATCTCTGGATTTCTTCTCCAGCATCGCAGCAGAACTGATGTCAGGCCTCATCCCCTTGTCTGTTTGGCACACTGCCTTTGCACCTTCACAGCAGGAGTACTCTTGGCCACCTTTGATATAATGATTCCTAACCATGTTAAATATATATATATATATTATGATAAATATGTATATCTTTTTTTTTTGGTGGGTCACGGGGCTTGATCTCAGCCTGGGTGCTATCCCTGAGCTCTTCAGCTCTAGGCTACGGCCCTATCCTTGAGCCAAGGCCCACTCCCCATTTTCTAGAGGCTAATTGGAGATAAGAGTCTCTGGTCCTTTTGTGCCTTTTGTGAACATTGATCCTCAGATCTCAGCCTCCTAAATAGCTGGGATTACAGGTGTGAGCCACCACCCCCAGCCTAAATATGTATATGTGTGCAGTTAATTACTGTTAATAGTGGGCATTGTCTTTAGTCAGTTTATCTGCTATAATTTGGGAAGTTTTCCTAGAGACATTTTCCTTTCTATAACTACCATAAATAACATGTATAGCTATCAGATTGATACCATCATAAAAATCTTCATAATGGTATTTCTTTTACTATATCACTTTTTGAAATAATTTCTTTTGCTATGTCCCTTACTAAAATATAGTTAGCAAATATTTTTGAATTAAAATGTTATTCAAGTATTTCACGGGGTCATATTCTGAAATGTTGAAGATAATAAAATATTCCCCTCCTCCAACCATGGAAAAAATGTACCAAGCATTATTTACACACGATTTATTCCTTATGGTTTCCTTTTTCTTAATGGCCTTTGGTTTGTGTTTAAAATGTGAAAAACTTTCCTGTTTCTTTCTTCCTGTCTCAAAAATCTACTGTGGATGTTTCCATTTTTGCTGATATATAGCTCTAGCAGATATGATTCCTCAGTGTCATGTTCAACTTTAAGTCTGTGTTGTTGACCTTCCCAAGAGAAAAACTTGCTATATGGACTGGCATACATTCGTTATGATCAGTATTTATGAGTAGCTCATGAATTATACTGGAATTTAGGGTTTAGAGTGGGCTTTATTTCAAAAACAAGTTTGCCAAAGAGATTACAAAGGGGTTTATAGTGATTTCTTTGAAAAGTATCCCTATTGTATGTCTCTGGCTTTCTGCATTCTAAATATGTGTGTGATTACTGCTTTTGCTGTTTATATGTGTTTATATGTGTTTGTATAGATAATCTGTTGTTCTTAATATGCATTTCAAAAACATTAGTTCCTAACAGGGATCCACATTTCCACCCAGATGCTTTTTTTTTTTTTTTTTTTTTTTTTTTTGCCAGTCATGGGCTTGAGCTCAGGGCCTGAGCACTTTCCTTGGACTTTCTCAAGGTTAGAGCTCTACCACTTGAGCCTCAGCACCATTTCTGGCTTTTTTCTATGTATGTGGTACCGAGGAATTGAACCCAGGTCTTCGTGCATACTAGGCAAGCACTCTACCACTAGGCCAAACTCCAGCCCCCCAGATGCTTTTTTAAACTGTGTTCTATGAAATGTATTATTCTAAGATACTAAGTAAAGTGGTATAAAATATATTGTTAAATAAGCTTCTTATATCCATCTTGAGAGATTCACAAGACACATTAATATATAAAGGCTCTTGCTTTATGCAGAAAATCAATTGTCTAGAGGCCAGGAGCATGGTCTAGTGGTAGAGTGCTTGCTTAGCATGCATGAAGCTCTGGGTTCTATTCCTCAGTACCACATACACAGAAAAACCTGGAAGTGGTGCTCTGGCTTAAGTGGTAGACCACTAACCTTGAGAAAGCTCAAGGACAGTGCCTGGGCCCTAAATTCAAGTCCCTGGACCAGCAAAAGAAAGAAAGAGGAAGCAAAGAAAGAAGGAAGGAAGGAAGGAAGGAAGGAAGGAGAGAGAGAGAAAAAGAAAGAAAGAGAGAAAGAAAGTTTAGTTCAGCATATGTGCTGAGCATATTGGCTTGGGAAGTGTTGCAGAATATAAGGTTTACTTTGTAATGTTTAAAAACATCAAGTAACATTGACTACATGTGATTACATGTTCAAGAATTTGAAGCAGTAGCCAAATTGTACTTTTTGGAGTGTATTTTCTTGTAGAAGTTACATCTTTCAGAATAGTGTCAGGTTTTTTTTTGCCCTTGAAATACTTCTTTCTGTGTTTTTGATCATTTATAAAAGTAATTTGTAAAACTCTAAGAACTGTGCTATTTGTCGGAAAGGGATTCTTTGTTTCTGTTGTCATTATTTACTTCGTTACTTTTATACAAGAATTATCTTTAAAAAGCATGTTTACTATTTCAGAGAGCGTGACACAGGAAAGGAGGCCTCTCAAACTTGCCTTTATGTCAAGAGGTGTTGGGGACAAAGGTTCATCCAGTCATAATAAGCCAAAGGTTACAGGTATGGCATACTAGGGTAATTTATATAATACCTGATTCCCCCTACCCCAAAGGTTATAAACTATTAGGCCTTAATATTTTGCAGACTTTTTTCTCTCAAATATATTAAATGAACCAAAATTTTATATAGATAGCATTGTTTAATACCAACCAAAACTTGCCTACTTAAAAAAAAGTAATGAACAACAACAACAACAACAACAACAACAAAACCCTAGTGATTGAGCTATTTTCTATGAAGACTTTTGTCTTCTCTGGTCCCTAACAGCTGGATTTTGACACCCCTTACTTGCAACAGTATATTATAGAATAATTATATTCTATAATTATTATATAGAGTTGTAGCTATATAAAATAATTACATACAGATAACATTATATAGGATAATGTGTTCTGGAGATTAATTGTATGTATTTTACTAGCTAGATGGGGCACAAATTAAATTCTAAAATGCTAAGGAAAAATTTGTCTCTTTCAGAAGGGTCATCATGATAAATGTGAATTTCACACCTCTTTTTCTATTAGCTTCCACATACTTTGTAGATTTATAGCTAAACAAACTCAACAGCTCATTTAAAAATTCTTAAGAATTTTTAACTCAACTGTTAATTAAGGAAAGAATATTTTCCCCTCAATTATCCCGTGAACAAAGGAAATTTAAAGAATACTTCAGATAATATTAGACCCCAAGAATTAGAATTAGTTGCAGGATATATAGGTAGCAGTATTTATTATATTAACCCCTAGATATATGATAGCTCAAACTTTCTACTTTGGCTTTATTTTCTAAGATAGGTTTGAACTCCTGGAGTTGGGCACTCCAAGAGTCAACTCCTTCCTTAGCTTCCCAAGTAGTTGAGACAAAAAGTGCTATCATTGTACTCAGCAGGGTATGTTAATTGTGTTACAGCAATTCTGAGTTAAAAACATGAAGTATACAGCTATCATGTGTAAAAAGGAAAAAATGGTGGCTTTTGAATGAGTTCTGGAGACTGTACTTGCTCTCTCCTAACACAGCCTGTTAATACTTAAGGCAGGGCAGAGTCTGGAAACGTTTATGGCATGCTGTACTAACACTTGCATTTAATAATGCTGATATATAAAACATACAAATACTTCATTTTTTCATACATGAGAAAATTAAGAAAGTTGATGACCAGCAATTCTGTAAGTTTAAATATTAAACCTCTTGAACATTTTCTAAGTTAAAATACATTTTTTGCAATGTTGGGAATCAAACCCAGGGCTCACTCATACTAGGCAAGTATTCTACCACTCAGGAATATAGTCAAACTCAACCTACCCCTAAAGTTCTTTTTCTTAATGCTGGGGATTGAATCCAAGGCCTCAGGTATGCCAGGCAAGTACTTTACCACAGAGATACACCTTCACCCCTCTACCGTAGTGTTGAATAAATTTAACTTAATTTATGAGTTAGTTATATATAGCCTTAGAAGATTAATTTCTCTTTCTCTTTCTTACTAGGAATTAACCCAGGCTCTATTACTTTTGTGTTTGCTATTATTTTTATCAATTAGTTAATTCATTAATTATTGTTACTTGGGCCTTGTCATTGTCCCATAGCTCTAATCTCAGCTTTTGGTGGCTAATTGGAGATGAGTCTCATGGAGTTCCTGTCTGGACTGACTTTGAGTCAAGATCCTCAGTAGCTAGGGTTATAGTTGTGAGCTGCCATCCTTTTTTTTGTGTGTGGGGGGGGTCATGGGACTTGAACTCTGGGCCTGGGCACTGTCCATGAGCTCTTCAGCTCAAGGCTACTGCCCTACCCCTGGGGCCTGGGTGTTGTCCCTGAGCTCTTCAGCTCAAGGTTACCACCTTACCCTTTGAGCCACAGCCCCATTTCCGGTTTTCTAGTGGAGATAATTGGAGATAAGAGTCTTACATTCTTTAGTGCCTGGGCTGGCTTTGAACCTTGATCCTCAGATCTCAGCCTCCTGAGTAGCTAAGATTACAGACGTGAGCCACTGCACCTGGCTCACCTGGCGTTTAAAAAAACATATCTTTAAATAGCTTTATAAAGTTATTGATTCAGCATGTCAGTTTATGTGTACAGTGCTTAATGCTCAACCCAGTTTGCACTGTGATCATCCTACTTGTGCCTCTGCACATTGAGGAGGTGAGAGGCGTGCATACCGTGGCCAAGTAGCTAGGATTATAGACATGCCCCACTGTGCCCAACAGAAATAGGACCATCTCTGGAAATGAACTGTTTTAAAATGCAGTCGTGTGTCACTAATGGGGATACAGTCTGAGAAACGCATCATTAGGCCATTTTATCTTTGTATAAACATCAAGCCATGTTATTTACACAGACTTTGATGCCCTAGACTATGTGGTGTAACACTGAAGTATATGCAGTCTTCCATCAACTGAAACATCCTCACCCATTATTATGGATGATTGTTGTGAACCAACAGATTCATAAAATAAGACTTGGGAATGGTGATTTTGACTTTTAAGAATAAACTTCTCTAGAAATGAGAAACTGAGCAGGCTCTCATTTGTTTCAGTTCTCTTCCTATATTAACTCTAGGGGTGAAAGAAAGATCTTTGTATTGTAGCCACATTGGTTACCAAATTTTCAAAAGTTGAAGATACTAATAAAAATGTGTTGTGTACCTACTGGTTGCTGGTTGTGTGAACAGTTGTTTGCACTATATGCATATTCATTACTCTTTAAATAAACACCTTTTATATAATATTGACTACTTTTTAAAGGAACTTTTTTTGTTCTATAGGATCTACCTCAGACCCTGGAAATAGAAACAGATCTGAATTATTTTATACCTTAAATGGGTCTTCTGTTGACTCACAACCACAATCCAAATCAAAAAATACATGGTACATTGATGAAGGTAATCCATAATTTTAGTGTTCTTTGTAATTAACTTCTGCTTTCATCAGAGAAAAATTGCTTTTTTAATCATCTGCAGTTTGGGGAAATAATAGACAATTATTAATATGGCTGAACTACAATATTATACATAACAAAATGCACCAATATTAATAAAACAATCATTTGTGTTATAGCTTGTTCTAATCTCTTCTGCTTAAGTGAGAATCTCTACTGTTAATTTGCTCATTAAAGACTATTTTGATTGGGTTTTTCTTTTAAAACTAAAATTAATTTTGCTTGTCAGCTTACATTATCTATTCACAGGAAGATTTAATGATTACATTTCTACAACTTTTACAATATATTCCTATGAAACTCACCCTCTCCATTACTGTCCTTTCTCACTTTCCCAAAATAATTTCAACAGGGTTCCTTGTAAACTATTTCACTGTACTTATCCTCTCACTATATATTTCAAATTTCTTCACCATCTATTATTCTTTTTCTCCTCTCTCTTCCTGTCTCAGGAAGATTGCTAAGTAGTCTTTTAGTTAATTCATATCCTGTGTGTATCCATATGTAGTTATATAAATATATGTGTGTTTGTATGTGTCTGTATATAGGTACATGGCTGTGAATATGTAACTCTTTTAGGGCTCCTAGCCACATGTGAGTGAAAACAGGACATTTTGTTTTTTTGAGCCTGATATCTTACTTAGTATGATGTTTTCCAATTGTAGTGATTTTCCTTCAAATCACATGATTTTTTAGTTTTTATTATGTCTATGTAACATTCTTTAGTATTCCTTAATATTTCACATTGTTTTCATACATGCATCTGAGGTTGGGCACTTTGGCTGATTCTATCATTTAGTTATTGTGAACAGTGCTGCAATAAACATGTATGCAAGTATCTTTTTGGCATAGTTACTCTCCTTTGGATCTATGTCTGATAGTGGTAAACTAAGGCCATAAGGAAGCTCTGTCCTGGTTTACATTCCCACCAACAGGGTTTCTTTTTCCTCAGCTCCTTGACAGTGTGTATAATTTTCTTTACGGTTGCCATTCAATCAGGGTAACATGGAATCTTAATTTTTTTTTTTTTTTTGCCAGTCCTGGGCTTGAGCTCAGGGCCTGAGCACTGTCCTTGGACTTTCTCAAGGCTAGAGCTCTACCACTTGAGCCTCAGCACCACTTCCGGCTTTTTTCTATGTATGTGGTACCGAGGAATCGAACCCGGGTCTTCATGCATGCTAGGCAAGCACTTTAACCACTAGGCCAAACTCCCAGCCCTGGAATCTTAATTTTGATTTGCATTTCTTCTGTAGCTAAGGATGTCGAACATTTCATATGTCTGTTAGCCATTTGTATTTCATCTTGAAAGAACTGTCTTGATTAATTGAATTATTCTGTTACTATAAAGTGGCAAAGATTTTTCTCCCATTCTGATAGCTATTTATTTTGCAGTTTAAAAACTCCTTAATTTGTTATCATATTTGTTTGTGCATTCTTACTTTCATCCTCTGAGCATATGGAATCTTACTCAGAAAATGTATAGCCTATACCTATATTGTCTAGAATTTTGTTCCATTTTCCTGTAGTACACTTGAAGTTTCAGGTCTTAATTTGAGCTCTGATCCAGGTGGAGTTGATGTTTTGTTCAGGTGGAGGTACAGTTTTGGTTCTGTTTTGTTGGTTCTGCTTTGATTGGTCAACTGTATTTTCCAGCTTATTTTGGTATGGGTTTGCAAAGTAAAACCTCATGATTCTTTGTATTGCTTTGGTATTTTTTTGTGTGTATTTTTCCCCTTGTTTTTGTTTGTTTGTTTGTTTGTCAAATTAGCTAAGGCCTATCCATCTTATTTTTTCAAAGAATTCACTTCTTGTGTAATTGATTCTTTATGTAAGTTTTTAGTTTACATTTCATTCAAGTTCTGTCCTATTTTTTTTTTACTATTTCTCTTCATCTACTAGTTTTAAGTTTTGTTTGTTCCTGTTTTTATAGAAGTTTGAGTTGCATTACAGCTATTAGAATGCTTTTTTCTGTAAACACTCATGACTATACATTTTCTTCTTAATTTTCCTTTTAATACTTCCTTTGCTATATCCTAGAGGTTTTGGTAGGATATATTTTCATTTTCATTAGTTTTCAGGAACTTTGCATTTTCTATTTCTTCATTGTACCACATCATTCAAAAGTGTGTTGTTCAGTTTCTGTGTGCTTGAATATTTTCTGTAGTATTTTTTTTTGCTGTTTTGCTCTAGTTTTAAGTCCATTAAGGTCTAATTTCTTTTGTTTGCATTATTCCTTTCATTAATCTGAAGTGACCTTCTGTGTCTCTTCTGATTTTAGCTTATAGTCTCTTTTATCAGATATGTCTAGCTACTCATCTAGTTCTCAGTATCCATTTGGGAGGTCTTTTTCCATCTTTCTTGTGGCACCTCCCCTCCCCCCACACACACTTTAAGCCTGTTTGCCAACGAGATATGCTTCCTGCAGGCAACTAATGGTTAGATCTTGTTTATTGATCCCAGTTAACATTTTCATTGGAGAATTAAACCATTAATATTCAGTGGTAATATTGGGAGAAATGCTGTATTTCTTGTCATTTTGTTGTATTCTGTTTTTCTTTCCTCTTTCTGCTTTGATAATCTGCTTCTCTAGTAAAATACATTCTTTCTTGTATTTTTTTTTTTTTTGCTTTTGCTTTTCTTCTGTGGTAGGAGTCTCCTAAGTAATTTTGTAGTGCTCATTTAGCTATCATAAATTCCTTTGGATTTTGTTTGGCATAGAGAGTTTTTATTTCTTCATGAATTTTGATGTATAATTTCACTAGGTAAAGTAGGTTCACAATTATCTTTCAGGACTTATATGTTTGCATGCCCTCCATGCATTTAGTGTATTTGTCAAGTATCTGCTGTTATTGTAAAGGGCTTACCATTGTAAGTAACTTGTTCCCTCCTTTGTTCAGCGTCCTGTATTTTTATTGTGTATTTAATATTTTTACTCTAGTGTAGCTGGGGATGTTTCTTCTGCATCTTGTTCTTTTGTTCTATAAATCTCCCTCACACATTGATACTTTGTTTCTTGACATTTGGGGAAGTTTTTTGCCATTATTTTCTTGGATACATTTTTTTTTTTGCTTTTTCTTTTTTTTATTATAGAGGTAATGTATGGAGGGGTTACAGTTACATTTGCCAGATAGTGGGTGCATTATTCTCAGACATTGATACCCCTTCGTATGTTTTTGTCCCCATTTCTCTTCCCTTACCCCTCCCGGTCATCTTGTTTTCCCCCCTTCCCTTTCCTATTTTAAATAAAAAAATAAATGCGTATACAATATACCAGGTAACAATGTCAGATACAGTAACAATATGAGATTAATCAAAGGGCAACAAAGGAGAAGAGAAATAACATAGTATGTTAAAAAACAACAATCACCCAAGATAAAGCTCTTGTTTCAATATCCTAGAGACCCTTTCATTTAGTTTCATCCTATATGACCTTATGTACCTTGGATACGTTTTTGATGACTTTAGTTTTAAATCCTCGTCTTTCCCACAATTTGTAGCTTTGATCTTATTTTTTAGAAGTTATTTTAACTTTTAATTTTCCTCTACTAGCATTGGCTAATAAGACTGGCTTTTGGCTGCAATATACATAAGTTGAGTATTTGAAAGGCATTTAAGACAAGGTCAGTTTTTCAAAGTCAAGCTTTGGTCTTTTGATTACATCTAAAAGTTTCACCAAGTCCTTTTAGAAGATATCTTGTAAGTGTTCCTTTAATATCCTTGACTTGATCTTCAACCTCAGATACCACGTTTTCAGCTTCTGTTCTATTACTAAGGCTTTCAATTGCATTTTCTTATTTGGAAAGCTGAGTTCATTTTCAAGATTTTGATTTTTTTTCAGTTTTCATCTTTATTGAATTTTCTTATGCCCTGCATTGCCTTCTTGAACTCATTCAGATTTTTGTTCATTTAATTTCTCTTGTTATTTTTTCATTTTATCTTGCTTTTTGTTTAAATCCTCTTTGAATTCGTTCAGTTCTTTAAAAATCTGTTCTTTTATATTGCTAACCAATCTTATTGTTTTATTGAACTCTTATTTAGACTTTTTTTTCCTTTTTACTGTCACTTAATTCCTTTATTGTGGCAATTAATAGTTTTTGAGGGAGATGTTGCCTTGTTTGTTCATGAAATTTATGATCTTTCACTGGGACTTAGGTATCTTGGGCCTGAATTTGTTGAGTTTTCAATCTCCTTTATACTTTTAGTTTGTGGTTTCTTACAGATTTATTAAGCTAGGGTGATGGATCAGGGGTGATATATGGAGTGGGAGGCTGAGTTTTAGTTGACAGCTGATTTAAGACCTGGAGATACTATATATGGAAATTTCCTACTATAGGTAGGAAATTTGGTTTCACAGATTATTGTAGCTGGTAAACCTTAGCTTTGTATCTCTGTGGTAAATTGAATGAAGCCCAACCATCCTAGTGTTCTAATCTTTTTAGATGGATAGAGAATCTAAGGTGTATCTTTGTGCTCCAAGATATTTTTGTTATTGTTGACCATGGGGCTTGAACTCTGGGCTTGGGCGCTGTCCCTGAGCTTTTCAGCTCAAGGTTACCACTCTATCCTTGAGCCACAGCACCATTCCTGTCTTCTAGTAGTTAACTGGAGATAAGAGTCTCTTGGACTTTAGTGCCCAGGCTGGCTTTGAACCTGGATCCTCAGATCTCAGCTTCATGAGTAGCTAGGATTACAGGCGTGAGCCACCATGCCCAGCCTCTAAGATGTTTCTTAAACAAGATAATATTAAAAAGGAGGCAAAGGACCAGGAGCGTAGCCTAGTGGTAGAGTGCTCGCCTAGCATGCATGAAGACCCGGGTTTGATTCCTTAGTACCATATACACAGAAAAAAGCCAGAGTGGGGCTATGGTTCAAGTGGTAGAGCTCTAGCCTGAGAAAACTCAAGGACAGTGCTCAGGCCCTGCGTTCAAGCCCAGGACTGGAAAAAAAGTGAAAACAAACGAAAGAACAAAACAGAAAAAACAACAGATAGACAAGCCAGGAAATGAAAAACAAAACACAAAACACAAAATGATGTCCATTTAGTCTAGTTGCTATGTATGAGGTAGGTAATAAGTAAGATTTGGGTTGGGGAGCTGGGATAGGGGAGAATATGAGTGATATAAGACATAAGGAAGGCTGTAGGCAAGGAATGAACTTGATTCAAAAGAATACCAAAACCCAGATCATGGGATTCAGGATCAAAATACAAGATTAGATGGGATAGGGTGAGGGTTTGTGCTACATGTAGAAGTTAAATTGTAAATTGCCTTCATCTGATTTACAGAAAAATATAAGCCATCCCATTAAATACAACATTGAAAACAGTTGACTCAAAATAGGAAGAAAGACAAACACATGTACTTATTCTTTGTGTCTGGGGGACTGCAGCTCTTTCCAGGATAGGATTTAAAGCCAGTGCCAAAGTGTGTATTTTCTGTGGTTCAGTGAGAATTCCAGCCATAGGTTTTCTGGTACATTGTTCATCAGCTTTTACAGCCTATGGCTTTCTGTCTGCAGTGTGGTTTCCTGTATGTAGCACAGTTATATGATTTTGTTTTCTCCGTGTCTGTAGTCCTATTTTTGAGGGTACAGGTAGTCTTCCTTTCCTCAGAATTCTTCCTTGCCACAGAGCTTGAAGGCTTGTTTAATCGATATTCCCTCAAGAAAATCTTATTCTGGTAACTTTCTTATATAGGATTTGGCCTCTGTGTCAGCAGTTCTGGAGAGTTGTTAACAATCCTAGGGAGTATGTAGTGGGACCACTGGGGACTCTCAGCTCTGCTGGCCTCTGATGTACTCAGGGCCTGTCTAGAGTGTCCATAGTTCAGCTCACTCTTCCACTCTCTTTTTTGGTAGATTTACACGTGCCTTTTCATATGGAGATTTCTTTCCAGATAAAGGAACCTAGTAAAACCATATGTTTTCATAATCTACATATTTTTTTATGTTAGTGGTTATACCAAGTGCTACAGATTTGTCTATGGAAAACGTGAACAAAATTACTGTTTCTGTAAAACTTATATTCTAGTTTTATAATTTCCATGATAGTAAGTGTACCAACAGATAAGATTGTCATGACATATTGAGAAGGAATTGACAGGGTGTCACAGCTAAGTAGGAAGCCAACTACCAGGTAGTTTGGATAAGATTCTGAGGAAAGTATATTTGAAAATGAACTTGTTAAATAACTTCAAGCGCATTCCTAGTAGAGGAAATGGGCCAGGTGCTGTGTTCAACAGATGTGTTTCAGAAACAAGAAATGTGTCCATAGCCAAAGGAAGGAGAAGTTAGTGGTATGGGATAGGGAGGATCTACATCCATGATCTCCTAGATCTTGCTAAGAAATTTATTTCTAAGAATACCAGAGAAACCATTGGAAGGTTCTAAATTTAGGCTTGAAAAATATGATCACTTGTTACTGTATCATGAGTAGATTGAAGAGGGGCAAGACGGGAGGCAGGGAAGTCTGGTGAGAGGTTGGGACGCAAGGGAATAATTATAATGACCCAGACTAAGGTGATGGTAGAAGTGGAATAGATGAACTTCAGATAGATGGATTCAGGTGTCAGGCTTAGGGGTTTGAAAGCTTGGGTGAGAAGAGACTAATTAAAAACACTTGGAAGTTGGGTGCGGTGGCTCACACCTGTAATCCTAGCTACTCAGGAGGCTGAGATCTGAGGATCGAGGTTCAAAGCCAGCCTGGGCACAAAAGGACCTAAGACTCTTATCTCCAATAACCTCTAGAAAACAGGAAGTAGGGCTTGGCTCAAGGTTAGCCTTGAACTACAGAGCTCAGGGACAACAACCAGGCCCAGGGGTAGGGTGATAGAGCTATCACCCAGGCCTAGTTCAAGTCCCATGACCTCCCCCCCTCCCCACCAAAAAAAAAAAAACAAAACAAAAACAGCACACACTTGGAATACACCAGGTACTGGCACTGTTGGCTCTTGCCTCTAATCCTAGATACTCCAGAAGGCTTAGACCTGAGGGTCATGGTTTGAAGCCAGCCTGGATAAGATGTCTGTGAAACTCTTATCGCTCACTACCAAAAGCCAGAAAGTGGAGGTATGGCTCAAGTGGTAAAGTGCTAACTTTGAGCAAGAAAGCTCAGAGGTAGTGCCCACTCCCTGAGTTCAAGCTCCTGGCCCCGCACACTCTCCCCCCCTCCCGCCCACCACCACAAGACGAAACAAAAGTAGAACCAAAATATTTTGGTACCAAAAATTTTTAGATGGTTCAGGTATAAAGAACAATAAGTAGAAAATATACTGATATCAAACTAGTCATTATCCTCTTTATGAAAAAGATTATTCTGATTATCTTAGGAATCCTCTGGGGACCTCTTCAGTCTCAGCCTCTTGATTCCCTCCACTGAGCTACCAGCATTTTTAGTTTCATGTTTTGTCAATCTGTTCCTTTTTTATTATAGTATTACCAGTTGTGTTCATATAGTGACATGTTAGTTCTACATGTTTTTGAAGTATATATGCAAGGAATCAGATTGTATGCATTGCTATAGTTTTCTTAACATTATGTTCCTAAGATTCATTAAATTGTAGTATGTGATTATAACTTACCATTGCTGTGATATGAACATACCATATCCACTTTACCCTTAGTGGACATTTGGGTGATTTTTATTTTCTTGTGATTATAAAACAGTTTTGGAATGAATATTCTTAAATGTGCCAAGGGTATATAACTATGAGTAGTAGTATTGGGATATGGGATTTGCACATCTAGTGATACCAAAGTGTTCCTTAATTAGAAGTTATGCCAGGTAACACTGTTCTGGTCCATTTAGACTATTAGTCAAGAATACCATGGACAGGAAGGCTTATAAACAATTTTCTCATAGGTTTAGAAGCAGGGAAGTCCAAGATCAAGGCATTTACAGATTTATTGTCTGAAGACTAATTTCTTGGTTCACAAACAACTGTCTTTTTGCTATGGCTTCCCATTGCAGAAGGGCAAGGGAGTTTTGAGGCCTGATTTTGTTAAGAGTACTGATCCCAGGGCCGGGAGTTTGGCCTAGTGGTTAAAGTGCTTGCCTAGCATGCACAAAGACCGGGGTTCGATTCATTGGTACCACATATATACAAAAAAGCTGGAAGTGGTGCTGAGGCTCAAGTGGTAGAGCTCTAGCCTTGAGAAAGTCCAAGGACAGTGCTCAGGCCCTGAGCTCAAGCCCAGGACTGGCAAAAAAAAAAAAAAAAGAGTACTGATCCCATTCACACTATGACCTTATGACCTAATCACTCCCATGTGTTTCAGTGTTCTAAGACCTGTAATCATATTTTGGTGGAACTGAGGTTTGAACTCAGGGCTTGTGTTTGCATGGCTTGCTTGCTCGACTGGGAACTTTTCTCCTCAGCCTGGCTTCATACTGTGATCCTGCTCGTCTCAGCCTCCTGAATAGCTAGCTAGGATTAGAGATGTGAGCTACCAACACTTCTGTAAGACCTAGAACTTTCTAGATGCGATCTCAGTTTAGTGTTTTGGGTATTTTTATTTTTATTATTATTATTATTACTATTATTATTATTACTATTTTGCCAGTCCTGGGATTGAACTCAGGGCCTGAGCACTGTCCTTGGGTTTTCTCAAGGCTAGAGCTCTACCACTTGAACCACAGCATCATTTCCAGCTTTTTTTTCTTTTTTTAATATATATGTGGTACCAAGGAATTGAACCCGGGTCTTCGTGTATGCTAGGCAAGCACTCTACCACTAGGCCAAACTCCCAGCCTGGGCTTTTATTTATATATTAGAGCAAGGATCTTTTCATTGACTTGTTAAATATTTTAGATTCTATGAATTACTTTAAATGTTTTGCTTGGTTTTATTCTAGTTGTTTTTCTCTTCTGACTTATGTGCCTCTTCCAAGCTCTAATCATTTGTCATATATATGTGTGTTTCTATATTTATATATGTTTACATACAGATACAGTGCAAATATATTCTCTTTCTTGTGGTTCAGAATTTCACTGTTGTTATAGTACCTTTTAATGAACAAGAAGGTTTTAATGTGATTATATTTATCATTTTCCTTTATGATTTATATACTTATGTCTAAGAAATTTCTCTTTATCCTAAAATCATAGAGAATGTTTTTCTAAATTGACTTCTTAAAGTTTATGATTTTGTCTTTCACATTTTTTGTATACCACTTTGAACTGATGAATAGGATTTCAGTTTTTTAGAAGACATGAATATATGATTATTTATTAAGTTCAATCTTACTATATGTAGTTGCTGCCTTTTAGCTTTATTAGTCATCTTAAGGAGTCAGCTTTTGACTGTGATTGCCTTGACTAAATGTCTGTTGTTTTTTTCTTCAATTATTTTCTGTCTTTGTTTATTCTGGGCTTAAGCTTCTTTATTGATGTTTGTTTTTATTGTATGTATGTTTTCTCTTCCACTAATTTTTGTTGCTTTGTTTATTCTTGCCTACTTTGAGTTATTTGATTTCTTCTTTCATTTTAAGCTGTATTTTGAATTAATTCTAAAAGAGTTTATAAATTTCCTTCACAAAAATTACTTTTATCTGTGTTCCACAAGTGTTTTTTCTTTGTTTTCTCTTTCTCTCCTTTTTAGTTTCTTAAAACATTTGCTTTTGTCTCTTCTTTTGGTCCATTCATGATTTAGAATTTCTCACGTATCTTTTTATATCAATTTCTGACTTAATTATATTATGGATAAATAATATAATCTATGTGATGATCTACCAGTAACAGATTTTTTTTTTAGCTTTAGCAGTTGGTGTCATTTACTGGGGTGATGGGGAAGAGAAGGAAGAACACTTTCAGAGATATCATTTGTCATGTTTGCAAGATTCCTCATGGGTCAGGTGGACAATTGGACTGCATCTATCTATTTTCAGAGTTGTTAGACACATTTAACATTATTTTTATTGTCGGGTGATGTATAGTGGGGTTACAGTTATATTCGTCAGGTAGTGGGTACATTGCTTCTTGAATATTGATACCCCTTCCCATGTTTTTCTTCCACTTTCCTTCCCCCACATGTAACATTCTAGAAGGACTTTCTCTAATTATGAATAATGTTTATACAGTTGCAGAGGATCCTGCAAAGTCACTTACAGAGCTATCTCCAGATTTCGGACACTCTTCACCACCATTGCAGCCACCTTCCATGAACTCCTCCTTATCTAGTGAGAACAGATTTCACTCTTTGCCCTTCAGTCTGACGAAGATGCCCAACACCAATGGCAGTATTGGTCACAACCCACTTTCTCTGTCAGTTCAGTCTGTGATGGGAGAGCTGAGCAGCGTGCCTGTCCAGGAGAGCCCACCTGTGCCCAGCTCTTCGGGCAACTCACATGGCCTCGAGGTGGGCTCGCTGGCTGAAGTGAGAGAGAACCCTCCTTTTTATGGAGTGATTCGTTGGATTGGTCAGCCACCAGGACTCAATGACGTGCTAGCTGGACTGGAGTTGGTAATTGAACTTGACCTTACCATTGCAATTCTTTTTTGTTTATAGGGGGTTTTGTATAGATCTTTGCTTATTATCTTTTAGGAAAACATTATATTTGCCAAAATAGCCCTCTAGAGAAAAACTATTAGTTCCCTCACTGCTCCCCAGGCTTCTGTTTCAGTTAGCCTACATATTGGTTGATCTCTGTTCATGCAACAAAAATAATTTAGGCTCATACATTTAGGTTCGTTATGTTAAAGAGAATGTATTAGGGAGAGCAGGTCTGTTAACAGTTAATCTCTGTTCCTCAGCCAGCTGACTAGAGAATGTCTAGTTCATGTTCCAAAAGGAACATAACATTGAGGACTTCTTTCTGAATTGAGGAAGTAATTTCTTTTCTTTTAAAAAAAGCAATATTTCCATTTTAATTGTTGGGGGCCACCTGGAATGTTCAGGGTGTCAGGTCAAGCAAGATCCCTTCTCCATGCTTTCAGGATTGCCAACACAGGCACGAGAGTGAGCGTGATTAACCACATAATCACTTTTAAATTAGCATCATGCAAGGTGGGGAGGTGATTAGTTGTGAATTCCACACATGTATGCAATGTATTCCAGCAGTCTTACGGAATTAATGATCTTAATCTATTAGCTCAGGGTTGAAGCACTTTTCATGAATCAACCTTTTCTTGATGTAGTTGCAGTGTAGGTATAAGAAGGAATCTAGGGAAAGGGTAAGCTAGGAACACATCTGAGGCCCTTCAGACTGTTAGGTGCACTTAATGTAAGGTGTGGGGTAATGCAAGTGGAAGCCTTTCTTTTACAGGAGGATGAAAGTGCAGGCTGTACAGATGGAACCTTCAGGGGCACTCGGTATTTCACCTGTGCCCTGAAAAAGGCGCTGTTCGTGAAACTGAAGAGCTGCAGACCTGACTCTAGGTTTGCGTCCCTGCAGCCTGTTTCCAATCAGATTGAACGCTGTAACTCTTTAGGTATTTGGATGTTTTCCCTTTATTTTCCAAGCTGGAATGACTTCATTGTGTTTTGTGTTAAGTGATGGGGACAGTGTTTAAATGATATTCTTTCCAGTGCTCTTCAAGCTTCTAAGTTGGTACAATTACTTGGTTTATTATCATGTTGTTACTGTAGGAGGAAACATTTTTTCCATTTCTTTAAAGTATTATTGGTCAAGGAAAGTAGGATCTGAAAGATAGGGGGATTCATTTTTCTCTTTCTGTTGGTTACAGATGTTTAGTTTTAAGCCCCACTGGAGGTCAAAATTGAAATGTGGCTATCTTTCTGGCACTGACATCCTCTCGGTGTGTGGTTTAAGTATACTAGTCAGCATGGCTGGAAACCAGTGCCCATTGAGTAGTCTTGGTTTGATGGATAGAGGACATCTCTTGTCCTCACCTGTGATGGGTAGCAGGTTCCTATTTTAGTCTTTTCACAGTTCTGGATAGAAGCATCATGGGAGCTAAGCAGTTCTAAATAGGAAAAACTTGTCCATGAAAAACATTTTTCTTAATAGTATTGAAAGTGTGGGATTTTTTTCTCTTTTTTTGGACTTAAAAAGTGAAATATTTTTGACAGATACTTTTATGCATAATTTGATACTCTAAAGTGGTTTTTAAATTGTGGAGGAAGTGTGGTTGAAAATGAACAATAGCATTTTTTACAACCCATGTTGAATAGCAAGTAACCAAAGGTTGAAAAACAAATCCTGCATCAAAATAACAAAATATATTTTAAAATGAAGATATGTACACACATATAATGATATATACTATAATAGCTGAAAATAGTTTGTTTTTTAAAATCTTTCAGCCTTTGGGGGATACTTAAGTGAAGTAGTAGAAGAAAATACTCCACCAAAAATGGAAAAAGAAGGGTTGGAGATAATGATTGGAAAGAAGAAGGGTATCCAGGGTCATTACAATTCTTGTTACTTAGACTCGACCTTATTCTGGTAAGTTCAAAAGTAATGCACAAGCTCTAGGTAGTGTCATGGTACAGGGCTGTGTACGTGTGTGTCTGGGTAACTAGAAGTCAGCAAAGAAAGGGAGATTCCCAGTTAGAATGGCCAGGATCAGGAAGACGAATAATAACAGATGCTGGAGGGGATGTGGCCAGGAGGGATCACTACTACACTGTTGGTGGGAGTGCAAATTCGTTCAACCACTATGGAAAGCAGTGTGGCAGTGCCTTAAAAGGCTAAACATACAACTCCCCTATGACCCAGCAATTCCACTACTTGGCATTTACCCAATCATCCAGAAACAAGGGCATACTAAATCCACTAGCACAACAATGTTCATTGCAGCACTATTCACCATAGCAAAGATATGGAACCAACCTAGATGTCCCTCAATTGAAGAGTGGATCAACAAGTTGTGGTATTTGTACACAATGGAATTCTATGCTGCTGTCAGAAAGAATGACATTGCCCCATTTGTTAGGAAATGGAAAGATTTAGAAAAAATCATATTTAGTGAAGTAAGCCTGACTCAAAGGAACTTAGGCTCAATGGTTTCCCTCATTTGTCATAATCAGTAGAAACCTTGGGCTCTACTACCAGAGATCTGCAATAGAGCAAAATCCTGATACATAAGGCCATATAGTATGAAGCTAATTGAAAGGACCTCCAGGATATTGAAACAAAAGCCATATAACGAACGATTGTTATCTTTAATGTACTATGTTGTCTCTCATCTCCTTTGCTGTCACTTGGTCATCTCATATTGTTACAGTATCTCACTTTGTTATCTGATATATTGAATTTAGTTGTACTTGGTTATTTGAAATTTGATAGGGAAGGGGAGAAAACCAAGACGGGTGGAGGGGCGGGGGGTAGGGTAATGGGTACCAAGACATGTGAAAGGGTATCAATGTATGTGAATTAATGCACCTTCTATCTGGCAAATATCATGTAACCCTTTTACTAATTACAATAAAAAAATTTTAAAAAAAAGGGAGATTGACACTCCCTAACTTGTTTCTTGGAAGTTATGGAATGTTGTATCCTATTCCTATATTCCAAAAACTAATATAGAAAATAACACAATGAATAATGAGTGAATGGTACATGATAGTGTGACACACGTTGAACAGATTCATCTGTGATGAATAAGTACAGTGTTCTGGGGCACGTGTTAAAAAATACGACATAATAAGCCAATAGCTGATACGTACTAGATTTGTTTTATGTCATAATAAAGGTACTTTATTAAAATTTATTAATACATTTATTACAATTTTTTGTGGGTCTTGGGGCCTGAACTCACAGCCAAGGTGTTGTCCCTGGGCCTCTCTTACTCAAGGCTAGCACTCTACCACTTGAACAACATCCCCACCTCTAGTTTTTTCATAGGAGTTTATTAGACATAAGAGTCTCACAGACTTTTCTGCCCTGGGTAGCTTTAACCATGATCCTCAGATCTCAGCCTCCTGAGCAGACCTAGATTACAGATGTGAGCACTGGCTCCATCTTAAAAAAATATTTTTAATAGAACTATTTCTCTCACATATGTAGGATTTGCCAAAGAAGAATAGCATAACATGAATTATTAGGCTCTGAAGATTGCACCAAGAATTTTTTAGTCCTATTGATTGTGAACTGCCAGTTAAATAGAATGTAAACTGTGTGCAGCTATGTCATAAGAGTTAGGAAGTTGACGTGGATTATCAGAATTTTAAAGTAGACAAAAGAAGAAAGATAGTGGACCATTTTTTGATAGAATGCTTTCAACAGAAATAAGCCTTATAACAATAATATAAAATTCTTAGTTTTCCCAATTAAAAATAGATATTACCCAAATATTGTTTTCTTTAAAAACCAACAGATTTCTGGTTTTAGTCACTCAAAAGTGATTAAAAGAAAAACTTAGGTCTTTTGTAAAATGGGGAGTGAAAAGTATTATACTGAGTTGTGTTTGGCTTGAAAAATAATTTCCAAATTTCCTCCTGTGTTGTCAGATCTGTAGGCTTTCTCTCTGTTTTTTCCTAGGTTGTTTTCTTTTTTAAATACACTCTGGATGTTTCGGTCCTTTAGCATGGTCAATGTATAGTTTGCCTGCTTAGCCTGAAGTGATCAGCGAGCCCTTACAATTGACCCATAGGAATCTTCACAAAATCTGGCTGCCTTTATTCACAAGACCCACAAATTTCATGTTCTTTTTTCTTTTAATTCTTCTTAGGATTTGTTTCTCAAAAAAAGATTGTGTATAGCAAGAAGAAAATTATTCGTTTTATTTTACAGCTTATTTGCTTTTAGTTCTGTTCTGGACACTGTATTACTTAGACCCAAAGAAAAGAACGATGTAGAATATTATAGTGAAACTCAAGAGCTACTAAGGACAGAAATTGTTAATCCTCTGCGAATGTAAGTAAAAGATGCATATGTGTTACCTTTAGATGAGGTCCTGTTTGCTGGTTTGGATATATAATTAATTTGTGACCTGTATTGATGTAATAAGGAATGGGGGAAGACAGATGCTGGTGGCTCATTTCTATAATCCTAACTACTTAGAAGGCTGAAATCTGAGGATCACAGATATAAGTCGGCGAGAGCAGAAAAGTCTGTGAAACTTTTATCTTTAATTAGCCAGCAAAAAGTCAGACATGAAGGTGTGGCTCAAGTGGTAGAATATAAGCCTTGAGCAGAAAAGCTGAAGGACAGAGCCCTGACCATAAGTTCAAGCCCCATAATGAGCAACACACACACACACACACACACACACACACACACACACACACACACACCTACACACACCCTGCACATGCACATACGTGGGAAAATTAAGTTATCTTGGTAAAATAGTGATTTGATTTATTTTAACCTTTGATTCTTATACTTCTGTTACTTATTTAATTTCTTAAATCTGATCCATGTCTAAAACATAGAACATGAAATGTCAGTGATTTAAATCATTTTAGTAGAGGATACTGTAAGTTAGCAATGGCAATATGTTTATATTATGTTTGGGCTTTTGATCTTTTGAATAGTTTGAGCATTGTCCTTGGGTTTTTTCAAGGCAAGAACCCCACCACTTGGGCCACAGCACCACTTCTGGCTTTTTCTATGTCTGTGGTATAAGGAATCAAACCTGGGTCTTTGTGCATGTTAGGCAAGCACTCTACCATGAGGCTAAACTCCCAGCCCAGTAGTTTTTCTTTTTAAAGGAATCCATTTAGGCCTCCCTCTACCTCCTTTACCGAAATGATTCTTTCCCCTTGTCCTAGTTTAGAAATTAGAAATCTGACTCTTTTTCAGGAGGAAGAGGGGACACCGGAAGCAATCTTAATGGAACAAGAACACATGACAGGGGCTATGTAATAAGGACTTTAAGTGTCAGTGGTGATATGTGATATAAACACACTACACAATTTAAGTCAAGAACAATTGGGGCCACGTGTGATAAAGCAAAGTTGTTCATTCAGGAATATAGAGAAAAAAACTACAGGACTTAAAGTCCAGATTTAGAGAAATTTAAATTTTGTGACATACTTTTTGCATTTAACAGTTAATCAAAATGTAGCTTGACGCAAGACTTTAATAGAAAAAAACCTAGAATATGATGTGCTTTTTTATATGACCTACTACATCATATGACTACAAAAGTAAATTTTAAAAGGAATAAATTACCTCTCTTCTATTTTCCTAACTCCTGTAATGAATTCCATCATCAGCTTACCTTTTACAGTAATTATCAGTGTTGATTTTCATATTATTATTTTGTCTTTTGCAAACTTTAAAACAGTCTGTCCCCTCCCTCAGGACATTTTCTCTCAGAATTGTATATTCAGTTTTAAAAAGCGATATTTTCTAAGCAAAATTTTTAAAAAATATTTAAAAATAATTTTAAAATGTTTAAAGATATTATATTTATTTATTCTAGTACATAAATTATTTTCAGGGAATATACCATTGTCGTCTGAGGTAGGTTTTGTCTTAGATCTTTCATTTTTCAGATCTCAATAAGAGGCGTATAATCATATTCTTGGAAATAATTCCCTAGCCTATGGATTTATGTCATTTTGTACAAGATATATGTGCTTATTAAGATGTGTAATATAGTAAACTGTATGCCAGGCTCACTTAAGTTTTTTACTAATGCAGATATGGATACGTGTGTGCTACAAAAATTATGAAACTGAGGAAAATACTTGAAAAAGTTGAGGCTGCATCAGGATTTACCTCTGAAGAAAAAGGTGGCCATCTAATTTATAATGTACCATGAAAAATAGCTTTAGAGCAAAATACTTGGTAATATGTTGAATTGTTAGCTGAAATGGGTATTTAATTTTAATAAGAACTCTTTGAGGGGCTGAGATACAGCTCAGTGGTAGAGTGCGTCCCTGGAATATAAGAGATCATGGGTTTCATCCCTAGTCCCACAGAGCAAATATACAAATAAGATTTTTTCAGTCTGATGGAAGATTTTTTTCCCCTGTTTTGTAATTCTTTCTTTCATCTAAAAGCGTATGGTGATCTGGATTAATGAGCCAGCTGGTTCCACAACATGAGATAAATTAGTGAACAGTTCTTTCCTTTCTATCCAGTGATAATATCCTGACTAATTTATTCTTTCTGTGGTAAAGGAAGGGCACGTTGATTGTTTTCCCATTTAGTTTTTCCTTGTTGTAAGAAGGAGTTTTCAAATGAAGGAATAGGTTAAGTTGATAGCTGATATTTTAATCTATTCATAGCTAATGGCTTTATTTCCTAGTCAGGTGCAATAGCTCAGACAGCCATCCTAGCCAAAAGAGAGGCTGAGATTGGGGGATCACTGTTCCATCCCAGCCTGGGCAAAGAGCAAGGCCATGTTTCAAAAGTTAGCAAAAAGGGGCTGGAAGTTTGGCCTGGTGATAGAGTCCTTGCCTAGCATGCACAAAGACCCAGATTTGATTCCTTGGTACCACATATATTAAAAAAAAAAAAAAAAAAAGCCAAGAGTGGTGCTGTGGTTCAAGTAGTAGAGTCCTTAAGAAAGCCTAAGACTATTTGAAATTTGATAGGGAAGGGGGGAAAACCAAGACGGGTGGGGGGTGTGGGAGGGGGGAGGGAAATGGGTACCAAGACACATGATAGGGTATCAATGTATGTGAATTAATGCACCTTCTATCTGGCAAATATCATGTAACCCTTTTACTAATTACAATAAAAAAATATAAATAAATAAAAAATAAATAAAATTAAAAAAAAAAGAAAGCCTAAGACAAAAACATGAGAAGGGGCATCAATGTGTGAGAAGTGATGTACCTACTATCTGGTGAATGTAACTGTTACCCCTCTATACTTTACCCTGACAATAAAATTAAAAAAAAAAAAAGCCTAAGGACACTGCTTAGGACTTGAGTTCAAGCCCCAGAACTGGCAAAAAAACCAAGCAAAAAGGGCTGGAGGCATGGCTCAAGTGGTAGAGCTCTAGCCTAGCAAGTACAAAGCCCTACGTTCAAACCCGGGACTTAAAAGAAAAAAAGAAAAAGAAATTCAACTTCAGACTGGGAACTGGCATTGTATTTTTCTATATGTGAAAGATTATACTCTTTCAAGTACAATAGGACAAAATTGAAGCATAACATTTTACTGTAACTTTGAAATTTCCTTCCTTCCTCTCCCTCCCTCCCTCCCACCTTTCTTTCTTTCTTTCTTTCTTTCTTTCTTTCTTTCTTTCTTTCTTTCTTTCTTTCTTTCTCTTTCTTTCTTTCTTTCTTTCTTTCTTTCTTTCTTTCTTTCTCTTTGTTTCTTTCTTTCCTTCCTTCCTTCCTTCCTTCCTTCCTTCCTTCCTTCCTTCCTTCCTTCCTTCCTTCCTTTCTTTCTTTCTTTCTTTTCTTTCTGGCAGTCCTGGGGCTTGAACTCTAAGCACTGTCCTTGAGGCTTTCTCAAGGCTAGAACTCTACCACTTGAGCTACAGAACCACTTCCAGCTTTTTCTATGCACGTGGTACTAAGAAATCAAACCCCAGTCTTCGTGCATGCTAGGCAAGCACTCTACCACTAGGCCAAATTCCCAGCTCCTGAAATATTCTTTATAATTTACCTTTGTTAGGAAAACTTAGAAACTATGCTTTTAATTGAAATAAGATCTATTGAATTAAATTGAATTCAGACATAGAAATATGACTTATAAATAAAGATTGGAATGATTGGAAGATTTTGTTTATGACTAACTTGATTTTTTTTTCTCCTAGATCCTGAAGAATTCCTAAATATCCTGTTTCATCATATTTTAAGGGTAGAACCCTTGTTAAAAATAAGGTAACTCTCAAGAAGGTTATAGAAGATTTTGAAAATAGATCAATCTCCTTTTCTTACTGCTTATTTCATGTTCTGTTTTTTTAGGACTATTAATTATGCTAGGCAAGTATAAATGCAAATTAGTGTTAATAATTATCCTCTTTATAATACCATGTTTAACTTAAAGAACCAGCCTAATGTAAACATGTACTTTTAATTAACCCTAGAATGAAATTAGTGCAATTCATCTTTAATGAAACTATATGAATATTTAAGCTAATGAACCTGTTAGGAAAATCTAATTCATGCCTAATCAGGCTCAGTGAAAGCACTGCTTTTGGCCCCCTGTCACTGAAAGAATTAAGTTAGCCTTAGACTACCTCTCTTGCTCTCAGTGCTATCACTTGGCCTTTTTCTTCCCTGTGTTGCATTTAAGGCAGTGCAGTATTGCTGAGATGTTCAGTGATGTAGCTCCCCACGTATATTGAGTGTTTACAGTTTACTGGTGATCTTTTCTCTCTTGCAGTCTTGCTTTCTCTGTTGACAGTCTTGACAAGGTACTACTTACTTTCCTAAAAACAAATTGTTGCCAAGCTCTTGTTCTCATCTCTCTGTGTAGATGATTTTATTGAGGCCTGTGTTGGAAACGTCAGTAGCATCTTTGTCCACTTTTAGGCACTTTTTAGGAAAAAACATATGGTCCATGAAAGTAAAATGAATTTTACTGAGATAGATTTTATTGACACATTTTTTTTTCAAAAGACTTATGGCAAGCTCAAAGGTGACTTGATTAATTGTGTTTTAGGTAGGAAGTTTTAAAAATTAAAAATATTGATGTTTTAGAAAAATTTATACAGAAGCAGACTTTATTTTTTATTTTTGGTCTTCCAGAAAGTAGTTTTAGAATTTTCTACATAATGAAGTAGATGAAAACACTGAAGAGTTCTTTTATCTGAAAATAAGTTCCATTGTATTTTGTTTTTGTAAAATAATATATATTTAAAAATTGTGTAATACTGGTATAAAATTAGAAGTATTAATAGAACTGAATAGAAAGTGGCATAGTAATATTTCAGTGTCATAGTATTTGGCCTTCAACACAAATGGGGAAGGAAAGGAAAGGTGTATATATTTCATATATAAAATAGGACATCTAGTCATCAATTGGGGAGAAAGATCAATTCTGGGTTATTTTTCTTTTTATCTTTTAAAGGAATAATGCTTCAAAGAGTTTTTGTATTTGTTTTTGTCAGTTATAGGTCTTGAATTCTGGGCCTAGGTGCTGTCCCTGAGCTGAGCTCTTCAGCTCAAGGCTACCACTCTACCCCTGGAGCCACAATGCCACTTCCAGTTTTCTAGTGGTTAATTAGAGATAAGAGTCTCACTGGACTTTAGTGCCTGGACTGGCTTGGAACTGTGATCCTCAGCTCTCAGCCTCCTGAGTAGGTAGGATTACAGATGTGAGTCACCACACCTGGCTAAGAGTTGTTTTTTGTTTTTTTTTTTGTTTTTTTTTTTGGTGTCAGTCCTGAGGCTTGAACTCAGGGCCTGAGCAATGTCCTTGGGCTTTCTTAAGGCTAGAGCTCTACCACTTGAGCCACAGCACCACTTCTGGGTTTTTTTTTTTTTTTTTTTTTTTTTTTTGCTAGTCCTGGGCTTGAGCTTAGGGCCTGAGCAATGTCCTTGGGCTTCCTTTTTTTTTTTTTTTAAAGTGGGAAAAACATGTATATTTATAATTAGCCAGCTGGATGCAGTTTAGATGATTCTAATTTTGTTGGCAACATCTAGAGCATCATAGTCAGGAGCCCATCGAACATATGCCTTCTTCTCTCCATCAGGCCTGATCAGGGTATTGACCTTAGCCACATCAACGTCATAGAGCTTCTTCACAGCCTGTTTGATTTGATGCTTGTTGGCTTTGACATCCACAGTGAACACAAGCGTGTTGTTGTCTTCTATCTTCTTCATGGCTGACTCAGTGGTCAGGGGGAACTTGATAATCGCATAGTGGTCAAGCTTGTTTCTCCTTGGAGCACTCTGGCGTGGATATTTGGGCTGTCTCCGCAGCCGCAGGGTCTTGGGCCACCAGAAGGTGGGTGAAGTGTGTATCTTCTTTTTGTGGCAGTGGATGCCTTTCAGCACTGCTTTCTTGGCTTTCAAAGCCTTTTCCTTGGCTTCGGCTTTAGGAGGAGCAGGAGCTCCCTTCTTAGCTTTCGGCGCCATCTTGGTGAAAAAAACGTCCTTGGGCTTTCTGAAGGCTAGAGCTCTACCACTTGAGCCTTTTTCTATGTATGTGGTACTAAGGAATTGAACCCAGGTCTTCATGCATGCTAGGCAAGCACTCTACCACTAGGCTAAATTCCCGGCCTATACACTTCTGGCTTTTCTACGTATGTATGTATTTATGCAGTTCCGAGGAATCGAACCTGGATCTTTGTGCATGTAGGCAAGCATTCTACTACTAGGCCAAACTCCCGGCCCTAAGAGTTATTTTTATACTTAGTTTTTCTCCTAGCCCAGCATATGTAAAAGATGTCAAGTTCCCAGTGTTAATACAATTTGAAAACTGTAGTGATTCTCAAGTGAGTTTGTCAGAGTCAGACACTACTCCATCTGAAGGCCTTGTGAGCTTGGGAAGGATCCTAGGGAGCTCTCACATACCGAGGTCCACTGTCCTCTCTGACCCTAAACATCCTCTTACATTGTTACATTGTTGTGTCTAAGAGTTATAAAAAAAGTATTTTAAGTTGTTAGTCTGCTTCTCTCAAGGATCATTTTCCTCCTTTCTCTCTCTCTCTCTCTTTCTCTCTTGCTTTCTTTTTTTAACTGGTCGTGGGCCTGGGTGCTGTCCCTGAGTTCTTCAGCTCAAGTCTAGTGTGGTCTACCACATTGAGCCACACTAGCACCACTTTTGGTTTTCTGGTGGTTAATTAGAGATAAGAGTCTCATGAAATTTCATACCCCACCCGGCTTTGAACCACAATCCTCAGATCTCAGCCTCTTTAGTAGCTACAGACGTGAGACACCAGCGCCTGGCCTCTACTTGTCTTTCATTGTGACCCAGCAAGAGTCAGCTTTCAGAACAAATTGGAGGATGAGTATTTTGAAAATGTGATTTAATCAAAGGATACAAAAGAATCTCTAGTATTTTGTAATAATTGGGACAAAAGAAGGACTTAATAACATTGGAAGGCATAAGCAGATTTGGTCAACAAATGAAACACCAAATTAGTGTCCATAAATAGGGAAGTGCCCCAGTTCTGGGGGAAAGAAAAGCTGAGAAAGATCCAGGGGTAACAAGTTGGACAATCCAAGAAAACGTGGTAGAAGCACTGAAGGTGGAAGCATTGCTGAGACTTTCAGAAGTGTAACAGAGTTAAATTCTAAGAATAAAAATGTACTGAATTCTTTAAGAACGAGGACTAAATTATCATTCACAGACGTATTACAAGATGTACTTTAGTAAAGATAAACTGAAATTAGAATAAAGAAGTGGGAGGTAAGAAACAAGAAAGAGTCAAGAGATTGGTAAATGTGGGTAAATTAGACCTTCACATTTAAAGCAATACCAGTGATGATAATAGTGACTAATTGTGTATGTAGCATCAAAGACAGAGTGACATTAATGTCATCGCCATTTATCAAAGAAGGCTGGTGACCGGGTAACACTGAAAATCAAGAAGCAACAATGAGGAATTTTCCAACTATATGACTCAGTACCTCTCATTACAGATTCCTCCTAGACATGTCATACCTGTATTGGATGCAGTCCTGTTAGGTAACCTAGATGTATGAAGGACTTCAGTGCCTACCTGTTATGATCTGTTGTTACAAAACTAAAATGATACAGATACTTAAGTGAGCTGGGAACCTATAATCCTAGCTGCTTGGGCCTCTGAAATAAGCAGATCACAGTTTTAGGCCAAGCTGGAAAAAATGGTTTACAAGATGCCATCTCAACAGAAAAAGCGTTTAATAGAGAAGTTACCTGTATTTCTTTATGCATGCTCTTAGATCAGCAGGTCAAAAGGTGCAAGATTGTTACTTCTATCAAATTTTTATGGAGAAAAATGAGAAAGTTGGAGTTCCTACAATTCAGCAGTTATTGGAATGGTCTTTTATCAACAGTAACCTGAAATTCGCAGAGGTTTGTTTGCTTTGTTTGTTTTGCTTGCTTTGCAGTGCTGGGATGAAATTAGGGCCTTTGCATTATGCTAAAATAAGTACCTTACACTAGGCCTCATCCTACCTTCTCTGTGTTTTATGTGGAAGTGGGGTGGGGTCTTGGGCTCCTGGTAGACCCTGACTTGATTTGAAACAAGAACAGTTTGAAACACGCACTGTTACGAAAACAGATTTTTGGGTGCCATTGCCCAAAAAGAAATATACCTTTCACCTACCTTACATAACTCTAACCCCTCTGAACAGCACCTTTGTAACAACAATAAAAATTTTAAAAAGAAAAGAGAGGTAAAGAAAAGAAAAAAACTTTAAAATTGTGCTCTGTTTCACCTTTGTCTTCATTATAAAAAAAAATGCCTTAGACTTAAGATTGAACTTTTTTGGATTTTAGGTGCCAAAGAAAACATCAACCTAATTTCCAACTTGAAAACATGTTAAGTAGTTTAACACAAGAAAGAGATTTATGTTTATTTTTGTCATTTTATCCATGTGTGTTATCCAGTATTTTGAAAGAGAATAACTTTCTCCCTTTGTTAAAAAGACAAAATGTCAATAAATTCATTCTGTCTTGGTTTGTTAGTGAACAAGCCATACAGATTAATTTTCTTCACTGTCTAAGCATCTATAGAATTTTAGTAGTTCATGCTTGTGCTTTATTTTTATCATGCTCATCTCTAAAGTGATGTTTTGGTAAAATGTTAACAGTGATAGTTATTTGTTTATTTATAAGGAATAGCATTCTCTATGGTTTCTGTGTAATATTTACAAAGCTAGTTTTCTAAAACATTTATTAAAAATAAACTCACAGTTGGGCTGGGAGTTTGGCCTAGTGGTAGAGTGCTTGCCTAGCAAGACCCAGGTTCCATTCCTTGGTACCACATACATAGAAAAAGCCAGAAGTGGTGCTATGGCTCAAGTGGTAGAGCTCTAGCCTTGAGAAAGTCCAAGGACAGTGCTCAGGACCCAGGACTGGCAAAAATTAAAAAAATAAACACTCAGTAAAGAGACAGTGCAGTCCTTGTGTTGTGAGATATGGAATTGTTGCCCCTGAGACATCCTGGTCCTGGTGTATGTGTCTTCAGGGAGGACCGAAGACTGGCATGGTGTGCTTTGTGTTCTCATTTCTCATGTATGTGCACATTGCATTTTTATAGGCTCCTGGCAGTATGTGACAATCACTGCTTTGCTTGATAGCCATGATTATTCCAGTTTCATAGAGAAACATTTTCTTCCAGCACTTTGATTTCTAAAAATGTGTCTTTGTTTCTAGGCACCATCATGTCTGATTATTCAGATGCCTCGGTTTGGAAAAGACTTCAAACTATTCAAAAAAATTTTTCCTTCCTTGGAATTAAATATAACAGATTTACTTGAAGACAGTAAGTACAAGACATTTTTGCTTGTGTTTTCTGTTTTTTTGTTTTTACAAATCATCTGGTCATTCTCCTTGGTTTTGGTGGTTTGAACATTGGACTTTGCACTTGCCAGGCAGGTACTTTTACTACTGAGCCACCCCTCTGGCTGGTCTTTCTCATCATTAGTTGTAGATATAATACTTTTATTAGGCAATTTGACATTAAAGCAGTAATTTCAGTTTGGGGAATTCATTTTGAAAAATAATCAAAGATAAAAATGAGTATTATAGCCAGGTGTGGTGGCTCATGCCTGTAGTCTAGCTACTCAGGAGGCTGAGATCTGAGGATCGCAGTTCAAAGCCAGCCCAGGCACTAAAAGTGTGAGAGTCTTATCTCCAACTAATCACTAGAAAACAGAAAGTGGGGCTATGGCTCAGGGGTAAGGTGGTAGGTAGCCTTGAGCTAAAGAGCTCAGGGACAGTGCCCAGGCCCAGAGTTCAAGCTCCATGACCCCCCCACACACAAAAAGAATATTGTAATCTTATTGCAATATGATTAAGAAATTAGAAACAACCCAAATGTTAATGAGAAGGAAGTAGTTGAATAAAATAGCATATCCATATAATGAGACTACTACCATTAAAATTCCTATTTTTGAAGATCAATGTGTATGAAGATGGTCATGATACAGTATTAAGTAAGCAGGTTAATAGATTCTACAAGAAGAGCTTGATACAGATGTGTCTGTAGAGCACACATGCACTCATGGTGAATATTCAGACGTAACATTATTAGAGGGAATCCATAAAATTGACAGTGGTAATCTCTTCTAGCTAAAATAGTACATGCTTTCAGTTTTCTTCCCATGTTTGAATTTTCATCATTGAAAATTATGATCAATGAGAAAAAGCATTTCGGAGGCCTGGAACATTATCTTTTCTAAAGCATAGCTTTTCTTTTTAATGGAAGCATGCATTTCTTAAAGGCCCCTCCTTGCCTCTCCCCTCCCTCCAGCTCCCAGGCAGTGCCGGATCTGTGGAGGGCTTGCCATGTATGAGTGTAGAGAATGCTACGATGACCCAGACATCTCAGCTGGAAAGATCAAGCAGTTCTGTAAGACCTGCAACACTCAAGTGAGTCTGCCTTCCCTACTTGATATAGAACAATAAATCATTCATGGCTAAACCCAGGTTTTAGGTTTTGAAAAGTTTTAAAGTTATAGCCAACTTCAAAACCCATAGTAATATGGTATCATCTATGCCTCTACTGGCTAGTGACTTGACAGACATTTGTGATGCCCTTGCTTGCTATTTGGAAGAGATCTGTGGAGTCTATATCCACTTAAAATAGTGCATTTACCTCACTCATGGTGTTGTCTTCATGGTCCATTTCAGGTCCACCTTCATCCTAAGAGACTAAACCATAAATACAACCCGGTGTCCCTTCCCAAAGATTTGCCGGACTGGGACTGGAGACACAGCTGCATTCCTTGCCAGAAGATGGAGTTGTTCGCTGTTCTCTGCATCGAAACAAGCCACTACGTTGCATTTGTGAAATATGGGAAGGACGACTCTGCCTGGCTCTTCTTTGACAGCATGGCTGATCGCGATGGTACTAAAATTCTTTCTCTGCATGCCTGTCAGTGTGCCATGACACAATTCACAGTAGGATAACCTGTTCTGAGAAATAAGATGTTTTGTCCTTCCAGAAATATATCTAGTGACAGAGATGTAAAGTTTTGAAATTCATGAACAATCCTGATATCTAAACTGAAGAACTGTATTGTTGTGATAGCCTGGTATGCATATAATCTTGGTTAAGATGAAGAATCATAGCATTCTTAGATCTGAAACATTTTATGTTCTACTTCCTCTATTTTTGTGTAAAGTATACTAGCCAAACTGAGCACACTAAACTACCCAGCAACACCTTGATCATTCTACCGAAATCCTAGATTTCTGTTATTTAAGCTGAGATTTAAGATGGCTAAGATTACATGGCTGGTCTTTAGTGCAGTTTTTCTGATGTAATGATTATGCTTTTCATACCAAACTGTAAGCTGAGAGCAGAAGTAAATGTCCTCTTTGGAAAAGTAAGCCCAGTTTCTTCTGAAATTGGGCAATGAACTGAATATTCTAGATCATTTCCTTTTTCTTTCTTTTTGGCTGTATTGGGATTTGAGCTCAAGGCTTCGATCTCATTCAACTTGCTTGCTTGCTTGACTGTCACTGCACCATTTGAGCCATACCCCCAGCCCAACCTTTTGCTGGTTATTTTGGAGATGAGTCTCATAGTTTTTTTCCTACCTATAATGGCATTGAACTGCAGTCTTCCAGATCTCAGTCTCCGGTAGCTAGGATTACAGGCATGAGATGCTGGCACCCAACTTCCTTGCCATTTTCTAGCATTCTTTGGCATTGTTTGGTACATAAATGCTAGAGGCTCAAGGATTCAGGAATGAAAAGTATTCATCACTTCAGCTCCCCCTCTCCATCTGGGTTTGGGATTAGGCCAACCCCAAAGAAAGTTATACCCCATTTTTCCTTTTGTCACTGTAATCCCTGAGCCCCAAGGTCTTCTGGTGTGGCACTCTCATCATTTCAGGCAACCCCAGCAGTAGCCTTTTGACCAGAGGCATAACTAAGCTCTAGGCCACAGAATTCTTAACCTTTCTTCTTTTCATAGGTGGTCAGAACGGTTTCAACATTCCTCAAGTGACACCTTGCCCGGAAGTGGGAGAATACTTGAAGATGTCGCCAGAGGATCTGCACTCATTGGACTCTAGAAGAATCCAAGGCTGCGCCCGCAGACTGCTCTGTGACGCATATATGTGCATGTACCAGAGCCCAACCATGAGTTTGTACAAATAAACGGGCTCCTCCGGAGCAGCGCAGGGCCTGAGTGCAGAAGTGCGCTGTGCGTTGGCCTCCAGTTGGCGGGTCTGTCCAGTGTCCATTGCCGGCAATGGGCGTCGGACGTCTTGGTGGTGATGGCTCTCAGAGAAGGATTCCTGTGTTTCAAAACAAGTTACTTTTGTGTTCCCAAAGTATTTAATAAGAAGCATTTTGCACTCTAGAAAGAATGTTTGTGTTGGTTTTTTAAAAAGTCTAAATGAAGTTATTAATACCTGAAGCTTTAAGTTAAGTGCATTGATCATATATTTTTGGAAGCATAAAATTTTAATTGCGACAGTTTCAAACCTCTTTTAGTCCATTGAGAATGTAAATAAATATTTCTTCTTTATGGACCAATGATATGAAATCATTTTTCCATTGTAACTAACAGTTGCCTTGAGGAAGAAACAATTTGATTTTATTAAGAATCTCCTTCGAGTCCAGTTGTTAACGGTGCACTGCGTGAGTCTGATTGTCCATTCTTCCCTGTGTACTGCTGATTTCCTGCATGTCCACTATTTGATGAGCTTCTGTATTTCTACAAAAGTGGTCAGAAAATACTGGAATTCCCTTAATGGTGGTGTGTTCTCTGTGTGTTGTGATTTTGAGATAAATGAGTGATTCTGTCATAAAATGTCCATTTTCAATGTCATTTTCTTAGAGGACTTGGGTACTGAGCAGCTGAAGCTGTTCGCTCATAGCAGTAATTGTCACAACCCAAGGATATTGTTTTTAAGGGGCTGTACTTATTTTGTGAACTATAGAATAATAAATTTTATGAAAGGATTGGAGTGATCCATAAATAATACATTCTTAGAAAAAATACACATTTCCTATAAAACAGATTTGGTACAAAGAATTACTTATTAATGTTTTCTTGGAAGGATATATTAGATATTGAAACCTCCTATTTTAAATAAATAAGAGGTTTATTTTAAACAAGACTGTAATTTTCAGCTCAGTAAAGTCAGCTTGGTTTCACCTAAGATAGTGGTTCTGTTCCTGGCATAGTAGCAGAAGCTCTGTTTTCCCCTTGGTGAACTCAGTAGAGAATGGTTGTCCGCTGAGGTTCTGTCCTCAGTGTATATGTACAGGCCACAGTGCAGGCAGTAGACTAGAACTATCCATTACCACTGTCAGTGCTGTGGATTGTGTATTCTCTGAGTGTTTTCAGGTATTTGTCTTTCTGGGAAGACTTCCCAACCTTTCAGAAAGACAGAAAAGATGTCAGAGCCTGAGCACTGTCCTTGGGCTTTCTCAAGGCTAGCGCTCTACCCCTTGAGGCACAGCATCACTTTTGGCTTTTTTTCTATGTGTGTGGTACTGAGGAATTGAGTCCAGGTCTTTGTGTATGCTAAGCAAGCACTCTACCACTAGGGCCAAACTCCTGGCCCTAGCATATGACTTTTTAAAATATGTAATGTTGAAAAAGGTGGAAAGAGGCTTTTGAAACTCAGCAGCTTATGCATTTAGTTAGCCAGTCCTGGTTCTTGAACACAGCACCTAGGCACTGTCCCTTAGCTTGTTTTGCGCAAGACTAGAACTCTACCACTTAAGCCACAGTTCCACTTCCAACTTTCTTGATGACTAATGGGAGATGAATCTCACAAACTTCCCTTCCCAGGCTAGCTTTGCACTGCCAATCCTCAGATCTCGGCCTCTCTGAGTCGCTAGGATCACAGGTGTGAGCCATTGGCACCCAGCTGCAGTTGGTTAAGACGTCTTTCCCATTTGGTTTTGTCATTCCATTTTGCTAGTATGTGTTAGCTTTATGAATCATAATGAGGCACAAAACGCCCCATGAAACACTGTATATATTTTGCACAAGGTTTTGTACTGCTTGCTGCATGGGCAGGTGCTGAGAGGCCAGGGCTGGATGGGGTGAGGACCTCTGGCCACCAGCTGGTCCTGCCTTCATTGTCCTGGGACCAGCACAGTCCTGGTATGCAAGGTCTGAGCTCTCTTTTAGCTCTGGCCACCCAGACCCTAGACACTGTATAACAGCAGCTCAGTGAAGAGCTTATCAGTGTGACTTTAAAAGATTGTCTTGGGCTGGGAGTTTAGCCTAATGGTAGAGTGCTTGCCTAGCTTGCACGAAGACCTGGGTTTGATTTCTCAGTACCACATACGTAGAAAAAAAAGCCAGAAATGGTGCTGTGGCTCAAGTGATAGAGCTCTAGCCTTGAGAAAGCCTAAGGACAGTGCCCAGGCCCTGTGTCCAAGGCCTAGGACTGGCTAAATAAATAAATAAATAAATAATAAAATCAAAATAAAAGGTTGTCTGGAGGAATAGCCAGCAATCTCTACTCAAGCCTGGATGTAACGGCCGATGCTAGAGAAGACAATCCCTTTATTGCACAACTAGCATCCAAATCCAAGCCAAGCTGGTGTCTTCCCCCCCCCCCCCCCCCCCGAGCCCCGCTGCCAGCCACACCCAGTAGAAGACATGAAGGTTTGTTTGGGTGCACGAGTGGGCAGGGCCTCACCCATGGGTGTCTCTCCGTGACTCTCTTTCCAAGGGAGCCATCTGTCTTTCAACACTGCTGTGTAGTCTCAAAACACATCTTGGCCTCGTCACCTGTCCAATGAGAGGGTTGAGCTAGTTCATTTCATAGGGAGAAGTATACATTTCAGGGCTGCCAGCAAAGTCTGCTGCATCTGATTTCCTGTGGGAGCTCAGAGGTTTACAAGTCAGCTGACTGGAAAACCTGGTATGGTTTAGGGGTCAGACCTGAGTCCTGGCCTACTTCTGAGCACGATAAGTCTGGAAGCTTCTCCCTCTCTTGTTCATCCCTATCCCTCTGAACAACTCACTTGGGTTCCTTGTTTCAGAGATGTTTGGTTCATCAAGGGGGCTAGATCTGGGCAGCGAGGGCCCATGTGCTTGTTGATTGATTTTGTAGGTATAAGTTTTATTTAATATCTTTCCATTGGCTTTTTAAATGTTTTGGTTATCCTTTATTTTTTAATTTTTTTTTTTGCCAGTCCTGGGCTTCAGCTCAGGACCTGAGCACTGTCCTTGGACTTTCTCAAGGCTAGAGCTCTACCACTTGAGCCTCAGCACAACTTCCGGCTTTTTTTCTATGTATGTGGTAAGAATCAAACCCAGGTCTCCATGCATGCTAGGTAAGCACTCTACCACTAGACCAAACTCCTGGCCCTATCCTTTATTTTTATCATATCTATATTCAAGATGACAATATAGTACAATAATTTATATTATGGTTCATGATCCAGAGCTACAATAGAAAATGTAAAAAATCCTATTCTACTTCCAAGTTAGTGTGTTTATGGCAGTGGAAAAGGGGAGAGGAAGGGGAGACAGACAGACAGAGAGACAGAGAGAGAGAGAGAGAGAGAGAGAGAGAGAGAGAGAGAGAGAGAGAGAGAGAGAGAGAGAGAGAGAGAGAGAGAGAGAGAGAGAGAGAGAGAGAGAGAGAGCGCTGTTGTAATATTGTGCTCTGTGTGTCTGGCCCTTCACTGTCAGCCTTATAAAGGAGTCTGACTTCATTCATGGAAAATATTTCTAAGACTCAGATGGGGAAACACATTGAAAATAAAGAGAAACAGTACTACAAAAACGAAATAGAGTTGTTATAGTTGCTCCAGATTTTCTCCTTCCTTTAGCACTTTTATTCCTGCTTGCCAGCGTTGTTGTCTTGGTTCACACACAGTCATTTGAGAAGAAACGTGACTGTAGTCAGTGGAGCCAGTCACCTACATGTCTGGTCGTTCTGAGTGTGACCGCTTCACAGGTTCAATTGACTTTCCTCCTTGGCTGGATGTCATATTCAGTCGGTTTGCATATCTCTTCAGATGGTTGTAGACTGCGATGAGAATGCAGAATTTGGTATTAGAGTGCAGCTGTGTGACCACCATGTGTGTTCAGTGGACATTTATTAGGTTCCTAGTACCCAGTCACAGCATGTGAGTGCTGCTCCCCACTCTCAGAACAGCTTACCCACTGATTTCCACAAAAACATCTGCTCAGGGTTTCTCCCCTTGCCAGTGAGTGACAGGTGGGCGGGGCCCTGGGGGCGGGGCTACAGCGTCACATGGACAGAAAGGCCTAGGGGACAAGAAATGGACCCTTGCTCTGCCCCTTGCCCTGTGGTCTCGGATAGTATCTTGGTTTCCTGGGCTTTGGCTTCTTTCTCTCATGAAGGGGTTGGGCTATTTCCATTTCATAGTGAAAACAAAGTATAAATTCTGAGGTCCCAAGCTGTGCCTGCTGGGTTTGATTTCATGCTGGAGCTAGGAAGTCTTCAAGTCAGCCCAGCAGGTCAACAGAATAACCAGCCAAGTGGGAGATCTCTGGAGTGGAAGACCACAGCATTTCTTTCTCCTCCTGTGATGGTGGGATCGTATAATGCTATTGCATTCATCGTAAATGTAAATGTGGGCCACTGGACGATTATCACATTGTTTATCTGTGTTTGCATATCAGATGCATTTCAGTGAATGTACTGACTCTTCTGGAGATCTTAACAGTCTTTTTTTTTTTTTTTTTTTGCCAGTCCTGGGCTTGAGCTCAGGGCCTGAGCACTGTCCCTGGACTTTCTCAAGGCTAGAGCTCTACCACTTGAGCCTCAGTACCACTTCTGACTTTTTTCTATGTATGTGGTACTGAGGAATTGAACCCAGGTCTTCGTGCATGCTAGGCAAGCACTCAACCACTAGGCCAAACTCCCGTTCCCTGGAACACAGTCTTAAACGGATGTTCAATGTTATTTGCCTGAACATTGACCTATTTTGTATCTTTATGGGAAATGGAGACTCTGGGAGCCCCAAAAAACAGAATAGATCGCATCATTCTTTAAATTATATTAGAAGATTTTTCTGTGGGATAAGGAGTTCTCTTAGAAAGTAAAAGTCCTTGTTAAAGTCTAGGAGTCCTAAGCCTTGTGTGGTGGCTCATGCCTGTAATCCTAGCTACTCAGGAGGCTGAGATCTGAGGATCAAGGTTCAAAGCCAGCCCAGGCACAAAAAGACCTGAGACTCTTATCTCCAATTAACCTCTAGAAAATGAGAAGGGGGACTTGGCTCAAGGGTAGGGCGGTAGCTTTGAGCTGAGGAGCTCAGGGACAGGCCCTATGACCAAAAAAAAAAAAAAAAAAAAAAAGTCTAGGAGTCCTAAAGGCCTGTAATTAAAACAAAAGCACCCTCCCTGGGAGTTGGAGATGCCAAACTTAACATTTGCACAGGAAGACTATGCCTGCGGGACTCAGGTCCTCTTCCTGTGGGGAGCAGGCCTTGACTTTACTAGTTCTTTTGTGTTCTCTTATTGGGCAGAAGAGGCAGGCTGCAATGGAGCCTCTTCATCTTATTCTTACTCCCCCAGCATCTGAAGGGTTTCTCTTGAATAGCAACAGTGATGGGAAGGGAGAGGGGGGAGGAGGGGAAAGAGGTGACTGGTGCACAGGGGGGAAGGAAGCAGAATTCTTCCAGAGTACAGTCAAGGGCAATCAGTACTTGTAGCAGGGGCTCAAGAGTTCCACCCAGTAGCCTGCTCCTTCTGGTTTTGTTTTGCCAGATTGTCCAGGCTTTATTTGATTTCCCCTTGCCTTTCTTTTCCTTTCCTTATTTTCTCTCTTCCCTTCCTCCTTCTCTGGCTCTCTTTTCTCTTTTCTCCTCTGTCCTTTCTCTGTCTCTGTCTCTGTCTCTGTCTGTTTGTCTCTCTCTCTCCCTACCTTTTGCAGTAAGGGGGTTTGAACTTTGGACATTATTCACTAGGCAGACTCTCCACCACTTGAACCACAGTTCCATTCCTAAACCCTCCTTTCTTCCTAACAGAGTTTGAGGGGTGAGATGATGAATGCAGGGCTATCTCCCCAGCCCCACAGCCTCTAGTAAAATTCTGTATGCTTTTAAATATTGTGCATTTTTCCTTTTTTTTAATTCTAGTGGCATTATATCAGAAATTCCACTATGATTGGTTTTATGTTATAAAATGACTCTGGCAAGTCTTAGACATTCATTATAAAACAAAAAGCCATTGTATCTTCCCAGGGACATTGTGATTCTTACTAACTTTATAGAAACACATTTCGAACTGCTTTTTCCATTTCTGATATCTTGTTTAACATTTATTTCTCTCCTTTTCTTTGCCTGAGAGATGCCATGTGTTTATAGAAACTTTAAGAATATTACATATAAAATACACCCTTTACTACCAGATTACTCTGATTTAGCCTTAATTTCATTAAACGTTTTAGAAATGAGGTATTGCTGTGCGAAGAAATGCACTATATTACTATTTCTGTATCATTAAAATGAAAATTTTATGGTGCCTTTTCCGTGCTTTCTTTGGGGTATAGGAAAGTTGGAATTGGCTCTCCACAACTTCTGGGGCATCTGATGTGGTGCCAGGAAAGAGGAGTCCTTTGAGGCAGCGTTGCATCATCTTTACCAAGGGGCTGCCATTGAGACCACTGTTTTTCCAAAACCTCATACATTTACACTGTTCAAGGAGAAGTCTGAAGGCACACACACACGAGACAGGATGAATGAGAGCAGAAAAATATTTATTACATGGCATACACATGCAGCCAATCTCCAGCTACCCTTTGGGGTAGAGACATGAGCGTTAGCTTTTATAGACAAAGAACTGGGAATGGGGAGAAAAAGAAATATACATTCTTGTTGAACTGTCCTGGTCACATAGGTCTGGTGACCATTATTTCAGTCCTTAGTTTAAGAAAGGCTCTAGAGCCAGGCGCCGATGGCTCATGCCTGTAATCCTAGCTACTCAGGAGGCTAAGATTTGAGGATTGGGGTTCAGGCCAGCCTGGGCACAAAAGTCCCTGAGACCCTTATCTCCAATGAATCACCAGAAAACCAGAAGTAGCACCGTGGCTCAAGGGTAGGGTGGTAACCTTGAGCTGAAGAGCTCAGGGACAGTGCCCAGGCCCAGAGTTCAAGCCCTACAACTGACCAAAAAGAAAAAGGAAAGGCTCTGGAGATGACCATCTTTGTGACTGGAGGGGAGCAGACATCCTTGCTGCCCACAGCTGGTCTGGCCTTAGAGGTTCTGTAGCCTTCCTCTTCTCAAAGATGGTCTTGATCAGTCCTGTCCGTGGATTGCAGGGTGACTGCAAAGAGACTGCGGAGAGAATGGTTTTCAGCAGTCACATACAAAATGGAGGCAGAGAGGTCAAACCCTTCTTTTGCTTAACCCATGGGCCTAGCACATATAAGTTTGAAGTATCCCTTGCCACATGGTGTGTCTCTGTAAATCTCTCCATGGGGCTGGCATTTCCCAGCTATGATGCTAATGAAAGCTCACCTGCCCCAGTCTCTAAGCTGCCCAATGAGAGCAGTTTGTTTACTGTACACCAGACATGGAGTTGTTTATTGCAGAAGAGTGTGTTTTGTCCCCTCCACCCCCAGCTGCTAAGGAAGCAGTTCAGCACAACTTGGTAAGAGCCAGAGGAATGCTGGTGTGATGTGCTCGGGACTGAAATGAAGTGAGCCATCTTCAGAAACTCCTGGAAGGATATCACTGTGCGAAGGCAGAAAAGCTCCAGGGGTCTGAGTTCTATCCGCTGGTATTCAGCACAGCAGAATGAGCCCATGGATACCAAGACAAAGCTGCCAACACCACAACTTTCCCTTGTTGGACTCAGGCTGGTACACTGTTCCATACATGTGGGCACAGAGATGTGGCAGGGGCATAACCCCTGTCTGTGAACTTGGACAGTGAAGTGAAAATAAGTCCTGGCTGGAGACAGCTGACCTGGCTAGAGGAATCCCTGGCCCCGCCTGGGGCCCCTGAGAGCTTGATGATCTACACCACCCCTCTGACCTTGGTTACAACCTCAAGGTCGTGGGTGCACTGCAGCGTGATGGTCCTCTGTCCCACTGCATGTCCAGTCCTCATGAGGATTCTGTCAAGGTAGCCATGTCTGCCTCTCTGAGGCCTGCTGGGATTTCTGAGCACAGAGCTCACAACTAGTGTTAAATCCTTCTGTAGGCCACCATGCAACAAGTGGGAAACTCTTGTCATTCTTGGACTCTACTGCTTCAGGAGAAGGCAGGACTGTGGGTAGAGACAAGCTCCAAAGAGGGCTAGAAGATCTATTGGAAGGCCACTGGGCTTGGACACATGGCAGACACATGCTCGAGACATTGGAGATGGTTTGAAACCAGGATGTGAATTTCTGTATTGGAGAAGAGATCTTGAAAAAAGATGTCCTGGAATATCACAAAGATGCCGTTATCTCTGGTAGGAAATAAATACTTCATCATGTGTGTAAACTTCAGGTGTGGTGAATTTCAGGTAGCATTTAGAAGAAAATCCCACCCATTTTCCTGGGGATGCAGGTTGTTCTGCAGAGGGCTCTGTGACTCCTCAACTGATCAAGAGTGAATGCTGGTATACTGTTTTGCAAGCTGAGTTTTATTTTTTAATTTGGAGAGGAGTCATTTCTGGAGCCTACATCCACCACATAGGTGAGCGAAGACTAAACTGGACACGGTGAGAATCAGGTAACTTGGCAGAGTGACCCTCACCACAACTAAAATTTGCAAATAGTGGCAACTCTTGGGACATGACACTTTTCTGAGAGCTCTGTTTTCAGATGCCCCTGAGCTTTTCTGCTCAAGGCTACTGTGCTACCTCTCTTGAGTCACAGCTCCACTTCTAGGTTTTCTGGTGGTTAAATGGAGTCTTTCCTCCCTGCGCTGGTTTGAACCGCAATCCGTGGATCTCAGCCTCCTGAGTAGGATTACAGGAGTGAGCCACTGGTGCCCAGAAACTTCTCAACCCTTTGTGACACTGAAAGTCACCTCTGGATGCAACCTGCCAGCTTCTCTTTGGTGACAGCAAGCAAGCCAAGCCTTGGGCAAGGATGTGTGGTGTCTTGTCTGCATCCCAGTTCCGGGGTTGTGCAGGATGGAGTTGTTTCTGGCCAACTCTGCACACTACAGTGTGCATTATTGTATTCCCACATGTTTCCATCCTGCAGGTTTTCCATGGTGGGTGGAACAGATTGCTTGCCAGACCAGCAGACTGAACGAAAGCAGTTTCAGATGTCTGCTTGGAGAAGAGCCTCGGGGCGAGGTCTTTCCAGCTGGCAAGGTGTGGCTAACTGTGTACTAATTACCTCTTGGAGGAAAAGCCCTGGATTTCCACTTTTGAAGATTTTAGTGGTGTAAATACCCATACTATGGCTAATAGCAGGCTACCTCTGATAAGGAAGCCACATAGAGTGGGGGACATTCCTAACTGTTCCGTGTTTCACTCTCCAGAGAGAAGAGAGAAATACCCACATACAGACAAGGGATGGGCAAACTGCTGCCTTCTGACCAAAGCCAACCCACCAGTGCATCCAGTAACTTTTGGGAACACAGCCACACTCATTTATCACTTCAGGATGTCAACAGCGTAACTGAACAGCTTCTGTTCATCACAGCCTAAAATGTTTACTATCTGGTCTTTTTCTAGAAAACATATGCTTATCCCTGCCACAGAGGAAGGGCTGAGGTTATGCATTGTTTGCCTGCGTTTTAAATAGAACTAATTGAATTGCAAGTGCATGTTGCCTAGCTTTCCTATCATGTGCTTAAGAACTGGTTCACACGACTCTTGAAGATTTAACCACTGATATTTAGCAATTGCTCTTACAAGCCATGGGAACAGTTCCAACGCACAACAGCACCTTTACACCTAGTTAAAAAAAAAAAAAAGATGTGCTTGAATCTTTGCTGAAGAGAGGAAGGAACTTTCCATTACTTTAAAACATTATTTTGTTTGTGGATGTACTGGGCCTTGAACTCAGGGTTTTGTGTTTGCTAGACAAGAGCTCTATTGCTCGAGCCATGCCTCCGAGTTTGGCTCAGCCTCTTATGGGAAGAAGTTGTCCCATTCATTATTGTTGATGCAGACAGAAATGGATTACTGTCCTGGTTCCTTTGGAGAAAGAACAAGAGTCTAGGGTCCCCACATAATGCTTTCTCTCAGAAGTGGAGACATCTCAGAACTTCCCCATTAATGCTTTATGAACTTCAAAGCAAACCATGCATGTACTGTACTTATTGCTCAGAACCCTCTGGCTAAATAGTAGCCACAAACAGCAACAACAGCAGTGGCTGAAATATTGTGATCCTGAACTTGACAGGCAAGTGGCTCGTCCAATCAACACTTCTGTTTTCCCTTCACGATTTTTAGCTTCGATTCATAACTTCAGATTGCATTGTAAAAGCCTTTCTTCGTCCACATCTTGTCCTGCATGCAGCAGCGACATCCTGTGGTCTTTATAGGGTATGACGGCGCTCCCGCCTCTTCCAAGCAGTTAACTGCAGCTTGACTCCTGTTTTGAGGAAGCAGCAGGTGACTTTTAAAAGCAAATGTGGCAGAGCTAAAACATCGGGCTACAAAATATGTGTGTACCTGTGTGCATGGGGGGGCTGTTTACGTTTCCTCTGTGAAGTTTCAGGAGAATGGGGTAGTTAGGATCATTTTTGTTCATGCTTGGCTCTTCCTATCTTCAAGCTGTCAGCCCAAATTTGAACAGGTTAGCGCCATCTTCTGGGTGAATACAGAAAGGCTGGTTGGAAAGTCACTGCAGAGCAATGAATTGTCAACCTATAGCGTTGTAGCAGGAATTTATGTAAATAACACCCTTAAATGGGTAGACATACCTAACGCTGACTGCCCTAACTTTCCATTGGTTTACTTCATCAGGGTCTCCTTATGAAAAGTAACAACTCAGCAGGGTACCTATAATCTTAGCTACTCAGGAGGCTGATATCTGATGCTCCAAGTTTGAAGTCAACCCTAGCAGAAAAGTCCCCAAGTCTCCTATCTCCAGTTAATCAGCAAAAAAATCTGGAAGTGGAGGTTTGGCTTAAATGTCAGAGTGTCAGCTTTGAGTGCAAAAGCTAAGGGACAGCACCTAGACCCTGAGTTCAAGCCCCAAGACTGGCACCAACAAACATACACATATAAACACATGCCAACATAAACACACACACACACACACACACACACACACACACACACACACACACACACACACACACACACACAGAGGTAGCCTAGCCTATAATGGAGGCCACTCCATTCTCATTCTCTCCATCTTTCAGCAAGGCATTTGACTGTCAGTAACCTGTATTGTCCTGTTCAGTTCTGATATTCTGGGGTGCGTTTTGAGTTCCCCTCTGGTGATGTATGGCTCTAGTGGGCATACAGACCCCCTCCTCAGACTGTTCTCTTATTTGGTTCTTCCTCTGCCTCCCTGTTCTGGGGCAATTACACACTAATTGTGAGTCATGTGCATGCAAAAATATATGCATTCTTATTTTTCCAGATCTTCAATGTGCCATAAACCTAATATTCCAGAACTTTTACTGCTGAGACAACTTGCAAAGAACAATACCAGTTACAGGCAAGGCCAACAGCAGTTGTAAATAACCAAGCAGGCTTGTTCATAATGGGGGCTAGACTTGACAAGTTTAAATGTGTGGGGCCTGGAAAAACCATGGCCCGGCTGGGCTCTTGAATATGGATGGCATCACCATTTGTCATTCTTCTAGAGGAACACTGAAGGAAATGAATCAAGATTGGCTCTATATTAGGGAAAAGAAGTGGGCCATGAAAGCCTATATTACCATAAGGCCCCTCCTTTTGAAAGCTGTGGTTGGTTGAAGGGCAAGGTATGTAGGGAAGGGAGGGGCAGGGGCAGTGATGGAAGTGAGGATTTGTGAGCTGTAAACCAGGCACTGTGTCCATGTCGGAAGATGACTGTTGAGCATGGTAACGAGCCAAGAACAACTACTCAGGGAGCTGAGATCTGAGGACTGCAGTTCAAAGCCCTCCTAAGCAGAAAAGTGTGCGATTCTTATTGTCAACTAACTAGAAAATAAGCTAAATGTAGAAGTGTGGCTCAAGTGGTACAGCCCCTGCCTTGAACAGCAAAGGTAAGGGAGAATATAGGGCCCTGAGTTCAAGCCACAGTACTGGTGTTTAAAAACAAAACCTAAAGACTACAGCTGTATAGGTTTTTTTCCAAACCCTCCACTCTGGCAGATCTGCAGAATGACACAGGCTCTTTAGGACTCTAAGCCTCCTTCCCAGCTATACCCACCATCCTGATCACAGAGTCAGCATCCCAGCTTTTGCACATGACATAAAGGGAGAGGACCCTGCACAGTAACCTGTGATGATTCACTTGTGCATCTATCACAAGCTCTATCTGCTCAACAGGAGGAATGTTGAACAGAAATATACACTGCTGGACATGGTACAGCATCCCTGTAATCTCAGCTCCTGGAGAGGCAGAATGTGAAACTGTGGCCTGAGCCAGCTTTGGGCAAAATGGGAGACCCCCCCCTTCCCCATCTGAAACAAAACTAAAACCAAAAGAACTGAGGTTGTGGTTCAAGTACTAGAGGTCTTACCTGGTCAGTTTAAGGCCTGGGGCTCAAATTCCAGTCCCTCCAAAAATGTTTTAAAAAGATAAAAAAAAACAACAACCACCAAATGAGCAAGGACAGCTGGGAATGTGGCCTAGGGGTAGAGTACTTACCTTGCATGCATGAAACCCTGAGTTCGATTCCTCAGTACCACATACACAGAAAAATCTAGAAGTGGGTCAAATAGTAGCAAAAGATGCTCAGGGACAATGCTCAGGGGCAATCCTGAGCTCAAGCCTCAGGACTGGCAATAAATAAATAAACAAACAAAAATAAGCAAGAAATGTAACTTAATTAATCCAGGGACCCTTAGGAGGTCAGTGGTAGGCCTTGCTAAACTTCAGTAGGCCTACCCGCCATTTTCTAAAACAGAGTTCCTATTTACAGTCCTTCCTTTTCCTTTTTTTTTGCCAGTCCTGGGCTTGACTTCTGTACTGTCCTTGGACTTTCTCAAGGCTAGAGCTCTACCACTTGAGCCTCAGCAACACTTCCGGATTTTTTTTCTATGTATGTGCTATGGAGGAATCGAACCCGGGTCTTTGTGCGTGCTAGGCAAACACTCTACCACTAGGCCAAACTCCTGGCCCCATTCCTTCCTTTTCCTACGTGTAACTCTCAGCCACCTTCACCGAGGTACCCTTTCCATACAGTAAACATGCACATATGTTAAGGCAAATTTGAGCCACACTTGTTTTCTGTTTTAAGGTTCCATACTGTTAAGCAGTTATTTCCAGCTGTGTGTGTTTGTGTGTCCTTCTTTGTCAGCCTAGAAAGGTGGTTCTAGCTCTACCCTGCCCTTGGGAGAGGCCCTGTGCCTTCTGCCAGTGCCCTGGCTGGTGGCCTCAGGATGGGAAACACAGACATTTGACCAGTTGAGGTCTTCCGGCCGGTCACACCTCCCACTAGCCAGCTGTCAGCACCCCCATACTTTGTGGGATGCTCATGCCTTCCTTTTGGGGGCACCAGGGCTGATGTATGAATTTTTGATCCCATCACCTTCTGAATGAATTGACTGTCATGCCTAATAGAGCAAAGGGCACCCACATTGTGTCTTTAGCTAGAAGTGTCCCAATTAATTATGGGCTTAATTAGCATACATCATGGGCCATTCTGGAAAAGAATACTTCCTGGGTTCTGCAGGCCTCAGCAGGCAGCTGTAATATGAAGTGTGGTCTCAGGCTGGCGGAGAGATAGTTATTAATAAATTACTCTCATTGTCAGACCCTTATTTATACAAATTAGCAGGGGTGCATAATCAAGTGTAACTGTATAATTTATAATAATTGATTTCATTTTGACTGACCACTAGTCACTTACCAAATACCCCCTAGAAGAAAAATTGCCCTATTAGGGTAAGTTTAATCCTAAACATAGCTAATGAATCCTATTACTTTAAGGTCATATTTGAAGCTTTCGTTAATTGTCAGAACCATTTTAAATTGATTAGAGTTAAATTAAATCAATGTAATGTTTAGAAAAACAATATTTCTAATGGATGAGGGCCAGGCTGACCTCGAATAAACATATTTATCAACCGATTCCTGGTCATGAGAAGAAAAGCAGTGGGGCCCATAATTCACATTTGTCTATAACATGGAAAACGTCACCGGGCAATTAGTTATGTCAGGTAATGGATAGGGAGCGTGGGGATTCCCTCTGGCAGCTGGGGTGGAGGGGGATGGAGTACTCTAGACAGGAGGGAGTGGCTGGGCTTTCCTTTACCCCACCCTCACCTCCACCAACCGAACCAAGCACCATTTGCCCCAGCTCCTTAGTGCTGACTTGGTCCCCACCCCTCTGCCCCTCACCACAGTCTGGGACTCTGGCACCTGCCCACCGGCCCCCTGACTCTGTGCACTGCCGTGTGGGAGAGCTGCTCCGCCTTCAAGCTGGCTCTTGGGGAGGGAGGGTCTCCATCTGAAGATGTGTGCTGTGCCTCCAAGCCTGAAAGGGTCCTTCAGTCCCAGGGCTGACATGGGCATGCTGCCAGAGAAGGAACCAGAGGAGCCCACTGAGCGAGCAGGTGCCATGGGGGTGGGAGGGTGGTCTGGAGCTCAGCAGATGCCATAAGTGACCTGTCTCTGCTTTTCAGGTCCTGGTGTGTGTGTGTGTGTGTGTGTGTGTGTGTGTGTGTGTGTGTGTGTGTGTGTGTTTCCATGCACACATGCAGGCTTGATTAGGCCTGGGTGCTGTCTTTAAGCTTCTTTTATTTTTTGCTCAATGCTAGGACTCCTCCATTTGAACCATTTCTGGTTTTCTGGTGGTTAACTGGAGATAAGAGTCATACAGACTTTTCTGGCCAGGTTAGCTTTGAACTGTGATCCTCAGATCTCAGACTCCTGGATAGCTAGGATGGCAAGTGTGAGGCTGTAAAAAGCCCAGCTTTTGTTGCTATGTTGAGGCTTGCTATGCAGCCCGTCCTGGTCTCTGTTTTCCTGCTCCTCAGTCTCCTGAGTGCTGGGATTGCAGGTCTGCACCGCTAAGTCAGGCCATTTTTGCTGGGTCACTAGTGTCTACTCTGAGGATGAACAAATGCCTTCATGAATGGTGGCGAGTGTGAATTGTGTCACAGCTGAAGGTGGAAAGATGGAAGGGGGGCTGAATTCTGTCCGGAGGAGGGAATGAGCCTATGAAGCAAAGACTTGTACTCTAGAGTCTCCATTAGAATGCCACACTCATCAAAATGGCCCCCATCCAGTGTTTCCTTAGGGCTCCCAGGTGCCAGAGCATTCGTGTAACTAAGATGCTGATGGCTGATTGTCACTCTGAAAGAAATAGTTGTACATTTTAGATATAGGGTGGCTTCTGGCTGCCCAGGGAGCTTTGGATTGTGTGAATTGTGTGTGTGTGTGTGTGTGTGTGTGCCAGTCCCGGGTACTATCTCTCAGCTTCTTTTGCTCCATCACTCTACCACTCCACTTGAGGCATAGCTCCACTTATGGCTTTTTCTGAATAGTTTATTGGAGAGAAGATTCTCACGGACTTTCCTATCCAGACTGGCTTCAATTCACAATCGTCAGACCTCAGCCTCTGAAGTAGCTAGAATTAGAGGCGTGAGCCACCAGCACCTGGCTTGTGTGAATGTGGAAGGTTGGGAATAGACTCACACAGGAGAAAGCTCTGCTTCTGTCAAAAAAGGCAGCTGGGGGAGGGGGGCAGGAATTTGGCCTAGTGGTAGAGTGCTTGCCTAGCATGCACAAAGACCCGGGTTCGATTCCTCGGTACCACACATATAGCAAAAAGCCTGAAGTGGTGCTGTGGCTCAAGTGGTAGAGCCCTATCCCTGAGAAAATCCAGGGACAGTGCTCAGGCCCTGAGCTCATGCCCAGGACTGGCAAAAAAACAAAAACAAACAAACAAATAAAAAAAGGCAGCTGCCTTAACTAAAAATGTCTTCTACAGATTCTCATTTTCTCTTCTCCCTTCTTCCCTCCCCCACCCCTATTTCTTTCCCTTTTTTTCTTCCTTTCTTTTTATATTGGTCCCTGGGCTTGAACTCAGGACTTGGGCACTGTCCCTTAACTTTTTTTGCTAAAGGCGAGCATTCTACCACTTGAGCCACAGCTTCACTTCTGGCTTTCTACTGATTAATTAGAGATAAGAGTCTTACAGATTTTCCTTGCTCTGGCTAACTTCAAGCTGCAATCCTAAGAACTCAGCCTCCTGAGTAGCTAGAATTATAGAGCTACTGGTGCCTGACATCTTCACAGTTGTTTTTTTTTGAGCTATGATTTATTAGTATAATTTTCTGGGTGACTAAACTGGGGTACAGGGAAAGGAAGCTGCCATATTTGCAGCAAGTGAGTAGAGCGGAAGCCCTGAACTTGCAGTTTGATCCATGGTTGTGTATGTGTGAGGAAGGACTCATTTTTAAAATTTTTATTGATTTATTTATTGTCAGTCGTGGAGCTTGGACTCTGGGCCTGGACACTGTCCCTGAGCTCTTCAGCTTAAGGCCACTGCCCTACCCCTTGAGCCACAGTGCCACTTCCAGTTTTTCTGGTGGTTCATTGGAGATACAGAGTCTCACAGTCTTTAGTGCCCCGGCTGGCTTTGAACTGCAGTACTCAGATCTCAGCCTCCTGAGCAGCTAGGATTACAGGTGTGAGTCACTGGCCCGGCTGAAGGACTCAACTTTTCTTGGTGTAGCTGCTTTGGGTGCCATCACAGTGTACCACAAACTAGGTGGGGAAGTGAAAGAAATCTAAGCGGGAGCTGTGTGTACACTGGTGCCCTAAGGGAGTGAGGAGAATCTGTCACAGGCCTCTTTCTTGGCCCTGTGGAGGACTGTGTCTGGTCTCTTCCTATGACTTCCCTCCATGTCTCTGTGTCAGCCTCAATGTCCCCAGTCCCTAATCATAAGGACATCAGTCATATTACATTAGCACCCACCTTAATGGCTTCATTCTAACCTGAGAACCTTGGTACAGAATCTCTCTCTAAATCAGACCTGGAGGAGAGAGGGCTGCAAGTCACATCTTGAGGATGTGGTCACATATACCTTTCAGCTGTCTCACCTCCCAAGCTACAGTGACCACATCTGCCAAGGAGAACTCAAGTATCCCTGCTCCTGGAGCAGGCATGACTAATTGACTTCCAAGCATTTTCATCAAGTCTGGCAGCTCCCAGAGCAGACATCATTAATTGATTACCTAGCATTTTCATTGAGCTGGACTCTGGCCTCAGAATCCTAAATGCAGCGCTTCTGTAGTTACAGTTGACCTATCCATCCTGTCTAACTTGGCCTTGCTTGGCTATATGTGGCTTCTATTCTGGTTGCTTCCATTCTGCTTGGGAATAGGATTTGGGCTTTCTTTTTCTATGGAGCTTTCCTGAGTATTTCTTCTTTCATTAGTCTCCAGCACAACTGATAGTGAAATGTCTCTGAAGAAAGAGCTGTCACTGGAAGCAAGGAACTTAGGCTGTATCTGCATAGACACTGCAGGGATTTGGGAAGTCTGGGCCGGTCCTCCCTCCTGCTCTGTTATCATCCATTCATCTTTTTTTTTTTTCTGTCTTGGTGCTTAAACCTAGGGCCTGGGTGCTGTTCCTGAACTCTTTTGCTCAAGGCAAGCACTCTACCCCTTGATCCATGGCTTCACTTCCAGCTTTTTGTGGTTAATTGGAGATAAGATTCTAATGGACTCTTCTGCTTGAGCTGGCTTCGAAACTTGATCCTCAGATCTCAGCCTCTTACGTAGCTAGGGTTACAGGCACGAGCCACTGGCACCCAGTGAATTTGTGCTCTTTTTTTGGAGGGGGGGGTGCCTGGGGTGTTTATCCCTAGGGTCTTCAGTTCAAGGCTAGCACTCTACCACTTTGAGCCATAGCACTACTTCCAGTTTTTCTGGTGATGAATTGGAGATAAGAGTTTCAAGGACTTTTGTGTCCAAGCTGGCTTTGAACCCTGATCCTCATATTTCAGCCTCCTGAGTGGCTAGGATTACAGTAAGCCACCAGTGCCCTGCTAGACAGAGTTTCTTAAATATTAAGTCAATACATGCTTTCTGTTCAGAGAAGATCACTTTAAACGGAGGCAATGTGACTCACTCACCTAGTCCTTGCTGAGGCCCTGGGGGACCCCCACTTTTAGGTCATCGAATTATCCACTTGTATGTGTGGTGCTGGAGAATGAATTCACCGCCTTGGAATGCTGGATGGCAGTGCTCTACCACTGAGCTACACCCCTGTCCCAGGTTTAATGAGTTTTGAGTCACATAATAGCCACTTAATAGCCATAATAGCCACATTTCCTGTAACTAAAAAAATTTTTTTGATGACTCTCTCTTCAGGCAATTCCTTTTTCCCACCATCCTCTATCTCTTTATTTGTTGATCTGTTCTTACAATGCTGCCTTTTCTTGAATGTCACATAGTAGGTACAAAATCGAATCTGGATTCTTTCTCTTACCATCATGCTTTGAGACTTACACTGTTGTCAGTAACTATTTTGCTGTTCTATAGTATCTCCTCATATTGGTTCATGTGTGGCTTCTGGTGTAAGTTATTATAGATAATACAGTCATAAACATTGGATGCTAGACACATTTTCATTTCTCATAGGATTTCTCATGGGATTGTTCAGCTAGAAGGTAGGTGTACATATGACTGGAACATAGACTGGCAGGGAGTTCTTGTACTGAATATTCCCTCCTTCCCCACCCGGTCTGGATGCCCAGTGATCTGGTCCTTTTCCTGTTATAGGATGTGCTGCTGCTTTAAGTTCCATATCTTTCAGAACCAATGTATTTTCTTACATTTCAGAGGTCTTTCCTGGTGTAGTATCTATCAAGATTTTTGTCAAAAGTTTTAAATTGGATTTTTTGTTTTATTATTGCGTTACAAGAGATTTTGTTCATATTACAGATATAAGATCTTTATCCAGGACCATTCTTTTGCCCCTTCAGGGGGAACATTACTTCCAATGAGGATTTATGCCCTTAACAGATAGCTTGTCTTAAGACCTTTTCCTCGCCCGCTCCTCTCTGCTGATGTTGGGACTTGAACTGAAGACCTGGGTGCTGTCCCTTAGCTTTTCACTTAAGGCTGGTACCAATTCTACCATTTGAGTCACAACTCCACTTTGGGCTTTTTACTGATTAATTGGAAATAAGAGTCTCACAGACTGCTGCACAAGCTGGTTTTGAATTGTGATTCTTGGATTTCAGCTGCCTGAATAGCTAGTATTACAGGTGTGAGACTCCAGTGCCTGTTTGATTATCTTTTGGACAGAGTTTTAAATTTTGATGAGATCTTTTTTTTTTTTTTTTGATCTCAGGGCCTGGGCACTGATCCTGAGCTTCTTTTGCTCAAGGCTAACCCTCTACCACTTGAGCCACAGCACCACTTCTGGCTTATTCTGTTTATGTGGTACTGAGGAATCAATCCCAGGGCTTCATGCATGCTAGGCAAGCAGTCTAGCACGGAGCCATATTCCAAGCCAATTTTGATGAAATCTTATATACCAATTTTTTAAATATAAATTTTTATTATTTTAAGATGCTGTACAGAGGGGTTATCATTTTCAAGTCAGGTAATGAGTACATTTTATTTTTTGTTGTTACTATAAGGTGATATACAGAGCAGTTACAGTTTCCTAAGTCAGGTAAGAGTACATTTCCTTTTGACCAATGTCATGCCTTCCTTCACTTTTCCCCCATTCCCTCTTCCCGTCCCTATGCATAAGACAAAGTTCACGTTCACACACTGTCTCCTGAATTTTGTATGGCTTCACTATTTTCCATTAGGAGTTATAGGTCCAAGCCCTGATCACCAGCATTTCCATGTTTTCTTCTAGCTGTTTTGTTTTGTTATTGTTTTCAGTTCTTTTGAAGTCTATGATCCATTTCTTTCTTTTTTTTAAATTTAATTTAATTTATTTATTTTTGCCAGTCCTGGGCTTGAGCTCAGGGCCTGAGCACTGTCCTTGGACTTTCTCAAGGCTAGAGCTCTACCACTTGAGCCTCAGCATCACTTCCGGCTTTTTTTTTCTATGTATGTGGTACCGAGGAATCGAACCCGGGTCTTCATGCATGCTAGGCAAGCACTTTAACCACTAGGCCAAACTCCCGGCCCCCTATGATCCATTTCAAGTGGTATTTTTGTGAGTAGGGCAATATAGGGTGGAGGTTCCTTTTCTTATGAGATGAATTTCCAGTTTAGTAGCACCACTTATTGAAAATACTGTCATGTCTCTGTTCCATCACCTTGGCACTTTGTCAGGGTAAACTGATTCTGTAGATGTGGTCTATTTCTGGACTTTTAGATTTGTTTCATTGATTTGTATGCACAACAGGCAAACGTGTACCATCTCTGTGAGAGTGTATCACTTATTTTATAACTCTGATACTAGATGGTTTGAGTCCTCCATCTTTGTTCTTCTCTTTCAGAATTGCTTTGGCTATTTTAAGTCTGTAGTTTTCCATGTACAATTAAAATTAGATGATCAAATTCTGTAAAAGCCAGCTGGAATTCTGAATTCCTCCTCCTTTTCCTCCTTCTTTTCCTCCTCCTTCTCTTCTTCCTCCTCTATCCTTTTTGCCAGTCCTGGAGCTTGAACTCAGGGCCTGTGCACTATCCCTAAGCTGCTGCTGCTTCTCCTTCTTTCTCTTCTTCTTCTTCTTCTTCTTCTTCTTCTTCTTCTTCTTCTTCTTCTTCCTCCTCCTCCTCCTCCTCCTCCTCCTCCTCTTCCTCCTCCTCCTCCTCCTCTTCCTCCTCCTCTTCCTCTCTTCTTCTTCTTCTTCTTCTTCTTCTTCTTCTTCTTATTCTTATTCTTCCTCTCCCACCTTCTTCCTCTTCCTCCTCCTCTTCCTCTTCCTCTCTTCTTCTTCTTCTTCTTCTTCTTCTTCTTCTTCTTCTTCTTCTTCTTCTTCTTCTTCTTCTTCTTCCTCCTCCTCCTCCTCCTCCTCCTCCTCCTCCTCCTCCTCCTCCTCCTCTCCTCTTCCTCTTCCTTCTTCTTCTTCTTCTTCTTCTTCTTCTTCTTCTTCTTCTTCTTCTTCTTCTTCTTCTTCTTCTTCTTCTTCTTTCTCTTGTGGGGCTTGAACTCTGAGCCTGGGGCACTGTCCTTGAGCGGCTCTACCCCTGGGCCTGGGCACTGTCCCTGAGCTCTTCAGCTCAAGGTTATCACCCTACCCTTGAGGCACCGCGCCACATCCGATTTTCTGGTGGTTAATTGGAGATAAGAGTGTCACAGACTGCTGCTGGTTTTGAATTGTGATTCTTAGATCTTAGCTATCTGAATAGCTAGCATTATAGGTGTGAGACTGAGTGCCTAGGCTGGTTTTGAACTGCAATCCTCAGATCTCAGCCTCCTGAGTAGTTAGGATTACAAGGCATGAGCCACCATGCCAGTATCCCTAAGCTTCTTTACGCAAGCCTGGCACTCTACTACTTGAGCGACGCTCCTGGCTATTGGGTGGTCAATTGGGGATATGAGTTTCGGTGTTTCTTGCCTGGGCTGGTTTCAAACCAAGATCCTCAGATGGCAGTATAGCTAGGATTTCAGGCATGAGGCACTGGCACCTGGTCAAATGCTTCTTTATTCAGGGTTCTAGTCTTTCCACCTTGCCCAGCGTACTCAGGATGGGATGTCCAGAAGGTTCTACAATCAGAGCATCTTCTCACAGTTCCACCACGGCCTGTTCACCAGGATGTGCTAGTTCTTAGACTTGAAAACCCTTCCCCAAGCAGGCCTCACATAGTTAGTGTGTGCAAAGACCTGACTATAGAAGTGAATCTGAGACCGGGCACAGTGGCTCACGCCTGTAATCCTAACCACTCAGGAGACTGAGATCTGAGGATCTGAGTTCAAAGTCAGCCTGAGCACTAAAGTCAGTGACACTCTTATTTCCAATTAACCATCAGAGAGCCAGAAGTGGTGCAGAGGCTCAAGGGATAGGGAGGTAATCTTGAGCTGAAGAGCTCAGGAACAACACCCAGGCCCAGAGTTCAAGCCCCATGACCGACAAAAAAAAAAAAGTTAATTTGGGGGCGGCAGGAGAGGTGGTGGCAGCAGACCGTGAGGACAGTGAGGACTGCATATTTTCAGGGAGCCCATAACGTTTTCTATAGATGAGATGGCACACATAGCTTTCCATTTTTCAGATCCCTACCTCACATCGCATTTAAAACCTGATAGGGGAAGAAGCTAAATCTAAAAGACAAACCTAGAAAAAAATAGATTTCCATTTCTAGACTTTCTATTCCACTTCTTTTCTTTGCCAACTACCATCAATTTCACAGTCTTCTGAACATTTTCTGATCTATTTTAATATTTGGTAGGATCAATGTTCAAATTTTTTTTTCCTTTTTCAGATTTTTTTTGGCTGATTTCTTGCATTTTTTTCTCTTCCCAGCATTGGCCTGTTCAGTTCCATAAAAAAATTTCTGCAGGTATAGTGATGATTGGGTGGGTATTGAATTTATAGCTTAATTTGAGGGTGTATGACATCTTTATAATGTAGAGTGTTTCCTTCCAGGCCAGTAGGTGGGCCTTCCCATTTATTCAGGTCTTCTTTTATATGTCCTCTGGTAAATTTTTATTGTTTTCTTCCCGTAGTTTGTGAACATTTCTCAGTAGGTTTATTCTTAGGTCACACACACGTGCACATGCACGCACATTTGATTTTCATCGTGGATGAGCCTGGAGGATTCTGGGATTGTTCTTACATCAGGATAGTTTCTTTTATCTGGAATGAAAATGAAAGAAAGGCTTCTGGCTGGGTGCTAGTGGTTCATACCTTTAATCTTAACCACTTAGGAGGCTGAGATTGAAGGATTGTGGTTTGAGGCTAGCCTGGGTAGGAAAGTCATTAAGAATTATATCTCCAGGTTGGGAGTATAGCCTAGTGGTAGAGTGCTCGCCTCGCATGCACAAAGCCCTGGGTTCAATTCCTCTGTACCACATTCATAGAAAAAGCTGGAAGTGGGTGCTGTGGCTCAAATGGGAGAGTGCTAGCCTCCCATGGTCCAAGAACAGTGCGCAAGCCCTGATTTCAATCTGCATGACTGGCAAAACAAAAAAAAAATCATATCTCCAATTAACCAGCAAAAAGCTGGCAGTGGAAGTGTAGTTTGAATGCTAGAGCCCTAGCCTTTGGAAAAAAAAAAAAGAGGAAAGAGAAAAAAGATAAGAGATAGCACCCGGGCCCTGAGTTCAAGCCCCATCACCAGTGCAAAACCAACACAACACAACACAACAGCAACAACAAAGGTTTCTAAAGGTTTCTGTTGCTTGTTTGTTCCTGTGTGGAGACAGTGAACTTGATGCTGGTGCCCAGTGGGTGAAATTGACCTCAGATGTGGATTCATTTCCCTGAGTATGCCACCTTGGGGTTTGGCCTTAGGTTAAATGGTACTTGCCACATACTGTTTGGGTATGGGGACAGGTGTTGGCTCCATTGGTTCCAATACAAACTGATGTGAACATGGCCATTTTTGCTTATTTTTCTGCCTCTCCCTCTACCCCTGCTCCTCACAGGTACTTCCTCTGAGTACAACTTAACTTCGCTCTGCTCTTTCTCACTCACTGGCTGGGGCAGCTTGGCTGTGGTTCCTTTCTCTCTTGCCAGCCCACTCCCATCTGCTTCCTGTCTTCCAGGAACTGTGGGAAAGCAGCTTCTTATTTTCCTCGTGTGTTTTACAGCCACTTTTTTTTTTTAATGTGACTTTTCAGGGATTTGGGGCAAGAGAAGTGCTGCTCCAGACTCAGTTTGCATGTTCTTTCTCCTGAGTCAGAAGAAGCTAAGGCAGGTTTCCATAGACGCACAGAGGCATGGAGGGGTGGGCAGAGGGGGTGCTCAAAACCTGGGTGCCTTGGCAATCATGTGGGGCTCGGTTTAAGGCCAGGTTGGGGCCTGGCTTCAGACAGGCAATGACAGGTCAAGGACAGGCACAGATGTAAGTGCACGCCCGGATTTGGTGATGGGCCCTGTCCCGTGTCCAGTCCATGTGACTCTCAGTCTGCAGCCAGAGGCCTGGGAACCAGGATGCCTAGTGTGTGTGTGTGTGTGTGTGTGTGTGTGTGTGTGTGTGTGTGTAAAAGGGTGTGGGAAGGCCCAGGAGCCCAAAGGCCAGAGAACCCCCAGTCCTGATGCCAGGGAATGCCAAAGCAGCTTTCTCCCTACTCTTGAGTAAGAGATGAATTTGCCTTGTGTGTGTTTGCTCTCTCTGCCCCCCTCACCCCAATCCAGGCTGAGAGAGGGGGCTCCTCCCGGCCCATGCCACTCAGACTTGCTGCTAAACTCCTCTCAAACACCCCCACAGACACCCCAAAGAGCAGATGCCAGGCTTCTTGCTGCCCCCCCTCATCCAGTTTGTTTTCTCTGTGCTCCAGAGGAGGAAGACTTGAAGAGCCAGGGGTCCCTGAAAGGGGTTAGGGCTTGGGTTCTCACTGTAAAGATTGAGCAGGCTGAGGAAAGAGGGGGGGATCCTGAACCACCCCCTTTAGGACCAGCCAACAGAGGCTGCTTGGCCCATCCTGAGCACTGGTGTGGGAGGTTGGTTTGGAGTTGAAGAAGTGCAGGAAGGTGTAGCTGGGACTTTCTTACCAGGGACTCTCCTGTGGCTTGGGTGGGCCGGGATTCCTGCCATGACTCAACAGTGAACCAGCAAATCCCTGGAAGTGGAGATGTGTCTCAACTGGTAGAATGCCAGCCCTGAGTGACAATGCTCAGGTCCTGAGTTCAAGCCCTAGCACGCACATATGTGCACACACACACATATGTATGGTCCCTACCGTCCTTCCTGTGTGAACTGCCTCCCTGTCACTTTGGGGCCCTTCCTCCTAGCCTCTAGGCAGAAGGGGCTGAGTCCCAGCTTGGTAGTTGAGCAGCTCGCTTTCTGCAAATTGAACCTTGCCCATAGGAACTTTTGTTTTCTAGAGTTTGAAGGCTGAAGAAAAGTTCCCAGGGTGACTAACTGGGTCTGTGTTTTGCTCCTAGAAAGCAGACGCTGTTGGAACAGGAGCCGGAATGCTGGTGATGTGCTCGCGAGGCAGACAGAGGTGTAGATGGCGCAGTCTGGGGCTGTATCAGCTCAGAGCCGCTTGGACTCCTTCCCTCCCTCCAAGCTCAGTCACTTGGTTGAGACTCACCTCAAGAGAGGGGCTGACATAGTGACCCAGCAACTTGGGCCTGGGAGGGGGGGTGGCAAATTGGAGAACTTCAATATGTGATTTGTTCTTTTCCCCAATCCCTCTTTTTTCCCTTTATTTAATTTCTCTTGCTACCCCCTCATCCCTCCCCCCGTGTGCTTTTCTATGCTTTTCTCTGCATGTATTAAACAAATTGCGCAGCTGAATTAGCTGTTCTGAAAACCTGGACATTCACCAAGAAGAAGTTTGCCAGCACAGACAATTAAGCTTTCTTCTTTGAACAATGGGCCGACTGACTGGCACATTTGAAATGCGAGCGTGTTTTTTTTAACCCACTGTTCATCCTTCAAGCTGATAAACAGCAACAATAGGAAACAGCTGGGACAGGAAAACATTTGAGTTGGTATTTTCAAAGCAAGCAAGAAAGAAACCCCGTCAGTGTGGGCCAGCTCCCTGTCTTCCGCCTGAGGGCCAGCCGGCATTTGGGAAGGGGGGAAAAAAACTATACATATTTCTAATCAAACATTACATATTTATTAATGTGCAGCTGGTGCATTGTATTCCGAGGGTGGGTTTTTTTGCGGGGGTGTCGCTCTCCCCCCCCTCCTAGTTCCTCCGACGTGTCTTGTCTGGCAAGCTGGTTATTGTTTTGTAACTGACACTACTTTAAAGAGCCCTTTAATGGGAGTTGTAGGGGCGGTGGCTCTGTCTGAGGGAGGTTGGGGGCTCTGGGGAGCCTCAGTGTCTGGGTTGGGGAGCCAGTGGGGTGGGCCATGGAGGTAGTTTGTGGCAGGTGCACTGGGGTCCCTTTGCTGTCACTGCACGTGTGGCCCACTGGGCCCCTTCTAAAGGAAGGCCACAGCTCCAGCCCACATGTCGGTGCTCTTTCGAATGCTGAAGCAAATTTATTTTGATGCTTATTGAGATTAAACTTGCTGTGCCTTTCGTGGGGAGCAAGGGTTGGATCTGTTCATTAGGGGAGGAGGCTCGCCCTGTCAATTTCCATTGAGTGCGGGCACAGCGATCACTTTATCATCGTTTGTCAGCCGCCTCGACAGGTTTTACTCAGCTCTGATTCCTCCCGGGCCCTGCTGTCATAACTTCATTGGCTTTATGGTGGCAGCTGAGTTCCCTCAGGTAATTGTCTAATAGATCTGCTTTGCCTTAATATTGGTAATATGTTAAAGTACAAGGAAGAGAGGAGAAAACACGAGATTCCAGACAGGCCTGTGTTCTGGTGGCAGGCCAGTCCCATCCTACACGGGGACCCCCACCCACCTGCAGAAACCCTGTGAGACTCAGGAAGGGAAAGAAAGGGGCTCAGAGAGCTTCCAGAAATGAAGCTGAGCTGGGGTGCCTGTGGCTTGTATCTGTGACTTATGTCTGTCATCCTAGCTATAGCTTCAGAAGGCTGAGATGTGAGGATCATGGTTCAAAGCCAGCCTGGGCACGATTGTATGACTCCAGTCACACACGCACACACACACACACACACACACACACACACACACACACAGACATGCACACATGTTCAGACTTCTGCCTCCCTCACCTCTGCAGAGGCAGCCTCTTTCCCTTACCTGTGGCCAGATACTGTAGATACTGTCCTGGAAAATGTACTTTGGGAGATCAAGATGATTTAAAAGGTTTCAAAAAAAAATCTCATTTAGTTCACAAAATAAAAGGTGTGCTGGCTTTGATGTGATAATGGTGATTAAACATTGGGGACCACTGTGGACTGGCCTTGTCCCAGAGACAATGTGAGATCCCGGGTTTGGATGGGGTCCTGGTTTTATACCAGAGGAAACCAAGGGAGCTTGGGGAGAGGGGCCAGGTGATTCTGCCCCTGGAGCACTCTCCTTGCAGTTCAGCTAATCAGGTAATTGACCTCTAGGAACTGGGAGGTCTACTGACAAGGAGCCAGGCCTGGTGTGGGACTAGTGCAAAAGAGTAACAAAAATGACTAAGTGGCTGGCCTTGAACGTTCCTATCAACAGCCTGCTTCCCACGCGCACTGGAGAACGGGAGCTGCCCCCTCTGCTCCGGGCAGCTCAGCACCAAGCTTCTCCCAACACTCGTGGGATGAATGGTTGGTAAATTAAAATTTGGATCATATTAGATTTTTGAACAAAACTTTCCTCCTGTCTGTTTGGGGGACATGACCTGTAGCCCTTGGGTTCACTTGGCTTTCTTGTTTACAGCCAGTACTCTACCATTTGAGCCACATCTCCAGTCTGGCATTTTTCTGGCTAATTGGTGATGGAGTTCTTTTGGACTTTTCTGTCCCCCGGGGTCTGGCTTCAAACTGTGGTCCTCCAGATCTCAGTCTCCCGACTAGGATGACAGGTGCCCCCAAAATTTTGCGCATAATGTCATAGGTCAGCGTGATGGATGGATGTGTGTGCACTTGGTTGAGGTTTCACACACACACACACACACACACGCATGTGCGACACGGCATACGCGCGCGGACACTCCTAGGTGGAATGCCATTCACTCCACGTGGTCCCACATGCACACAGCTCGGGGGCGATGGAGGAGCCGGGCACCGCGCACGGGCAGGCGGAGCGCTGGCCGCGGCCCCCGCGCAGGGCTCGGGAGGGGAAAGGGAGAAGGAGAGCCTCGTCCCCACGCCCCAGTCCTCGGTCCCCGCGCCCTCTGCTGGCGGTCCCGGGCGTCGCTAACAGCGGGAAGGGCGCGGTCCCCTCTCCCCGGGCCTCCCCCCCCGCAGGTCTTCCTCCCGGCCTGGGGAGAGCCCGAAGGCGGTGGGGCGCGGGTGGCTCCAGCCTGTCACCACGGCCACTCCGGTTGCCCGGCCAGTGCCAGCCTGGAGTGGAAAGGCCACTGCGAGCAAGTGAAAGCCTGCGGCCCTGCATGCAAGTCCCAGGACCAACGCGCGCGCGCGCACGCAGACAGACAGACAGACACTCATACCACACATACATTCACGCATTCACACACACACACACACACACACACACACACACACACACACACACACACACACACGCACGCACACCATCGCGCCCGCCAGGCATTTCTAGAGCTTTCCCTCTCCTGGACGCACACCGGCTCAGCTTGCTCGGTCCCTACCCGCACGGGCCGCGCCTCCACTCCCAACTTTTTGCTGGACCTACGCGTCTCGCAGACTTTTCTGCCTAGCCTGGCCTCGAACCTGGCTCCTAGCGATTTGCGTAGCGGGGATTCCAGGCCCTGACCCCAGGCCTGCCCCGGCTGCATCTTCTTCCAGTGGCTCCATGGCTCAGCCGGGTCGGGCCAGGCAAGCGTGCGCCTCGGCCTGGCGGCTCACCCCCGGGGATCCTCGGGGCTCGATCTGCCCCGGGCGCCGCCTCCCTCCTCCCCGGCCCCCCGTCCACACCCCCTGGAAGCGCAGGTGCGCCGCCCGCCGTGCGCGTTCAAGGTTATCCAGATAGCGTTGCGCGCGGGGCGCGGCGGCTGCGCGGGGCGGGGCGCGGCTGATAAAGCCCGCGGGCCGGGGTCGCCGCGCCCAGCCGCCTTATCGGCCTCTTCCTTAAGCCGGATGAATATGTAAATAGTTCCCGCCGCCGCCCGCACCCCGGCCGCCGCCGCCATTCCCAGGCTAAAATTGATTAATATTTGTTTTCAAAATGACACGCGGTGATGTATGGGCCCTTTTACAACTTAAATTAATACTTTAAGGAGATGAATGGTCCCCACAGAGGGTGTTAAAGTTCAAGCCCAGGGAATTTGCATATTTATATTACAGCCAACTGATAGTAATTGTGGGACCGTCTGGAATGCGGGCTTCGTTTGTCATTTTCATCCCCGGTGCGCTTCGGTGTGGGTGGGGGCGGAATTCAGCCTCCGAGCCTCAGCCCCCGGCCCGCGGGCGGCCACCGCCCCCCGCCAGGCCCCCACGCCTGGACTTTGATTCTCGTGGGCCCGTAAGTCCCTCCAGATGTCTGGCCTGTGCTCTCCTGATCGGCACCCCAGGCTCTCTAACCTCTTTCTGGAGTGCTTCCCGGAACAAGGTTGGATGGAGGTGCTTGGGAGAAATCGAGGTTGAGAAGGGAGACTAGCGAGGGTCCAGTGCCCCTGGCAACCTGAGCCTCACCCAGGGACCGACCCAGTCAGTCCCACTTAGGGTCTGACCCACAACGAGGTTGGAGGCAGCTATGCAGTCTCCAGCTCCAGCCCTTCTTGGCTCCAGGCCTCTCCCTGGGGTGTTAGTTACCACAACTCCAGTACTGGCTGTGAACCCCCCAGGCCAGATAGTGAAGCTGTATCAGAAAGTGGGGAGGGATGGAGAGATGGAGAGAGAGAGAGAGAGAGAGAGAGAGAGAGAGAGAGAGAGAGAGAGAGAGAGAGAGAGAGAGAGAGAGAGAGAGAGAGAGAGTTAGTTGTGGGCTGACAGGTCCTAGTTTGCCTTGCTACTACTCCCCCTCTCCACCCCCATCTTCCAGGCAGCAGCAATCTTCTTGCAATAGATGTCAGGCCAGGTTCCCTTCCTCTCCACACCACAGCTAGCCAGGCCTCCTGTGTTCTGGCCTCCCTCCAGCCCTCCAGCAGGATGTTACCTTCAGCTCTCTCCCCCTTAGCCCCTCCCTGGCAGCCACAAGGGCCTTTGCATGTTCTGCACTCTCTTTAAATGCTACCACACCCCCTCTCCCCCAGGGACTACACATGGCTCAGCCCTTTCCACTCTAAAGGCTCCTCAGGCAGTTTCCCTGGGCCATTCTTGGCCATTTTTCCTCTGCCCTGCCCTGCCCAGCTTTCCACTCTACCCAGCTCCTCCTGCTCGCTACTCAACACATGGTAGAGATGGTGTCTTTAGAGTGGGTTCAGAAGCAGAGCAAGCCAGAGCAGAAGGCAATGCTGTGGTTGGTTTATCCCCACCCCCTACGCTGGAGCTTAGCTAACAGTCAACATCAGCCATTGGCGAGGCCCCTTGGTCCACTTTGGGGCCTGCCTGCACTGACATGTTGTTATTGCCACAGGAGTCTCCTGTGGCTGCAGGGGAGGCTGCAGGAGAGTGCTAGAGTGAGTCCCAGGTTCTATGGGATTGGGTGTGGGGGCTTACGTATCCTGTGGGTTTGGGCAAGTTGAGAACGACTTGTGTTTAGCAGTGTGGCATCAAGCAGCACCCTCTGGCCTTGCCTGCTCATCCCCACACTACCCCAGGGAACCAAAGTCCTTACTGCCATGTCTTTTTTCGTGCTGAGTGGTATTCACTGTATGGATCTACCACAGTTTATCTCTTCACCTACTGGAAGACCTAAGTTTTGGCAATAGTGACATAAGCCGCTGTAAATGCCCAGAGGCAGGTTTCTGTGCAGACTTAGAGTTCCACCCTTTGGGTAAATAAATACCCAGGAGCCCCATGGCTGGATCCCACGGCAGTTTAGTGTCCTGGGAAACCACTGGACGGTCTTCCGAGCTGGCTGCCCACGCTGCATTCCACCAGCCCGTGGGAGAGTTTCTGCCGCTCCAGGTTCTCCTCAGTACTTCGTGTTGTCAGTGTTCTGGATTGAGGCTGGTCTGGCGGGTGAGTCGTGGTGTCTTCCTGTTGTTAATTTGCATTTCCCTGGTTATGTAAAACACTTTTTCATATACCTATTTGCCATCTGCGTCTCATTTTTAGTGGATGTCTGTTAAGGTCTTTGGATACTTTTATTTATTTGTTTGTTTATTTTGCCCCACTTGGGGTCAAATTCAGGACCTTATGCGTGCCAGGCAAAGGCTCCCCCTGTGCCACATCCATAGCCCCGATCAACGTGTTCATCAGCTTATGTTCTTCTGGAGTGTTAAGAATTCTTTACACAGTAGTGACTTTTGCAACTATTTTCTGCTGTTACTGACTTGTCTTCTTCTCTTGACAATGTTTGTCTATTTTTCTGCCGGTCCTGGGGCTTGAACTCAGGGCCTGGGTGCTATCCTTGAGCTTTCGTGATCAAGGCTAGTGCTCTAACATTTGAGTCACAGCTCCACTTCTGGCTTTTGTGTGTGTGTTTTTTGTTTTTTTGCCAGTCCTGGGCTTGAGCTCAGGACCTGAGCCCTGTCCTTGGCTTTCTCAAGGTTAGAGCTCTACCACTGGAGCCTCAGCACCACTTCCAGCTTTTTTTCTATGCATGTGGTACCAAGGAATCAAACCCAGGTCTTCGTGCATACTAGGCAAGCACTCTACCACTAGGCCAAACTCCCGGCCCCTACTTCTGGCTTTTTGATGGTCAATTGGAGATAAAGAGTCTCAAGGACTTTTCATGATCCTCAGATCTCAGCCTCTTAAGTAGCTAGAATGACAGGTGTGAGACACCAGTGCCCAGTGACAATTGTGTTGAATTTGTAAACACCTTTGGAATAAGTACCGTCTGGTTTTCACTCTGCTCTGAGCCCCATGTGTCCTGTACAGTTATAGTTAGTCCCAGCGCCTGGGAGAGTAACTCATTCCATACCAGTGCTAAGTGCTGGGATGGTGGGGGGAAGGGGGTTGCAATGAGAGGAAGTGCTGCCACCAGTGGTGGCAGAAATCTGTCTCAGAGACTTCTGAGGGACAGAGAGAACACCACCACCCATTCCTGAATGTGAGGCGCCTGCTCCATGGCAAAGCACACATGCAGACCACATCTGCAGGCCAGTGAGTGCTCTCTCTCTCTCTCTCTCTCTCTCTCTCTCTCTCTCTCTCTCTCTCTCTCACACACACACACACACACACACACACACACACACACACAGAGTCACACAAACTCAGGCATACACATTTCTTCTTTTGGAAAATGATGTCGATGATTGCAGACTCGGCTCAATTTGTCCACTTTTCCTTGTCTATCATAAGCCAATGTGACCTTGCAGGGTTTTCCCAGCAAGCTTTCGAGTCTGATCTGGGTGCTTGTGGCTCATACCTGTAATTCTAGCTAGATTATTATAATCAGCAAAAGCCAAGTTGGGCTGAGAATCAGTGGCATATGCCTGTAATCCTAGCTACTTAGGAAACTGAAATCTGAGGATCGTGGTTCAAAGCCATACTGGGCAGGAAAGTCCAAGAGACTCTTAGCTCCAATTAACCACTAAAAAGCCGGCAGGGGCACTGTGGCTCAAACTACGGAGCACTAGCCTTGAGCACAAAAGCTCAGGAACAGTGCCCAAGGCCTTGGCGCGCGCACACACACACACACACACCTAGGCTGGAGGCCTAGTTCAAAGGATAGAAACCCAGTACCACCAATAATCAAATTAAAGTCTGTTTTTCTCTCTTTTCAACACCAGAGTTACGTTGACCTGTTGTGCCTCACTCTGTCTCCGGGCTTTTCTCTCCTGTGCCCACAGGGTGTGCAGTTCATTTTCAACGTAGTGTCTGTAAGGTTTGCTGAAAGGGACTGCCACGGGACTGTTCAGGCAGGCAGAAAAGAGTTTATGAAAGGAGCTCCCAGGCCACCATGCTGCGTCGAGAAGGGGTCGACACTTGGCAGAACTGGGGAGAGGGCAGGGAGGAGCAGTGGCCATGGCAGATGCGATGTGACCTCAGAGTCTGGGAGCCTCCCACAGTCTTATGGAGGTCTGGTATGGACAGTCCAGGATGTGACCTCAGAGAAAGGGATGGTAACTGTCGCCAAGTTGCTGTCACCTGGGTACCACAGGTGCTGGGGGGAGACTTCTGGGGGAGGATGGTTGTGGTCCTGAATAGGAAACAAAGGGGGAGGGGGCCTGCGTGCAGATTTGCATGATGGGAGAGAAGGGGCCATTTACCCTGGTAGACCTGACGGTGTCTAGTGAGTCCCCCTGCTGCACTGGCTCACTCTGTCCCTCCATTTCTGAGTCCCACCCCCAGCCAAGGACAGATAAATGAGCAAACAAGGCAAAAAGAAAAACACAGCGACAGAGACAGTGGGATGGGGGTACCCTATCCTCTCCAGCCCCTGGGAGGTGAGGCAGGAGGCTGGAGAGTCCTTAAAGGGCTGAGCGTGTGTGGGGTGAGGCCCAGGGTCCAAACCCTGAAGTTCCAGGTCAGGGATGACACCCCTAGGTATGAAGAAAGTAGGAAAGGGGGAGAGGCAGGATGGCACCTGAGAGGAGAGAGCAGAGGCCAAGATGGTGACACATTCTACCCAGTCCCCTCCAAGGCCAGTCCCTGAAGTGGAGGCCTGTGGCTGAGGACTGCCTGGGCACCAGCTCTAGAGCCCCCTCCAGCCCATGGGAGCAGCGCAGAAGGCAGACAGCACTCTTTGGTCAAAGACCAGTGAGGGGAGCAGAAGTGTGATTGTCCATTGACCTCTGACCTCTGGCCTCTGACACTGGCCACATGGACCCCCTAGTAGGTGTGTATCTTCTGGGAATTTCATTCCCCACCTCCTACTAAGACTTTCCCATCCCTGAAGTGCCCTTTCTTTGCATTCAGGTTCCACCATAACTGTTACTTTAAAGAAGTTTTTAAAGAAAACAAACAAATAAAATCTAGGCCTAGATTTTACACATGAGTGAAAATGTGATGTTTCCTTTCCTGAACTTGTCTTATTTCACTCAATATGATCATCGCCAGCACCCATCCACTTTCCTGCAAATAATTTCACTCTTTCTTATTAACTGTATAATATTCCAGTGTGTACGTATGCCATATTTTTCTGAATCTATTCATTGGTTCATGAGGCAGATTCTACGACTTGATTGTTGTAATCAGTGCAACAATAAACATGAGTGTAGATATCTTTCTTGTAGGTTGGCGCATGCCCAATTATGGTATATCAGGGCTATGAGAAAGGTCTCTATTTAGTTTTTTTGAGGTCCCCTCTCCCTGACTTCCATTGTGGCTGTACTAGTTTACATTCCTACCAATGGTACCTGACGGTCTTTCCCCCTTGCCTCTTCCCCCACATTTGTTGTTTTCTTGCTGGATGCCATTCTGCGTGGGGTGCAATGGAATCTTCCTCTGGCTTTGATTTGTATTTTCTCTATGGCTGACGGTGTTGAGAATTTCTTCATGTGTTTGTTATGGTGGTGTCTCAGACATTTCCCCTCTAGTCCATCTTCCTATCCCCAGGCCAAGAGAACTTACCCTATTGCAACCATGCCCTGAAGCCAGAGTGCTGGCTCAGTACCCAGCTGCAACACTTAACCCGTGCCCTTGAGGACCTCCTGTAACCCTGCATCCTGAAGTCACCTTCCTCAACTGTTTGATGGGTGAGGACGATGGTGCTGGCTCTTCTGGATGTTTCCAAACTGAGCATGTGAACTCATGCCATGCGTCTGCATAGTATCTGAAGTAGCAAGCTGTTCTGGTGATTATTATGATTTTATTAAGTATTTCCAGCTCTCTTTCTTGCAGAAGTTAGATGAAATGTTGGCTGGAGGGGTGGGGTGCTAGTCTTGAGCAAAAAGAGCTCAGGGACAGTACCCAGGCCCTGAGTTCAAGCCTAAGGACCAATTCAAAAAACCAACTATTTAATCCAGCCATGTTCTAGGCTGAATTATTCACTTTCAGGACCAGAACTTCTCCTTAGCTCCCTTTTTTTCTACCACTGTGACCAGCACATTTTGAGCTGGTGACCTGAAATTTAAGTCAACCTAATAAACTGCCTTACAGAGGCAAAGCTTTTCTTCCTGTAGCAGCAGCGACTTTTACTACCAGACAAACGATTTTACTACACACTGTGTGAAATTATTCCATTTGCAGGAAAATGGATGGGCCCTGGAGATCATTGTATTGAGTGAAATAAGACAAGTTCAGAAAGCCAAATATCACATTTTCACTCATGTGTGAAATCTAGACCTAAATAGTTTTATTAGACTTTGTGAGGGACCCTTGGAACTGAAAAGCGCTATGCAGTCATGGCGAAGGTGTAAGGAATTGGCTTTGCTTAAGGATGTGGATACGGGGAGAAAGGCCAGGGGACAGATAAAATGATCTTTCCAAGACATTTCTTGGGTCTTTCAGAAGCCAGGGGACTGCCCTCCCCAGTCACATGACTGTCTGGAAGACCCATGTTTTCTTCTGGTGTGCAGTCCTCGCTTTTGATTCTCAGTCATAGACTCTGTTGCTTCCCCCAGGAGCTAATAAACCATTTGCAGCAGTGCATCAACGTTTTCCCTGCTCCAACACTGGTCATTTTCTTTCTTCGGTTTCCTCCCTCCCCCCTCCTTCTCCCTCCTTTCTCTCTCCCCCCTCTTTTTCTCCCCTACTTTCTTTTTTTCTTGATCATAGCAGTCTTAATAACCGACATTGTGACATGTTTTTAGGAAGTTTTGACTCTGTGTATTTAAGATGACGTGCTGATGCAAGATAGATTTCACTGTGTAGTTGAAATCATTTGGCTGGGCCCCCTGCATCATGTAAGCTGCTTTTCATCTCAAGAAACACTGTTAGGGACCTCTGCAAGCCCTTCTTCTTCCTCTTCCCTTCTCCCTCTTTTTCCTCCTCCTCTTCTTCTTCTAGCAACAAAGGAAGATCCTCTTGTTTCCATTTCCTAAAGTTCATTTTGATAAATATTACTTTACATGATCAGATGCACGGAGGCATTGCCTTTCTGTTCCTGTCCTAAGAGTGGCTTCCTTTGGTCTCACCATGCATGTACATTTCCCAGTGTGTTTTAGATCTAGCTTCCCTATAAGAGAGAAAATGCACATCATTTCATCTCTCTGAGCTTGGCTTACCTCCCTTAATGTGACTTGTTCTAGGGCCACCTGTTTCCCTCTGGAAGCCCTTCTTGTGCAGTATAACAGAATCATAGGTCTGAGATTGGAGTACGGAGACCTTGAGGTACATTGTTCTGTGGGGTACACAGCTGTTTGGTAGGTGACAAGACATAATGGAGGAACCTGAGCAGTTGCAGCCTCCTAGAGCGGGCTCCATGGTCCTTAGCTGCCTTACAACATGGCGCCCAGCTCTGTGGAGGAGTGGGAAAGGGGGAAGCAGAAGCTGTGACTTCCTCTTGTCTTCAGGAATCTGTACCGCCTTTCTCTTGGTGAGAGAAACAAGATCAGGGAACAAACTGCATTGACTCTCACTTTGGATGGGAATTGACAAGGTTCTCCCAGGGTCCAAGCGACTAAAAATATTTTGGGAAAATACAGTCTGCTCTTGGTAGCAGTGACAACAAAGCCACGTTGAACAGCGATCCACAGAGCCCTCTTCCAGAGCTCTAAGACTCCGTTCTCCACATTTTACCTGCACCAATCCTGGGACATAGATACTCATTATCTGCATGTGCTGGTAGCAGTGATGGAGGGTGAGGCTGGGCAAGGCACAGAGGTGCAGGTAGCAGCCAGACTTGAAACAGCAGAGTTGTTGGAGGGTTGCTGGGAGCTGTTGGGGCGGGGAGGATGCGGAGAGAGGTTGGAAGTTGCCATGGATAAGCCCTGTGCTCCTACCTCTACCCCAGGCTTCAAAGGACCAATGAGAATGTCTGTAGTCTAGCCATCTCAGGCTGAGCAGGAGCAGGGAGAGGAAGTGAGGTAAGGGTGAAAGAGAGTACAGGCCCTCACAGAAGTGTGTGTGTGTGTGTGTGTGTGTGGTGGGGGGCTTATGTAGATGTTCTGTGATAAGATTGGGGAGCTATGGCTGGGAAGGACAGAGCGGGTGTTACGAAGGGCTTTTCTGTTCTTAGTAGAGGAGGACCCCCTGGCTTCCATAAAGCCGCATCTTTATCTCCAAGCAATGCCCCTGCTCTTGTCTCTTTCCTCTGTCACTGTAATGGTCTCCTAGACTAAAAGAGCCCCCAGATCCTCAAGCTAGAATAAAATGCCTCTAGACTAAGTTAGGAAACTGAGTGAGGAATTTGACTTGTTACTGGGACCCCTCTTTTCGGGGTCACAGTGCTAACTCTGGAGTCTGGTTGGCCAGTTTCTGCAACACCCTAATAAACTTCTTCAAACCCACGGTTCCTGAATCTGTGCTGTGGCCCTGACCAGTCAGATAGAGGCTCCTTCAATAAAGCTTCTTTTTCACCATAAGCTATATGGTGGACTCTTCTTCTAGGACCCTGTAACAGTCTCTAGCCCTTCCCTTCTGCCCTGGCCCTTCCCCCCCTTGCCCCTAGCTCTTCCCCCTTTCCCTGGCTCTTCTCCTCTGCCCTCCATTCCCTGCTCTTCCGCTCAAGCCTGGGTTGAGGGTGACATCTTCCACTTCTCAAGCCAGCTTGGCTGGGTCCCTCCAGAGATTTGAGCCTTTTAGCCATAGGCCTGGAGCTGAAATGACTGTGACTAGCACACGTTGTTTCTTCTCTGCACCTGTTTCCAGATCCATAGAGTGGGAGAAGGTGTCTGTTGTAGGCTCTTTGGATGATGGAATGGGATGGTCCATGAGATGCTGGAGAGAGATTCCACCCTGGGAAGAACTACGTGTGGATTTGTGTTTAGAAATAGAAACACAGCTGGATGTGGATGGCACATGCCTGTCTGTGATCTGAGGACCACAGTTTGAAGCCAGCCAGACTTTGGAAAGTCTGTGAGACTGTTATCTCCAACTAGCCATCAAAAAGCCAGAACTTCCTTGAACAAAATAAAGCAAAAAGACAGTGCCCAGAGCCTGAGTTCAGACCCCAGTATTGACTCCCTACTCTCCCCTCACCAAAAGAAAAGAAGACAAATAGAAACACAATAAGATATTGGAATCCAGTGGTAGAGAGAAAAGGCGTTGCAGGTCTATCCAAGTCGTGTGATCTGGGCAAATTACATAACCTCTTTTAGCACACGATGGGATGTCAAAGCACCTGCCAGGAGTGAGAGCAAGAAACAAGCGCAAACACATGGGGCTTTGCTGCCAGGATCCTCCTGAATCAGGACCAGGAGAGCTGTGGCAGTGGTCGGTGGGCAGTGAGGAGGGAGGTACAGGAGTCAGGGACATAAACAGAGGCTGTTTAACAAAATACTTTGCAAATATAGAGGAGCAAACAAGATGAAAGGATAAAGAACCAAAAACAGCAGCAAAGAAAAACCTTGTTTCCATCTGTCTTTGGGGAGGGTCAAGGGGGGCACAGAAATGGAGGGACAAAGAGTAACATTATGTTGAAATGAACTATACAACTTGTGGGTAGGGATGGGAAGGAAAAACTGGGAGACAGTTAGAGGGAAGGGGTGATATCGTTAAAAAAAGAAATGTAGTCTTTATTGGACTTAAACAACTTTGCAAAGTAACAGCATGGATTCCTTCATAAATCCATGCCCTGCCAACCTGGCCCCACCCAGGCCTGCTCTCCAGGCCGGGTCATCAACTCCCATTGTCCTGGAACCATCACAAGTTGCCAGAACTTCCTGGTCCACCAGTTTGGACGGTGGCTGTGGGAGGTGAGAGCTGTGCTCTCCTCCCTCTCCTTCTTCCCTCTCTTACCTCCCCTCTGTATGAGGTCTGCTTGAGGACCACCCATTCTGTCTCTTGCAGCCCCAGATTGGTTCTAGGCCAGAGATGAGGGTCCCTAGGGACCCCTGCCTTTCCTGCATTTATTTCTACATGGCCCCACCTGGTGGTCAATTACCTGTCTGCAGGAATTGGCCGTGTTTAGTAAGCCTTGCTGTGAGTTATACAGGGACCTGTGTCCTGTCCCTACCGAGGTTCTGCAAAGGCGGGACCCCTCCTCTCCTCATGGCTTTTTAGTGGCCATCCAGCTTCCTGGGTTGCTACAGACCAGCTGTTTCTGAGAGGACCCCCCTTTCCTTTCCCATAGGCACTTGGAAACTGAGAAGAAGATCTCCAGCAGGCTTTCTCTGTGATGACATTATCTGGCTTCATTCTGTCATCAGAAAGAGGGCTGAGTGGCAGTCTGTCTGTCAGGCCCTCAGACTTGGCAGTTCCTCAGCTCTCCCTGCCAGCCCTTACCTTTAACATATGAACAATGGAGTCCTTTGTGGGGGTTGTCACTGTTGCTGGACCCTTCTGAGTCACTGCATATTTTTATGTGTTCCGTAATATACAGTGTGAGTCACTCTCCAGCTTGAGGGTATTTTGGGACTTGTTCTGTTTTGCTTAAATTTGCAGGGGGAAAAAAAATCAAATATTACGGAAGTGATAATATATATACACACCCAGCAAAATCATATGACCCAACTCAGCTCACCGGCAGTCTCGGCCTGGGGGAGCACAAGGAATCATCTAGAGCCCCTAGGAGAAGGGCAGGAGGTCAGGCAGAATGCTAAGGAAGCATGACCCATGTTTTGCAGGTCGGGTTAGGTATGGCGTACCTATGAGGGCTGCCTTGGTGGGAGCTGTTTCTTGCACATTCCAGGGAATCAAGACCTTGGTGTTGGGTGCTAGGCAGGGGTGGCTGGTGAGAGTGAAGGGAAAGATGCTGGAGGATTATTCCTCCAATGAGTCAAAGCCTTTGCTGGCTATGTGTATCTCCAAGACCTGCAGGTGGGTGTGGCTGATACAAATGGGGAAACCAAGTCACAGCTGAACGTCTCTTGCGAGATTAGATGCCAGGTAAGACAGGGATGAGCATCGCCTGGCCCAGGGGCATGTCGCCTCCCTCAGATTGGCCTTGGCCTTGGGCTGGTCAGGTCCAGTCCCTAGCCTGGGGGGACCGCAATCCCTTCGCCCTGGTGAGTGAAGTGGGCCCACCCCGCTGCTTACCTGGTGGGCGTGGGGCCCTTGGCTGGGCTCTGAGGGGCATAGGTCGGGGATCCCGGTTCTTGGGGACCCCATGTGGGCAGGCCCTGGGCAGGTCCTGGGGATCCAGGCGTGGCCCAGGTACCGGTGTTCCACGGTAATTGCATTCTGAGCACGTGTCTGCCTCTCAGAGCTGCGGGGCCTGTCTCTTTCTATTAGTTTAACAAGCCCTGGTATTAATGAGATTGCTCTATAATTGAACCTTTTCACGGGTCCCTCGGTAATGAAATTATGCTAATTTGCATTCGGCACCACCAGGCATCCATCAGCCGGGAGCGGCCGTGAGGCGGGGTGAATGCGCCGCTAATTATCACCGAAATGAACAAACCGGCCAGTATTATTATTTCATCTCTGCCCCTTCACTTGCACAGAGTCGCCTCCCCCTGCCCTCCACATGACTGGAGGGCAGGGTGCCGTGCGGGGGTGGGGGTGCTGAGAGGCCCGGCCTCTCCACTGTGAGGCAGCATGGACCAGGGAACCGTGTGGCAGGCCCAGCTGTGGGCTGGGTGTGCTGTGTGCACGTGTGTGTGTGTGTGTGTGTGTGTGCTTGCTGTGCAGACACAAGCCTATATGCATGCATAGGTGTGTGTGTGTTTACTGTGAAGACACAGCCTATATGCATACACAGGTGTGTGTGTATGTGTGTGTGTGTGTGTGTGTGTGCTTGCTGTGCAGACACAAGCACATATCTGTCTGTGCAGTTCTGCCTCTGTGTGTGTGTGTGTGTGTGTGTGTGTGTGTTTACTGTGCAGACACAAGCCTATATGCATGCACAGGTGAGTGTGTGTGTGTGTGTGTGTGTGTGTGTTTCTGAGGACAATGGGGTGTGTCAGAGAAGGTGTGTCCATGGCTTTATGTGAGAGTGTACCTCAGCAAGGGAGCTGTGCTTCCATCACTCTGTGCAAGTCTGTAGGGTGTATCAGCATGCCCCCAGGGTGTGTCTGGTGTGTGGAGGGGTATGAATGGCTTGCCAGTATCTACACAGTAGACACATGTGTAGCATGGGTAAGAAGCAGTCTGCTTTGCTGAATAACCAGTTAGTCCAAGGATGGTGGTTTGCTGCCACCTCCGTGGCTGCTTCACATGCAAAAAGGACGAGGGGCCCATTAAAAGTCGTGCTCTTCTTGCTGCTGGCCCCTCCAGTTGTCCTGGGTTGGTAGGAACTGGTCTGGCCACATCTGAGATGGGAGCTTGAAAGAGTTTGATTTGATTTATAGACAATAATGTGGTGTTTCAGGTTTACCTGGGTGGGTTCAGCGGGACTCCCTGTGGTGTCCTCCAGTGGGCTAGAAGAGGAAGGGGCTGCTGAAACTTTGGGGCAGGAGGGGATGGGGGTGTGTGTGTCACCAGAGAAGTGAAGCTGCTATGACAACCATGTCCTGCCACCAAGCATCATTACCTGTGGGTTTGGCTCTTAGCTTGGCTAAGAACATGGAAGTGTGGAGAGCAGGGCAGGCAGGACTTCCAGAATGGCTTTCAAGACTCTGGGAGCGGCATGTGGTGGGTAAAACACTGGGCTTTGCACCCATCAGTGCTCTAGGGGAAGCAACACCCTTCACTTTCCTGCCTCTGTTTTGTTTTGATACAACATACAATAATTTACATTCTTACATTTTCCCTTGAGGCAAAAATGGAGTCAGTAGAATATGTATACATATTTAACAGCTGACTCAATGAAAAAAATTGTATGTGTATATACAAATTAATTATACAATTTATGAATCTAGAGGAATATGCCATGATTTACAAATTAAGTGTCCAGAGCTTTTTCTTATAAACTTCATATAGTCAGTTGATTCTTACTTTTGGTATTTTTTTTTTCCCTTCACCACACTTTCCTCCCTTATTAAATAAGCTCTGGAAGCAAGGATCATTACCCCAAAATGAGAGTGTGCTGATAGTTTGGTTTTCATTGAGAAAGCAAATAAAACTGGAACCACTAAAATGCATGTGAACCTCATCCCTTTTCAATGGTGTGAGATCTTTCCTGTTAAATTGCATACTAGGTTTTGACTATTAGAGCTAGTGTTGGACTAAAGTTACCAATGTAATTAATGATTTTGGCTACTACTTGCTCTTAAGTGTGTTAACATTCTCTGCACTGATTTCGATGCAATCAAGAGAACAACGTGTGAAGCCTAGCGTCCTGATGATGGCTGAATTAATATGGTGTAGATTTCCATCTTGACTTTGAACTTAGGCAGCAGTGTACATCATGAGTATAGGAATTATACAGTGTTTCCACAGTAAAACTATCACCCTCAAGAGCACAGCTAATAAAGAATTAGGAAGTAATGATCTTTGGGAATAATTAACTTTGTTTTTAATATAAATTAATTATAAGTGTATACAATGTATTTTTTTTTTTGGCCAGTATCATGGTTGAACTCAGGACCTTGATCTTGCTCTGCTGACTGGTGCTTTACCGCTTGAGCCACATTTCCATCCTAGCTTTTCTTCTCGGTAATTAGCGATTGAACTTCAAGGACTTTACTTCACACTAGCCACCTTTGATTTTTGATCCTCCAGATCTCAGCCTCTGAGTAGCTAGGTGTAAGCCAATAGCAACAACGTAATAAAATCTATCTTTTTTTGCCAGTCCCAGGGTTTGAACTCAGATCCTGAGCGCTGTGTTTGGATTTTTTTCAAGGTTATCACTCTACCACATGATCCACAGCACCATTTCTGGATTTTTCTATGTATGTTATACTGAGAGATCAAACCTGGGTCTTTGTGCATGCTAGGCAAGCAATTGACCAGTAGGCCAAACTCTCGGCCCTAGTCTAATTTTTAATGGTGGATATTTTTAGCATCCCACTTGTATTTTCCTTAGAAAATTTAACAGTCTACTTTGCAAGCTGGTAGAATCCAGCACTAAGACAAGTATTGAATGGAAGAATGAAGTTTCCATGTGAAGTAAAATATTCTAGTATTTTGTTGTTACTACTGGTAGTAATTTTACTTCAGGGTTATTTTTATAAGTATTTCTACTTTTACTGTCACTGTTGATTTAGACACAATTTCATAATAATCCCTCTCTAGTCTCTGGAGGTCCAAGTGAGTATAACATATAAAGATACTTTGTGGATGCCATGTGTTCTGGAAACTGGTTAGGGCCAGGTAGAGCCATAGAAGAGCAGTAAACTCCATGATGTGAGTGTGAAATTGATGATATGAATCTCACAGACTGGAAAGTCTGGGCTGGCTTTGAACCATGATCCCCAGATCTCAGCCTCCTGAGAAGCTGGGATTACAGTTGTAAGCCACCGGCACCCACTGTGTATAAGATTTTTTAACATGCTGAGATAAAATGTCAAACACCGACGTATGCAAATGACCAGTCTACAAAGTGAAGGGTTTGACAGGTGTGCATCTAACATTCCAGTAAACACATGGAAGTCATACTTTGCCTGTCTACTCTTCCAACTCAATGTCTACCCCTCCCTACCCTCTCTACCCCCCATAGGAAATGAGCACAGGTATGTCTGTCAACCTGGGTCTGCTTTCCCATTGTGAGCTCTGTGTATATGCACGTGGGCTCTTGTGTCTGGTTTCCTTTTCTGACATAAAGTTACATGAGGTTCATTCAGGGACAACAGGTATGAGCAGTTTCTACATTTTACCTGCAGGTACCTCCTGCTGTGTTTATAATATACTTGACAATAGACATTTGGGTATTATAACTGTGACTTCCCATGTGCCCTCTTGTACCTGTGTTTTAGAGCTCATATCTTTTCATTTCCCCAAAGACATGCTACATTGGGGTGAATTTACTTGGTGGTTGGTAAGGCATATGTTTCCTTCCAATTCCAGCATCTCTAGAGGATTCTGGTTGCTCTGAATTTTTGCTAGTATTTGATATCGTCAGTCTTTTGAAGTTTATGGTGTACGTGTGTGTGTGTGTGTGTGTGTGTGTGTGTGTAAATACCTCATCGTGGTTTTTGTTTTTGTTTTGTGTCTGTCCTAGGAGGGCTTGAACTTGGGGTCTAGGCACTGTTCCTGAGCTTTTTGGCTCAAGGCTAAAGTTTCTACCACTTGAGCCACAGCTCCATTTCTGTTTTTTTAAGTAATTAATTGGAGATGAGATTCTTGTAGACTTTTCTGCATGTGCTGGCTTCTAACTCAGATGTCAGCCTGCTAAGTAGCCTCATTATGGTTCTGATTTGCAATTTCCTGAAGACAAAGGCTATTGAGTAGTTTTTGTATACATATAGCATTCCATTTATATATGCTGCTGTGTGAGATGTCTATTCACTTTGTACCAATTGTTTGGTTGAGCTGTACTGTTTCCTTTGTTCTTTCTTTCTTTTTTTTTCTTTTATTTGTCAGTGTGGGGCTTGAACTCTGGGCCTGGGCATTGTCCCTGAGTGCTTCAGCTCAAGACTAGTGCTAGTCGCAGCACCACTTCCACATTTCTGGTAATTAATTGGAGATAAGAGTCTTACAGACTCTTTTTTATGCCCAGACTGGCTTTGAACCACAATCCTCAGATCCCAGCCTCCTGAGTAGCTAGGATTACAGGAGTGAGCCACCAGTGCCCGGCTGTTCTTATTTTTAAATGATCTTTAATAAGTAATACAAAGGAGGTGCCATATACTAAAGCAGTTTATGAATACCAGGCTTCTTGATCAGAGCCACCATCTTCAACATTCTCACCACCCTCTGACCTACCCCTTCCCTTACTTTCCTCAATGTTGTGATATACACAAGGAATCACTGGCTGCATTCTTCCCTTCTTCCCCTTGAGTCATCTACTCCTCTGCCCTTAGCTTTACCCCCTCTCTTGCATGTCTTTTCCTGGTGTTGATTTTGTTGAGTTTTGACCCTTTCTGAAAGATTATACTACTTATGCTCTCCATAGTGTCTAGTATACTTTAGTTAATTCATTTGTAACCTCATACTGCCCATCCCAGCATGCTGGTTTCTAGATGTATAGGTACATTCTATTTCCTATAAATGAAGGAAACTACACAGCTTCTGTTTCTCTGGGTCTGGCTTACTTCACTTCATATAATTTTATTAAGTCATTCAATTTCCTTACAAATGATACAATATAATTCTTTCTAAGATGAATAATACCATACTATCTTGATCCATTCACCCATTAAGGGGCATCTGGGATGATTCTATATCTTGGCTATAGTGAATCGTGCTGCAATGAACATGGTTGTGCTGGTGGCTTTGCTGTAACCTTGTTTATGTTCTATTGGATAAATGCTCAGGAGTAGGATTGCTGGGTCACAGGGTGGTTCTATGTTTAGTTTTATTAATGAGTTGGTATTGTTTATATATCACAATTAGTTCTTCATTAGGGATATATTTTGTCATATTTCTTCCCATTCATAGTTTGCTATCCTGGAGCTTTCTCCAGGCTAGTGCTCTGTCACTTGAGCCACAGCACCACTTCCAGCTTTTTCTGTTTATGTGGTATTGGGGAATCAAATCCAGGGCTTCGTGCATGCTAGGCAAGCACTCTACCACTAAGCCACAATCCAATCCTAGTGATACCTTTGGAGGATCAATTTTTAAAAGTAATTGGGTGGAACGGAAATGATTGTTTCTGTCTTTCATTGTTAGCATTTTCTGTGTCATGTCTGATGAATGCTTGAACCAATCCATTTAGTGAAGATATCCTCTTGTGCTGTCTTCCACTTTTTGAATAATTTAGCTTTCACATTCAGGCCTGTGATATATCCTGGTTCTGTGTATGGTGTGAGGAAGGTGATAGAGCCTCTCATATTTACCCATTTGTCTCAGCACTGTTTGTTTAAAATACTTCTCTTGGGAATGGAAGTGTGGCCTAGTGCTCACCTAGCATGCACAAAGCCCTGGGTTCCATTCCTTGGCAACACATACACAGAAAAAGCTGGGAGTGGTGCTGTGGCTCAAATGGTAGAGCACTAGTCTTGAGAAAGTCTCAGGGCAGTGCTCAGGCCCTGAGTTCAAGCCAAGGACTGGCAACAAAACAAAACAACCAACCAACCAAACAAACAAAAAAAACCCAAAAGAATCCTCTTTCCTCATTTAATGGTCTTTATAACTTTATTCAGAATCAAATGGTTGCCTAACTTGGCCCTATTGTATTCTGTGGTTGAATTTTTGCACCTTTTATTACCATATTGTTTAGCTTCAAAATATATTATTGAAAGTTGGGCATTGAGCTTCCCAATTGCTATTGTAGCGCTGTGCATTTTTTTTTTGCCAGTCCTGGGGATTGAACTCAGGGCCTGGGCACTATATCTGCACTTCTTTTGCTCAAGGGCAGTGCTCTACCACTTGAGCCACAGCGCCACTTCTGGCTTTTTCTGTTTATGTGGTACAGCACTATGCATTATTTTTTAAAAATTCCTGTTAACTTTAAAGTCACATATTTTGGGGGGGGGCTCTGTTGTTAAGAGATGTTTTAATCATGACATCTTTTTAATGAGTTGATTATCCATATATAAGCCCTTAAGGACTGTCTTATCCCATGCTCATGTGATCACTCTACTTTTCCTCTGGTTTTCATCTACATAGGACATTTTTTCAATTCTTGACTTAGAGTCTGGAAACTGTTCTTTAGTGTTTTTGCTCAAGGTTGCCATCCTACCTTTTGAGTCACAGCTCCAATACTAACATTTTCTGGTTATATAGAAATAAGAGTCTCATGGACTTTTTGGTTCTGCTGGCTCAAAAATGTAATCTTCAGATCTCAGCCTCCCGAATAACTAGGATTACAGGTGTAAGTCTGCTGCATTCTTGTTTCACACATACTGTATTTTAAATCATACAGGAAAGGGAAAGGCTAAGAAGAGTGACAAATAAAGTATGCAGTTATCCTGATTTTTAAATTTTTCTTTGCAGTTACTTTCAACAGTGTTCTTTTTCATTGTATGTCTTCAAGTTATTTTCTGGTGCCCTTGCATTTCAAGATGAAGAGCTGCCACTGGCATCTCTTATAGGACAGATCCGCTGATGGTAAGTGCTTTCAGCTCTTATTTATCTGCGGATATCCCAACTTCTCTTTCTTGTTTGCACTTTTTCTGGGTATAGATTGCTTTCTTTACAGCTTTTTCCTTTAAGTACCTTAAGTAGGATCTCTTCTTGCTTCCTGGCCTCACAGTGCTTGAGAGAAATCCATTTAGCAATGTTATGGAGAACCTCTTGTATATGAGTTGACTCTCTTTTTCTGTTTCTACAGTCCTCTTCTTGTCTTTGGCAGTTCAATTGTAATGTGTCTTGGTGAATCTCTACGTGTTTGTTATACTTGGGTTTGTTGAAGTGTAGGGATATGTAGATACATGTATTTCGTTAGAGTTGTGGAGTTTTGTACCATCATTTCTCCAAATGTTCCTTCTGATCTTCTTTGTCACTTTTCCCCGGGTATTCCCAGTAGGCTTAGTTGGCCTTGCTAGGTGGTGTTCCTCAGACCTTTTAGGCACTGGTTATTTTCCTCTATTCTCTTTACTTTTTGTATCACAGATAAAATTACAACCCATGTATTTCCGAATTCACAAAATTTTTTAGATTCAGTCTCGTCAAACCTGATGTTGAAGAATTCTCACGAAGTTTTTCTTTCAATTATTGTACTAGTCCACAGAAGGATTTGTGCTGCATTCTTTCCTTCACATATCATTTAAATCTCTTTTTTATTGCTATTGTTTACACATGGAGACACTATTCATCTCATTTCCTTTAGTTCTTGAGCATATTTAAAACAAACTAATGTCTTTGACTAGTAAGTCCTGCCTATTCTTCCCAAGGAATCACCTTTTGTTTCTGGGAATCACTCAGACATGTTTAGTTCTTCACATGTAATTTTTTATTTTTTGAAACTTGGACATGCAAAGATTCTTGAAAATTAGTTTTTTCTTCCCAAGAGTTTGTTTGCTGCTTGTTTTGGGTTCTAGCTGTTTAGTGATCTTCCTTCCTTCCTTTCTTCCTTTCTTCCTTTCTTCCTTCCTTCCTTCCTTCCTTCCTTCCTTCCTTCCTTCCTTCCTTCCTTCCTTCCTTCCTTCCTTCCTTTCTTCCTTCCTCTCTTTCTCTCTTTCTTCTTTTCTTTTTCTTTTTGCCAGTCTGGGGCTTGAACTATGGGCCTGAGCCTAGTTCCTGAGTTCCTTTTGCTCAAGGCTAGCACTCTACTACTTGAGCCACAGCTCCACTTCTGGCTTTTTCTGTGACTAACTGGGGTTTCTTTTTTTTCCCCATATATTTTTATTGTAATTAATAGAAGGGTTACATTATATCCACCAGCTAGAGGGTGCATTATTTCACATACATTGATACCCTTTCTCATGTCTTGGTCCCCATTTCCCTCCCCCCAGCCCCGCTAAATGGAATTTTATGGACTTCATGCCCAGGCTGGCTTTGAACCATGATCCTCAAATCTCAGCCTCCTGAATTGTTAGGATCATAGGTATGAGCTACCAGTGCCCAGCTTGTTTAGTGATTTTTCAAAACTCCTTGTTTTTCTTTTTTTTTTTTTTGCCAGTCCTGGGCTTGAACTCAGGGCCTGAGCACTGTCCTTGGACTTTCTCAAGGCTAGAGCTCTACCACTTGATCCTCAGCACCACTTCTGGCGTTTTCTGTGTATGTGGTACCGAGGAATTGAACCCGGGTCTTCGTGCATGCTAGGCAAGCACGCTACCACTAGGCCAAACTCCCGGCCCCAACTCCTTGTTTTTCTTTAAATAAGTCTTGCTAATTCTAGCTACTCCAGAGGATGAGTTCTGAGGACCACAGTTTAGAGCCAGCTCAGGCATGAAAGCCTATGAGACTCTTATCTCTAATTAACTACTCCAAAGCCAGAAGTGGCACCATGACTCAAATAGTAGAGCATTAGCCTTGGGCACAAACACTCAGGGACAGCACTTAAGGCCAGAGTTCAAACTGTCCCACGTCCCATAGTCATTCTGTTCGGTTAGATGAGAGTGCGGTCGGCTTTCTTTAAATTCTTGGAACCAAAACCCCAAACTTAAATGAAACAAATGAAAAGCAAAAGAACATACAAATATCAATAATGAAGACTCAAACTGCCAAATTGTCATCACCTTCTCCATCCGTGGTCTAGCCTCTTCCTTTCCAAGATTTTTGGTTTGCTTGCCACTTTCCCAGTCTGTTAGCCCTCGCTCCAGATGGCTGTAACCAGTGTGTGTGCCTTTTCACGCCTTTGGTGGATGTCATCCAAGAGAGTTTTGGCAGAGGCCAGCTGGGATGGGTTGGCAAAGGTGAACCCCTGTCTGATTGTTCAGAGATCTGCAGGACACAGCAACATCCATAAGCAGAAAATGTGAAAACAAAGTGTGTATTTCCTCTCTCTGGGACCAGTAAACCACACCAGGAATGTGGGCTCTCATATGGGTGTGGTGACAAGTAGATAAGTACCACAAGGCTCTTACTCAAATCGAATGATTTCTTTTTTTAATAATAATTCTGCATTTTAAATGTTTTTGAATAGGTTCCAGAGTCCTAAAAATGCTGATTCTGGCACTTCTGTGTTTTTATTATTTAATGTATTTATTATTTATTATATATGTATATATATTATTTGTTTGTGAGTCATGGGGCTTAAACTTGGCCTGGGTGCTGTCCCTGAGCTCTTCAGCTCAAGTTTACCACCCTATTTCCGGTCCTGGGCATTGTCCTTGAGCTCTTCAGCTCAAGGCTACCACCCTACCCTTGAGCCAAGCCCCACTTCCCATTTTCTAGATGTTTAATTGGAGATAAGAGTCTCAGGTCCTTTTGTGCTTGGGCTGGCTTTGAACCTTGATCCTCAGATCTCGGCCTCCTGAGTAGCTAGGATTATAGGTGTAAGCAATTGTGCCCGGTTTATTATTATATTTTTGACAGTACCTTTTCTTTTTTTTCCCCTACCTTGTGTTACTATATTTATTTCTTGTCAGTCATGGGGCTTGAACCTGGGGCCTTGGCACTGTCATTGAGCTTTTTTTGCTCAAGGCTAGTGTTCTACCACTTGAAACACCGTGCCACTTCTAGCCTTTTCTGAGTTTTTTTTGAAGATAAGAGTCTCATGGACTTTCCTGACCAGTCTGGCCTCTAATCACAATCTCCCGATCTCAGTCTCCTGGGTAGCTAGGATTACAAGGGTGAGCCACCAGTGACCAGCCCAGATGAAGTTTTTAATTCCTGACTTTTCCATTTCTGGCAATGTCACTCCTTCAGTGTCTGGTTTTGGTATTAAGATGATAGTGAACTCATAAAACAAATTGGAAGTATATTTGGAAAGATTTTGTGCAAGATTGAGACAACATTTACTCTTCAGGGTTTAGTAGAGTTTACCATTTATACCACATGAACTGAGTTTTTGTGGGGAACAACGTTAGTAATGAATTTCCTCGATAAATCAAAAGCTATTTACCTACTCTGTTTCATTCTTACTCTCCTTTTGTAAATTTTGCTTTTAAAAATACAGGTATATACATTTAAATTTTATCTTGATTGTCAAATTTACTGGCCCAACATTGTTTATACCCTTATCTTCCTTTTGATATTTGTAGAATTTGAAGTGATATTCCATTTTTAAAATTAGAATTTTCTTTTTATTGATCATTCTTGCTAGGGTTTGTCAGTTTTATTATTAATCCTTTCAAAGTACCATCTTTTGGTGATACTTGGGATTTGGTAATACTCATGGTTATTAGGGTACTTTATACCTTACTGATTTTGTTATCATTTTATTTTTTATTTATTTGTTTTTTGCTGGTTTCTAGGTTTGAACTCAGAGTTTCACACTCACACTTGGATTTCTTTATCATGGCTGGTGCTCCACCACTTGAGCCATGCCTCCAGCCTGATTATTTGAGGTTATTTTGGAGACAGAGTCTGATAGAATTTTCTGCCAGAGCTGGCTTTAAACAGTGATCCTCAGGACTTAGCTTTCTGAGTAACTAAGATTACAGGTATGAGCCACTGAAGCCTCGCTCATTTTTTCACTATTGCTTATCTTCCACTTTTCTTTGAACTTAATTTTCTTTCCCCTTTCTCATTCCTTAAGGTAGAGATTTAGAGCACTGCTTTTAATTCTTTTATGTTTTTCTCACATAAACATTGAGAGCTAAAAAAAAAAGATATCTAGGAAGCTTACTTAGAAATCATAAAATGCTGATGAATGTCACATGGCTCAAAAATATTGATCAAAAATATTCAAAGCAAATATTGACCAAAATATATAAAAAGTATTTCAAAGCAAATGAAAATAGACAATATGTGACTTCAGAAAGTAGCTACATTTTAAGTGTGGGGGGCTTTTTGTCAGTGTTGTATAATTTCTAAATTGTTGAAGTTTCTTAGATATCCTTTTGTTATTGGCTTATTTCTAAATTAATTCTACTGTTGTTGAACTTCCACTTTGTAAAGTTCAAATCCTTTGAAATATGTTTGACTTATTTTCTGCTCAAATATATGGCCTATTTTGGCAACTGCTTCAAGTTTTTGACGTGAATGTATATGCTACTATTACTGGGCTTAATGTTTCTATAAACTTTGACCTTATTTTTCACATCTCCTTAGAGAGTTTTATTATCTGAAAGTCTAGTTCCTATGACAGAAGTTCTAAAATAAATGACTATGATTATGAGTTTGTCTCCTTTTCTTTTAATTATGACAGATTTTGTTTTATATACTTTGAAAGGCTATTACTGAATTAGAACCATAGGTATTTTTTTTTATTAAGCATTTTTTTATTGTAATTAGTAAAAGGGTTACATGATATTTGCCAGATAGAAGGTGCATTAATTCACATACATTGATACCCTTTCACATGTCTTGGTACCCATTTCCCTCCCCCCCCCCACACCCCCCCACCCGTCTTGGTTTTTCCCCCCTTCCCTATCAAATTTCAAATATCCAAACACAAATAAATTCAATATATCAGATAACAAAGTGAGATACTATAACAATATGAGATAACCAAGGGACAGCAAAGGAGATGAGAGACAACATAGTACATTAAGGACAACAATCTTTCATTATATGGCTTTTGTTTCACTATCCTGGAGGTCCTTTCAATTAGCTTCACATTATATGGCCTTATAGAACCATAGGTATTTATGATTACTGTCAATTCCTTGTGATATTTTCTTTCAATATTACAAAATGTGGGCTGGGAGTTTGGCCTAGTGATAGAGTGCTTCCCTAGCATGCATGAAGACCCGGGTTTGATTACTTGATAGCACATACATACAAGTGGAGCTGTGACTCAAGTGTAGAGTGCTAGCCTTGAGAAAGCCCATGGACAGTGCTCAGGCCCTTAGTTCAAGCCCCCAGACTGACAAAAAAAAAGTGCTTGGAAAATACTCTTTGCCCTGAAATTTTCTCTTTTGATAATGTAACTATACCAGCTTTCTTCCTTTCTCTCTCTCTCTCTCTCTCTCTCTCTCTCTCTCTCTCTCTCTCTCTTTCTTTTTTCTTTCTCCCTCTCTCCCTCCCTTCTCCTCCTCCTTCTTCTTCCTCTCTCTCTCTCTCTCTCTCTCTCTCTCTCTCTCTCTCTCTCTCTCTCTCTCTCTCTCTCTCTCTCTCTCTCTCTCTTCTCTCTCTCTTTTGTGTGTGCCAGTCTTGGGACTTGAGCTCAGGGCCAGGCTTTCTCAAGGATAGAGCTCTATCGCTTGAGCCACAGCACCATGTCTGGTACCATTCCTGGGTCTTTGTGCATGCTAGGCAAGCACTGTACCACTAGGCCAAACTTCCGGCCACTATACCACTTTTCTTATGTTTACAGTCTATATATCTTTCCTTTCACTCCTTTTAATTAATATTGTAATTTTTAAAGTGCTCCATCACAGTAATAGAGTTAGTCTTGTTTGTCTGATTCAGAATGTCAGTATCTGCCTTTTAATTGGGATGCTTCAAATATTTATATTTTCAATACAGTGGGTGTGAACTAATCAACTTCTATTTGTTGTCTATTGACCAATCTTGTTTCCCTCTTCTGCCTTCTCCTTCTGTTTTATTTTGGACATACAAAATACTGGGTCTGTGTGGTAGGTGCCCTCAGGGCCTTTCACATGCTCGGTAGGCTTTCTACCACCTGAGCCATGTCCTTGGCCTCTTTTTGTTTTAGTCACCACTTGAACAGCATCTCAGTTTTCAGTGGACTGGGATGGTCTGTGTCCCTACTATCTGCGCCTCCAGAGTATCACACCTGTACCTCCATGCCCAGCTTGTTGGTTGAAATCGGGTCTCACTACGTTTTGCCTAAGCTAGTATTGTAGAGCCTCCTCATTTCTATATCTGAGTAGCTACTATTTTAAGTACGAGTTGCTTCACTTGGCCAGATATTTTTATATTTCATTCAATTTCCTATATATTTTTCTCTCTCTCTCTAAGATATAACCATTTGTATTTGAAACTAACCTTCTCATCATAATCATCTTAGAATTCCTATTTTACTGATTCACTTCAAATGAAAGAAACATATAAACTACAATTCCACAGGGCTGGGAGTTATGGCCTAGTGGTAGAGTGCTTGCCTAGCATGCATGAAGACTCGGGTTTGATTTCTCGGTAGCACATACAGAGTAAAAAGCCAGAAGTGGTGCTGTGACTCAAGTGGTGGAGCTCTAGCCTTGAGAAAGCCCATGGCAAAAAAACAAAAAACAAAAAACCCCACTAAACTACGATTCCATTTTTTGTTTTTGTTTTGGTGGGTCAGGGGTTTGAACTCGGCCTGGGACTAGTCCCTGAGCTCTTCAGCTCAGTGCTACCACCCTACCCTGGAGCCAAGCCCCACTTCCCATTTTCTAGAGGTTAATTGAGAGAAGAGTCTTAGGTTCTTTTGTGCTCGAGTGCTGGCTTTGAACCTTGATTCTCAGGTCTCAGCCTCCTGAGTAGCTAGGAGGCTAACTTTCCCCTGTTCTTAATTCCCTTTTCTATTGCCCTTTTGTTTGAATGAAATTGTCTTTCTTTTAGTTACTTTTGAGCAATAGTTTTTTGCTGGATATATAATTCTGGACTTACAGTTCCCTTCCATCTCTATCTTTTTTTTTTTTTTTTTTTTTTGCCAGTCTTGGGCTTGGGCTCAGGGCTTGAGCACTGTCCTTGGACTTTCTCAAGGCTAGAGCTCTACCACTTGAGCCTCAGCATCATTCCGGCTTTTTGCTATGTATGTGGTACCGAGGAATCGAACCTGGGTCTTCATGCATGCTAGGCAAGCACTCTACCACTAGGCCAAACTCCTGGCCCCCATCTCTGTCTTTAGATGAAATTACCCATCAATCAAATCCTCAAACCCTTGTTTATATCATATCTTTTGCTCTGACTGCTTTAGATAGCTATGCTTCTGTCTACTGGTACTGGGGCTTGAACTCAGAGCCTGAGCTCTGTCCCTTAGTGTTTCCTCGTAAGGCTAGCACTTTACTGCTTGAGCTACCTTTCTATTTTTTTATTTTTTGATTGATTGATTGAAGATAAGAGTTCCATGTATATTCCTGCCTGGGTGTCTTCAAACCATGATCCTCAGATGTCAGTCTCCTGACCAGCTAGTTACAGGCATGCACCATGAGCTCTGTGCTCTTCCTGAGTTTTAATGGCACATGCTCCCCTCACTGTTATTTAATTAAGGATTTCTATACAAGGGTCCTTTCCTGATGGCTCCTGACGGCAAAGACCATTTCCCTATCTTATGCTCCATTCTGGGACCCTGGGGATGGGTCTGCACAGATCTAAGTGAACACAGAAATCATAGGCAGACCCCAATTCTTGCTTCCCTTCTGCTCCCACACTCCTAGCATGCTGTGTTCCAAGTATCCTTACCAGAAGGAATGTAAGAAACAGGAGGCCCTTAGAGATCACCAAACCCACATTTATGTCATCAAATGGGGAAACTGAGGCCAGAGTGGGGAAAGTCTGATCCTAACTTAGGCAGGATGGGAGATCTTTTGAATGTTCAGTGGAAGAAAGCAGGTTTCTCCATGCTTGGCTGCAGGTTTGAATCACTTAGTGGTGGGAGGACAATTAAAAACTCCCGATGTCCAGGCTGTACGCCACCTGAGCATGGAACCTCGATATTTCCTTAGGTTACCCCCAGTGTGGAGTCCTGCTTGAAAAATTGTGCTTTAGGAGACCCTTAGGGAGCAATTTCCCAGTAATCCTTCAGAAAGTGTATTAGAGGAGTCAGCTTTCCAGGATAAATAGGTTTGGCTTCTTTCTAAACAATTTTGTGCTTGCGATATTTTTTTCAAGTACTTCCTGTACTGGCTTGGATCTTAAATGTACCAAAGGCTCATGCGTTGAAGTCTTGAGTCCCCAACCTGTGGTATTGGGGGAGCTGGTGAGCCAGTGGACCCTTCATTGATCACCGCCCCTACAGTCTGGATCTTCCCTCCTATCTCCCTTGAAGGGAACCACTCTGCCTGGTCAGGTGTTCCTACCATAATGCACTGCCTGGCAAAGAGCAACTCCACCCACCCTCCACTGAGGGAAAGCTCTGAACTGGTGAGCTGAAAACCCCTGTCCTTCTTCCATGCTGAGTTTCCCAGGCACTTGGTCACAGCATGGAGAGCTGACCTCCACACACCCTTATAAAGACCCCTAAAGTGTCTGAGGGCTTGCAGGGCTGGTCCTGCAGAGAACCCCAGAGTTCCATGGCCTGGCACCGAGCCCAAAGTCTTCCGTGCCTTTCCACCCCCATATTCTGTTTGTTTTCAGTGATGACCACCTCACGTCTTCCTCCATGCATGCGTTCTCCCCAACCTCGCAGGCCCAGCTGTGGACCAGACCATTTGTTTTGAGTTCTTTGGGCTGATCAAGGGTCCCTGGTGGTTCTGGAGTATTTGGGATATAGAGATGATGTGTTGGGGAGGGGCTGGGAGCTGGGGAGGGGGGAGCATCTGACATCTAATTAGCCTTCATTTTAGTCTCCATTCAGCAATTATGACTTCTGAATAGCAGCGGTTGTTACTGAGGATGGTCGCCTGAGCAGTGTGCATAATTATTGTAATTACTGTGTACCTAATGATGCCTAATAAGGAGCAAACATCGTGGAGGCTCAGTGGCTGCTCAGCCTGGTGGTCTGGGCTCTGCAGGGGAAGCGGCAGCTTTCCAGGCTGGCATGGGGCTGGTGTGTGTGTGTGTGTGTGTGTGTGTGTGTGTGTGTGTGTGTGTGTGTGCATGTGTGCATGTGCACGTGTACTGGGGCTTGTACTAATAGTCTGGACTCTGCCCCTTAGCTTGTTTGCACAAAGCTGGTGCTCTACTACTTGAGCCATAGCTCCATTTCTGGCTCTTTTGCTGGTTACTTAGAGATAAGAGTTTCATGGATCTTCCTGTTGCAGCTGGCTTTGAACCATGAGCCTCAGATGTTGGCCTCCTGAGCAGCCAAGATTATACAGGTGTAAGCCACCAGCTCTGGGCTATGCTTGGGGCTTCTAACCTACCAGTGACCTGACTGCTTGTCTCCCGGGGACCATGGTCTGCAGAAGGTTTGGGAAAGGGAAACCCTAGCAAGAACAGCCTAGCAACTGCCAGAGGCAAGGAGCTTGGGAGGGGCTTTCCTGGGCTTTCTTTCTCTAGTGGCGTCTGAGTCTATGATGGTTCCAGATCCCGGGGGGCCTCTCTCAGGGATGGCAGTTAGGGTGGTAGTTTTCGGTGCTTATTGATAATGTGTGTTTCTGTGTACCTTAATTAAAAATAGAGCCAGGTGCTGGTAGCTCACACCTGTAATCCTAGCTATTCAGGAAGCTGAAATCTGAGGGTTGCAGTTCGAAGCCAGCCTGAGCAAGAAAGTCTGTAAGACTCATTTCTAATTAATTAGTGAAAAGCCACACGTGAAGCTAGAGCTGAAGTGGTAGAGCTCCAGCCTTTTGAGCTAAGGGACGCCACCTAAGCCCTGAGTTCAAGCACACCCCAGCATGGCACTAAAATAAATGATAATCAATAAATAATGAGGGCTCGCTGGGCTCCATGCACTTCACTAGGCTCTCACAGCTCACATATTTCGTGGATGGGTGGTTGAAGCTCCACACATGAGCCATGCCCTGCACAAACATCTGCTATCCACCATCTTCATTTCCCGCCAAGCCCTGCGTACAGACCACTTCTGATTCCCCATCAGCAGCTGGTCAGGGAGAAGTTGTGTTACAGCTTTCTCATTCAGTCCTGCCCTGCCCTAGAGATGACAAACTCAACCACAGAGAAGGCACATGTTTGGTCCCAGATCATCCGGGACCAGACACAGAACAAGATTAGAATCCAAGGCCAGGAGTTTGGCCTAGTGGTTAAAGTGCTTGCCTAGCATGCATGAAGACCCGGGTTCGATTCCTCGGTACCACATACATAGAAAAAAGCCAGAAGTGGTGCTGAGGCTCAAGTGGTAGAGCTCTAGCCTTGAGAAAGTCCAAGGACAGGGCTCAGGCCCTGAGCTCAAACCCAGGACTGGCCAAAAAAAAAAAAAAGATTAGAATCCAAGCTACCTGATGCTCTTTCCTTCTCTGACTAATACCTATGAACCAGTATGTGCCAGCCACAAGCCAAAGCAGATCAGGTCCTAATTGGGGGCATCCAGACCAAAGCAAACCAATATCTATATACATGTGTATGTATATATATATGTAATTGAATGTAATATACATACATGCTTATACATGTATTCATTAAAAAATAGCCATGGATATTTATAGGGGCTCACTATGGGCCAAGAACTTAAGATACTTACCTCATTAACTAACATACAACACACACACACACATACACATGCACACACATGCACACATGCACAATGATTAACAGCAGAATTAAACTGGGAAAACAGTGCAGAGCTGGGTGTGAATAGGGAGAAGAGGAAGCAGCCATTTGAAGGAGGGAGATGGTGAAGAACTTACCAGTCACACAAAGCATGAGTGGATTTGAGCATAGGGAGAGGACAGACTATGCAGGATTTTTTTTTTAGAACTTTGGTCTAAGCAAGGACCATGGCCAGCGAAAAGGCTAGAGCATGTCTAGACGGCTCAAAGACTGAGAAGGGCACACATATTGCAAGGAAAGTTCAGAGCAGTGTCAGAAAGCCAATGCAGGCCTCAGTATTGTCTTAGTGAAGAGTTTGAGGGAGGACTTAGTGTTGCAGTCAACAACCATGTCTGGCCTAAACTCTGGTTTGGGGCCCTGACTATATTCCACTGGCACTTATTTCCTGACTGGAGGCTGTTAGTCCCTGCAGTCCTTGGGACTCTGCTTTGGGTCTGGTGGGTCCCTAACTTCTCATAGGCTGAGGCTGACAAGGACCTCTGTCTCCCTGCCCACAGCCATCTGAAGGGCACACTGTCCTGCTTTGCAATTCTTTGGAGAAGGATTCTGATTGGTTCCCTGCTCTAGTCAGTTCAATCAATGGAGGCAAGGGGCAGATCCTGCGCTGTGGGTGCGCAGTTGCTTTGCCCAGGAGCTGGGTTGGGTTATCTACCAGGTCCTCCAGGATTCTGGGACCTCCTCCATTAGGAATTCCGTAGTTGGATGCTTAATAAAACTGTAATGCAGGCAGGTGCTGGTGGCTCAGACCTGTAATCCTAGCTACACAGGAGTCTGAGAATGGATCACAATTTGAAGCCAGCCCAGGCAGGAAAGTCCATGAGACTTTTTCATCTCAATTCAACACCAAAAAAAGGTGGAAGTGGAGCTCTGGTATAAAGCTAGTTTTGAACAAAAAAGCTCAGGGATAGCACCCAGGCTCTGAGTTCAAACCCTAGGGACCATCACAAAGAAAAACACAACAAAATCCCCAAACTATAATTCAGGTAAGTTGAGTTTCTGCCCCAGTTTTCTGCCGTTTTCCTTATCCGCTCCACAGGAACACGTTTGCACACTTGGGGTAGGCAGGAGGAGGGTTGGGGTGCTGAGCAGCTGGGCAGAGATACTGCTAATTATAACAATGAGTACTTGAGGCTGCTCCCCACTCTGGTCTCACAGCTCCTGGCTCCCCCTTCTTCTCTGCCTCCCCAGAGCCCCTCTCTTCCCAGTCTGTGCTTCAAGCTGCTCTTCTGGGACCTGGCCTCTTAGTCAATGGCGTATTGCCTGGGCCTAGAGAACAAGGGGAGCTCAGCTGGCTTTAGTCACAGGTCAATGGCTTCATACAAGTCCAAAGGGACTGTGTATGCTCTGGCAGGAGGCTGTGTAAGGAGGAAACTGCTTCAGGCTCAGGAAGCTCTGGGGGCTGGGGCTGCAGAGGAAGAGAGAGGCCAAGTCCAACCACCATCCGTACTGCCTTCAGAATAGACTTGCTCAGTGTCCAAAGATGAGCAGGAAGCGTCCCTGCCTTGGTACTGAAGCCACGCTGAGTAGCAGTGTCTACTGTGAAGGTGGCCCTGGGCTTTGTGAGGTGCTTAGTTGCCTCCTGGTCTGTACCCACTAATGACAAAGGTACCTCCCCTGGCTATGTGATGAGGCAAGATATAGCTAGACATGGCTTTGGCATGTGGGAAGGGTCATCCCCATTGCAGGGAGCGATCACTGTTTCAGTGAGTGGAGTTTGGAGCCCTGTTCTTGAAAAACTTGCATTGGACAGGAAGTGACATGTTGGCAAGGCCGGGCGGGGGGTGAGAGGAAAGTGGTGAAGGCTTAGGCCTTGGCTGTAGAATGTGCCACCTCTAAGCAGAGGTGATAAGAGACAGCTGCCAGGGGTGCCAGCCACACAGGCAGTGATCCAGGCTGGGCCATGTCAGTCCACACACTGGGCAGATCAGCCACCGGGAAGTCACTGTCTCATGTTCTGGGGGCTGGAGTGGAGAGGTAGCTGGGCTGGTGTCTTCTGAGGCTTGCTCCGGGGCCTGCAGAAGGCTGCTTTCTCCCTGACTCCTAATGTGGCTGTTCTCTGTGTGTCGGTGGCCTCCTCTCTCCTAAGGCCTCTGTTCCTTGGCTCTGAGCCTGAGGCTCTTAAAACAGGCCCCCCACTCTCCCCTCCTGTGAACATGCCTGCTCTCTCAGTGCTACGTTGTGCGCTGGGGATCCCCGCTAAAAATGACTCCAGTTATGTGGCTGGCTGGCTGTCACCCCTGTCTGGTAGGCCCGGCCACACATCACTCAAGTTTCCAGTGACTGGTTTTCACCCAATTAAAAAAATAAAAAAAGATTCCAGTTCTGAGCAAAACTCTGACCAAGCTTCTGGCCTACATCTCCATTTTGTTCAGAAATCCTGAATCTGGGGGTGGGGGGGACCCCTGGTGGCCCCAGAGGCACTGGGTGACAGGTGCTTCCTGACCCCTCTGAGTTTGGGACTTGCAGTCATAGCCGCCTCCAAGCTGGGGTCTTCTGGGGGCAATATCTGGGATTTGAGCTTCTCTAGGTCCTCATCTGAGCCCTGGATGAAAATTACAACAGGTACCTCTAGAGGCGGACAGAAACAACTTGAGTGTGTTCCCCAAATTTCAGTGCACTTGCCCATCCTTATGAGGTATTCTATATTTGTGTGTGGGTACTGAGCCTTGAAAGACTTGAACACAGGGCTTGAAACTCTCGCTTGGCTTTTTCCTTTGAAGGATAGCTGGCACTCTACCTGCTGAGCCATGGCTCCATTTTTGGCTTTTTGGAGGTTAATTGGAGAGAAGAGCCTCTCAGGTTTGTCAGTCTGGGCTGGTTCCAACCTAGGCTATTCCAGTTCAGCCGCATGATCAGCTAAGGGTATAAACAGAAGGACCCAGAACCCAGCTCCTCAACCAGTTCTTGTCAACTTTTTTTTTCTGCCAGTCCTGGGGCTTGAACTCAGGGCCTGGGCACTGTCCTTGGGCACTTTTTGTTCAAGGTTGGCATTCTGCCACTTGAGCAACAGCACCACTTCTGGCTTTTTCTGTGTATGTGGAAACCAGGAATCGAACCCAGGACTCGTATGCTAGGCGAGCACTCTACCGCTAGGCTATGCTCCAGACCCTTCTTTTTAAATTTTATTATTTATTTTATGTTTATTTTTTTGCCTGTGCTGGGGCTTGAATTCAAGGTCTTGGCACTGTTCCTCTTTGTGTTCAAGGCTAGCACTCTCTACCACTTAAGCCACAGTGCCATGTCTGTTTTTTTTTTCTGAGTGGTGTATCAAAGAGTCTCATAGACTTTCCTTCACAGACTGGCTTACAACTGTGATTGTCAGATCCCAGCATCCTGTGTAGCTATGATTATAGATTTGAGCCACCAGCACTGGACTTCTGCATGAGTTGAAAGGGCTACATATTTCCTGTGCTGTTTTTGATTAAGGATACTTTTCTTTCCTTCTTCATTTTAAGTGGTTGTACAAAAGGGTTTCAATTCAACAAGCTAGATTATGAGTATAATGATGCATCTTGATTATCATTACGGATTTTTAAGTGAGATTCCTTTGACAGACTAAAGTGGATCTATTTATTTAGTTATTTATTTATTTGGCCTGGGCACTGTCCTTAAGCGCTTCAGCTCAAGGCTATAACCCTACCCCTGGGCCCGAGTGTTGTCCCTGAGCTCTTCAGCTCAAGGCTACTGCTCTACCCTTGAGCCAAGCCCTACTTCTCCTTTTCTAGAGGTTAATTGGATATAAGAGTCTCTGGTCCTTTAGTCCCTGGGCTGGCTTTGAACCTGGATCCTCAGATCTCAGCCTCCTGAGTAGCTAGGATTACAGGAGTGAGCCAGCGTGCCTGGCTTAAAATGGATCTATTTCAAAAAGGAAATCTTTATATTTTAACCTCAGGAGAAAATTTACAGCACTTTAAGCATAAATGGAAAGCAAGAAGTGGGTGGGGGAGACCATACACTAATTGCTCATCTAAATAACCAATCAAGTCTTCTGAGTTAAGAGCCAGACCAGGCTTCCTGCATTTTTGAAGAGGTGTGAATGCAGCATGCTAGTCAGGTCTGGAACATAAATATTTATCCCACTTTGGATCCAAGGTTCCCGTGTCAATCTGCTGATGGACCTGCAGGGTGGTGTTGGAGCTTTCAGAAGAGGAAGCCGAATAGGAGGAAGTGAGGTTACCTACCTGCCTTGGAAGGGGATATTGGAACCCCTGCCTCTCCTTTCTTTGAAGTGAATGGCTCTGGCTCCGTAGCACCGCCTTCTCTCTGACATGGTGTCCTTTCTGACTTGTCCCAGGCAAAGGGATGTGTCCCAATGACAATGGATTGTGAACTAAGATTTTGAACCAAAGAAAATCCTTCTTCCTTCTTAGCACATAGATTTCATTTATCGCAGTGCGTGTGTGTGTGTGAATCCATCAACAAGCTGGTACAGTAGCTTAAGCCTGTAATCCCAGCTGTTTAAGAGACTGAGGTTGAATCTCTTATTTATTTATTTATTGCTAGTCCTGGGCCTTGAACTCAGGGCCTGAATACTGTCCTTGGGCTTTCCTCAAGACTAGAGCTCTACCACTTGAGCCTCAACACCACTTCTGGCTTTTTCTGTGTATGTGTGGTATCAAGGGATCAAACCCAGGTCTTCGTGCATGCTAGGCAAGCACTCTACCACTAGGCCAAACTCCTGGCCTGAGGTTGAATGTCTGTTTGAAGCTAGTCCAAGCAAAAAGAAGTTTGGAGACTCCATAGTGTGTGCCTTTCATGTGTAGCTACACAGAGAAGCACAGATAGGAAGGCAGCTCAGGCCTGCATCGGCATAAAGCAAGAGCATTCTGGAAAAATAGGAAAAAAAGAGGCTGGAGGCGTGGCTTAATCAAGTAGTAAGGCACCTGCTTAGCAAGCTTGAGGCCCTCAGTTCAATTCGCAGTACCAGCCAAAAAAGGCCAGTGTTTTAGAAGCCAAGAGTGGTGACATGTGCCTATAATCACAGCATTTGGGAGGCTGAGGGAGGAGGCTGAGAAGGTCAAAGCTAGTCTGGTCTACATATTAATAGCAGCAACAAAACAAGACAATTTTTTTTTAAAAAAAATGGTGTCTGGCTTAAGGAGAGTCTTCTCTGAAGAGGAAATAAGAAAGGCCTATAGAAACATGAAGAGATGCTCAACATCTCTGGCCATAAAAGAAATGCAAATCAAAACAACTTTGAGATTCCATCTCACTCCAGTTAGATTGTCCAGGATCAAGAAATCTAATAACAACAGATGCTGGAGGGGATGTGGCCAGGAGGAATCATTACTACACTGTTGGTCGGAGTGTAAACTCATGCAACCACTATGGAAAGCAGTATGGTAATTCCTCAAATGACTAAAAATAGAGCTCCCCTATGACCCAGCAATTCCATTCCTTGGCATTTACCCAATTGTCCAGAAACAAGGACATACTAAATCCACTAGCACAACGATGTTCATTGCAGCATTATTTACCATAGCAAAGATAGGGAACCAACCCAGATGTCCCTCAGTTGATGATTGGATCAACAAGATGTGGTATTTATACACAATGGAATTCTGTGCTGCTATCAGCCCATTTGAAAGGAAATGGAAAGACTTGGAAAAAATCCTATTAAGTGAAGTAAGCCAGACACAAAGGAACATAGGCTACATGGTTTCCCTCATTTGTAATAATTAGTACACATCTAGTCCTCTCCTAGCAGAGGATTACAATAGCTCAGAACCTAGGTACATAGGTCATATGGGATGAGTCTAAATGAAAGGAACTCTAGAATATGGAAACAAGAGCTTTAGCTTGTGTGATTGTTGTTCTTAATGTACTATGCTATTTCTCTTCTCTTTGGTTGCCCTTTGGTTAATCTCATATTGTTACTGTATCTGATTTGTTACCTGGTATATTGTATATACGTGTATTTGTTTATTTGAAATAGGAAAGAGAAGGGGGTAAAACAAGATGATCGGGAGGGGATTTGGGGAGGGAAATGGGGCAAAAACATGAGAAGGGGTACCAATATGTGAGAAGTACTGCACCTACTTACCTGATGAATGTAACCTCTCTATACATTACCCCAATAATAAAAAATAAAATGGTGTCTGGGGTGTAGCATAGTGGTAAATTGGTTGTCTAACAGGCACACCAAGCTGGGCTTTCATACCTACACCTGGTTTGGGAGTATGATTATATAAAATCCAAATGAATAACTTCTTTTTTTTTTCTTTTTTGTCAGGAGCCTGGCAAAACCAGGCCTGCCTTTCTGTGGAGTAGACATTGGTAAAGTTTGTTCTGTGGGGTGGAGACTTGCTATTCAATTTACTTCAGGCCTTGCCAGCCCCTACTGCCCATTTACTTTGCTCATGCTCTTTGCCTGTGAAATGAATGCACTTGAAATGGATGGAGAAGGTGCCAGGAAAGAGTGGGCATAGTCGTGGAGGGAGAAAGGAACTCTATTGGCTCCCCAGACTCAAGGAGAAGAATCCAGATACTCCAGGAAGGGGCTGTGGCTGTGTGAGTCTCCTCCCCACCATGGCTTTCTGCAGGAACTCAGCTCCCAGGCCCCCTGCTGAGGAGGGATCTCAGCAGGGGAGGCCAAGGCAGGGCACTGTGGGGCCCGCCTGGAGGAAACAGAGAAAATATTTTCCCCAGGGAAAGCCAACACTTGCTGTTTTGTTTTCATTGCTTAAATTATATGTGTTATTTATTTTTTTAAGTGGTCTGTCATTATTAGTGAATGGAGAAGGCACCCGGCCTCACAATACAACCAAAATTTTAGATATTTCTATGCAGTTATTTACAAATGGGCTCTTCATCTTTGGGAGATGCTTTGGGCGTGAAGCCCCAGGGTCTGGGCTTTTCTGTAGTACCTAATTACAGCCCAGGAGGAGGGCGTGGCCTGGGCGGTGGGGGCGGGGCCGGGGCGGGGCTTTCTATTCACAAGTTCCTGTGGAGTCACTCAGGGAGGGGACTCCCTACATAGATGGTGCCATGGCAAGATGCTTGGAATAGTACCATTAATACTCATGCATGCACGCATGCAGATCACATGCGGTTTTGACCAAGTGTGGCCGATAAAAAAAGCATATAAATACAAGGAGATTTCGACAGGGAAAACTTTGAAGATGCTCTTGCACATTTTGCAACGCAGCGGATGCCCACCAGCTCTCAGTCCCGTGTTATCCATTGTGTTCAAGTTGAGTCCTTCATTTTGTGAAAATCTGTCTCCCCCCCCCTTCCAAAGGCAAGGTCAAAGTGAATGTGCTTAGTTGAAGCGAGAAAATGTGGAAGCGGTGTGTCTGTCATGGAAGTGGGGTGGCGATTTGGGAAAAGTGAACCAAACATCCCCTGTACAGCATAGAAGGCCATGCCTTCTGAGCATGCGCCGCTGTCCTCCCACGTTTCCTTGGAAACACCCCTTCCAACCCACCCTGGCGCCACGGGTGTGGTACACAGCAACCAGGAAAGTGGGACACTATGTGCCAGGCACAAATGAACTCACTAGTCACTCCACCAGGTGTGGAAACTGAGGCACAGAGAGAAACAAGACACACAGGCTTCCTGGGAAAATGAGAACTTTTTGAGTACCATGGGAGGGGGAAAAAAAAAATAATGAAGCAGGGACCCAGGATGGAGGAGGCCTGGGAGGAGTCAACCCCAGAGAGTACAGAAACAATGGGAAGGAGAAGACAGCTATGGAAGGCTTTGGAAGAGAATAACAAGTATCAAGGCCCTGAGGTAGGAAGAGCTTGGAATAAAAGAGAAAAGAAATAGAAAGAAGGGAGCTGGGTCCTGGGAAATGTGGCAGTTGCAGGAGACACGTACTCACAGGGCCCCCAGGCCTTTCCAATGGCCCTTGAGATGGTCCTTGGCTGGGAGGCTCCAATTCCAAGACTATGGGTGGGAGGTCTCTCAAGATGGAGAGAGAACTGACCTGCATGTGTTCAAGGCTGGCTGAGGAGGTGTCAGGTCCTCAGGCTGGAGTCCTCAAAGTGGAGTTGAAGATCATCTCCTTGTCTCCTAAGGATCCTAAGACAGGAGGGATGCTTTGAGGTGAAGTCAGCCCGGTGAGGCTTTCCCTCCAGAGGGGAGTTCATATGTAAGGAACTCCACTCCAGGATGCAAGTTCCAGGAGAGGATTTTACTTTAAAACACTGGGGACCTTGTCATGGCCAGAGCTGCCCATTAACTAGCCATGTAGACGCAAGCATCAGGCAGACCAGAGTAGTGCCTTTGCTCTCCTGCTTCTTTGTTGTCAGACGAAGGAACTTAACCTCCTTCTGTCTGGCTTTGCTCAGTCACATGGAGACAATAAAGGTAGGCACTCCTGAGGATGAAACATGGCAACACTTGGAAACTACTTAGAACACTGCATACAGCAGGCACTCAATGAATGCTGGCTGACTTGCAGTGTCACTCCATTCTTATCACTAACACTGGAAGGACTGTGCACAGAGGCCGACGATGGAAGCAGACTCAGATGATCCCCGTGGTGATTTGAGGAACATTTGGAAGATGTACTCTAAAGCATCATTGCCACACATCTGCTGTTGGCCTGGGCCAGAATGGCAGTGCACTCTCACCACCCAGCTGCCATCTGTCAGCTGGACAGATGAAGGAGTGTCTTTCTCCATCATTTGCCCATCCCTGAGTCATTCTGAATTCTTATGCACTTAAGAGAGGGCGAGTCCTGCAGGTCACCATGTGGCTTGTATTGGAACAAAATCACTCTGAAGGAACATGGGCCAATGGACTGTGTTGCTTACCCTAGGAATAATGGCCAGTGGACATTTCACCTTCCCTCTGGAATTGATTTCTGTTTGTTGAGAGCTGATGGTTAATCCAGTGTGTGTGTGTGTGTGTGTGTGTGTGTGTGTGTGTGCCAGTTCTGGGACTTGAACTCAGGGCCTGATTGCTAAACCTGGCTTTTTGTGTGTGTGTGTCAGTTGTGGGGCCTGGGTGCTGTCCTTGAACTCTTCAGCTCAAGGTTAGCGCTCTACCATTTGAGTCACAGCACCACTTCTGGTTTTCTGGTGGTTAATTTGGAGATAAGAGTCTCTTGGACTTTCATGCCTGGGCTGGCTTTGAACTGCAATTCTCTGATCTCAGCCTCCTGAGTAGCTAGAATTACAAGCACGAGCTATGAGCTGTTTTGCTCAAGTCTAGGGCTCTACTACTTGAGTCACAGCTCCATTTCTGACTTTTTGGGAGTTAATTGAAGAAAAGAGTCTCACAGATTTATCTTATTACCTTAGCTGGCTTCAAACAGCTGCCCTCAGGTCTCAGCCTCTTGAGTAGTAAGGATTACAGGTGACAACCTTCAACATCCAGCTTGATACTTCAACTGGATAGAAAGATGCCTGGGAGATTAGCAAAACTCTTTACCTCTGGGCATGTCTGTGAAGAAAGTTACGCCATGATCTACTCAGAAATTTCATCCCTGGATGGGTTTAAAATTTAGACTCTTGAGAGGGAGTAGAATTGTAGGTTGCTTGTGGTTGTGGGGGTGGGAGGAGGGTGTCCTTGGGGGCGGTATCTTGTTCTGACCCCTTCCTGCTGTTCTGCCCCTGCCTGTGTCTGTCTTTGCTTCCTGCACACCATGAGGTTCCTGCACAACTCCTGTCCCACCACTGGTCTGGAAACAAGAGAGCCAGGCCACCAAGGACAGGCACCTTTTTCCTCTTAATGACTTCCCTTGGGGATCTGACATGAGTTCAGCCCGGCAGGCAGGCAGGGTTGTGCTGATGATGAAATAAGAGGAGGAGAAGGAAGAGAGGGTCTTAGTGGTAAGAATTGTCATTACGGCCTTTTCTTCCTTTCCTTAGCACTTCAAAGCATTAGGTGTGGCTTCAACGAAGCAGCCACATGAAATTCCTAACATCTTTGTTTTATTTCCCTGGGATCTGAGGCTGATATACTTGAAGGTCATGTTCAAGGGCAGACAAGGGAGACCCTAATTAGTTCTAGGTATCTGTGCCCTTAACTATGGAGCTAACTTGCCTAGATGCAATCTTCCCAGGGGCAGGGAAGGGGCTTCTGTGAGAAAAAAAGAAAAAGAAAAAAAGCCCCATCTGGGCCTTTGGTTGGTGAGCTTATGAAGGGACCCAATAACTGAAGAGGCCAAGGGAGAGACTTCTTAGTGGAGGCTGCCTTGAAGGAGAGGCCTCCTTGCCCTCACCCCCATTCCTCACCACATAGACTGGCTATGCTCTGGGCATTTCCCATTCTCTCTGTGCTGTGGAGAGACCAGGCCTCTGAGTTTCTACTGAAACCACTTGTCCCTCCCCTTCTCGAATGGGCTCTCCCATGAGACCCAGGTGTTAATGAAATCAAACAAAATGAAAATGGGTAAATGATTGCAAAGCGAGGAACACCTCCGCAGGGCCATGGCTCACTAGTTTCCAATACCACCTCATTCTGGAGGCTGCCAGGGAAACCGAAGCAATTGTGTCCCGTGGGCGAGGTGGTGGAAAGAAGGGACAAAGGAGACAAGATATTGCAATCAGGGGGTCACTGACCCTGGCTTTTGTATAATTATAGAATTTCATTTCAGGCCAACTGGACAGACGGTTGAGGTAGTTGGCAAATTAGTAACAAAACAAAATTTAAAAAAAAAGCGATTTTTAGCATCCTTGAAAGAGTCAGCTCAGGAAGCAGCCAGCCAGTACCGTTCACAAAGCAGATTTTTTATTTATTTTTTTTTATTTTTGGTCGTGGCGCTTGAACTCTGGGCCTGGGCGCTGTCCCTGAGCTCTTCAGCTCTAGGCTAGTGCTCTACCACTTGAGCCACAGTGCCAGTTTCAGTTTCTGGGTGGTTAATTGGGGATAAAAGTCTCACGGACTTTTGTGTCCAGGCTGGCTTTGAACTGCAGTCCTCAGATCTCAACTCCTGAGTAGCTAGGATTACAGGTGTGAGCCACCAGCACATGGCCAAGTACACTTTTAATGCAGGATTTGGGAGGGTGTGTTCTGCACTGCCCTACGATAGAGCCTGGAGTTCATGAAGGTGTTTTCAGAATGGAGGGTGCTGAGACGGAAATATGGTCCACACTGCCCTCTTCCTGGTAGGAGGTATCCAGAATCATATGGAGAGTTCCCTTTGCTCTAAATGGTGTTTGACTTATAACCCTGATGTTACCTTGACTTACCCAAAGATCAGCCTCTTAATCTCTCTAGACCTCATTTCTCTTCCCCTTTCTCCTTTATAATAAAAATAGTGAGCAAAACACCAGTCACCTCAAATACTACATTCTTTTCCTTCCTTCCCCTATCCCGCTCCTGGTTCCGGGGCTCGAACTCAGGGCCTCAAGCTTTTACTCAGTTTACTCATGGTTGATTGGTGTTCTACCTCTTGAGCCATGCCTCAAGCCTGGATTTTGGTTGGTTATATTTTTTTCCAGTCCTGGGGCTTGAACTCAGGGCCTGGCCACTGTCCTTGAACCTTCTCCAGGCTAACATTCTACCACTTGAGCCACAGCACCACTTCTGGCTTGTTCTGTGTATCTGGTACCAAGGCTATGTGGATGCTAGGCAAGCACTCTGACATTAGCCATGCTCCTGGCCCTTGGCTGGTAGAGTCTCACAAATTTTTCTGCTATGGGTGGCTCTGAACTGCAATCCTCACATCTCAACCTCCTGAATCGTTCAAACCAGATTTTCAGGCACGAGCTTCCAGCGCCTGATGTCTCCCTAAGTCACTCATCGCCTGTCATATCACAGACCAAAGTAATCCTGCACATTAAAGTGAAATCAGAAAGTAATGGTTGCTTGTTTCCCAAACTTCGATAATGAAATTGGATTTGCCTATTTTTTTTTCACAAGTAAATTTAGCACCTCACTCTAATCACCTATACCTTTATTCTTTTTTTCTTCTTCTCTATTTACCTGGGCCTTTATCATCTGTTTCATTACCTTGTTGACATTTCTCTTTATTGTCCTATGTCTAAAAATTTTAATGACATGCCCTTTCTGGATTTATGGTAAGCCAAAATATCTATGAGATTGAAAGATCCTGTTACGTATTTTCTGAGATATCTGTTCCCACTAAACATCACCGCGTGTTGTCAAATGTTGCTCAAACACATGAAGGGGCCCTTAGCTCCTGCTCACTTGACATCAGCCTTCCTTCTACAACCTGAGACCACTATGTACCCTCCACACAGGCAGCTCTGGCTTCTCTTCAGCTTGAGCACTCTGGCCATGAACCCGGGGACTGTGGCAATTCCAAAGTGCACAGCGTTTGCTAAACATTTACTTCCAGGTCTGAAGTTACTTTGATGTGAATCAAAACGAAGACTATTCCTATTGATTGGGCGAGCACTCTGTGAGGCTTGACTTTGTTCAGCCTGGGGTTGGTTAAGTTTGGGGGAAAAGTACTGATGTTGCAAAAAAGAGAATCCTAAGAACTAGGAGATCCTGTCAGTGTGTGCTTACGAGGTTTTGGCCTTGCTTTACCGATCCGTTACATGGGTCACGGTGTGGCCCTGTGGGGTTCCCAGGCTGTTGACCTTCTATCTCTTGCACCCATCCTGACTGTCTTCTGTTCGTGTGTCCTCTGGAGGAGGAATTCAAGCATATGTGAAGTTTAACTTATGAAAGAGACAAAGTAAGTCTGAGATGAGTAGGATGACTCTGCCAAGCCCTGGGACATCTATCTATCAATCTATCTATCTATCTATCTATCTATCTATCTATCTATCTATCTGTCATCTATCTATCTATCTATCTATCTATCTATCTGTCATCTATCTATCTATCTATCTATCTATCTATCTATCTATCTATCATCTATCTATCTATAGTGGTACCAGGGATTGAACTCAGGGCTTCACACTAGAAGGCAGATGCTCTACCACATGAGACAATCCCTCAGCACTTCTTTGGCTTGGTTATTTTCCAGGCAGAGTCTTACTTTGTGGCTAGGCTGGCTTGGGCCATGATCCTCCGTTTCTGCTTCCCCATGGTGCTGGGGATGACAGCCATGAGCTACCTTGCACAGCCACTGATTGATATTGATTCTATGAACTTTTCCCTGGCTCAGCTCGAATCATGATTCCCCCATCTCCCAAGCATCTAAGCTCTGCCTCCTTAGAAGCTAGGAAGGTGGAGCCTTCTCTCCTCTACTTTGTGGCCAGGACAGATAAAAATGAAGCATGGTAGTCATTTCTTTAGCAAATGTGGAGGCTGTCGTCCCTAAAGTGATTCTCTCCAGGCAGTGGAGTCTCTGTGGTTATCCTGGGGCAGGGTGCTGCTTCCTTCACCTGTCTACCACGTGAGGCATCATGGGTGCTCTAACTTCAGTGATGGAAGACAAAACTTAGGATTTCTTTGGGGAGTCGTGAAGACATGGTTGTAAGGCATTCAAGGAGAAGGTGTCTGGGCTTCACGCTGACAACCATGGAGGTCAGACGATCGGGGGACAGTTGCCAGCAGTTTGTACCACTTCACTTTAGGCTGCTGGCCACTTCTTTCTCCTCACGTAGCCATGGAGGGCTGCCCAGTCTTCTTGTGGGCTTTCTCCAGGGAAGCACAGCCCCAGGCCTCTGAGTACACATGTACGGGGCAGGGCCATACCCCGCTTGCTGTAGCACACCTTGCACCAGCTTTTTGACAGCACCTGCAGCCAAGGCTGATGGGATGGATCAGGTGACAACAGGATTCAGTGTCCCTGATAGGAGACCTCAGCAAAGATGGATAGAGGTTAATGGATAAATGCTCCCAGCATCTTTGTCCACAGGTGGGACAAGAGACAGAGACAGAAAGGAGGAGGAGGAGGAAGAGGAGGAGGAGGAGGAGGAGGAAGAGAGAGAGAGACAGACACAAAAATGTGTGTGCATGCACACACACACACACACACACACACACACAGATGCTTATAGGACCTGGCAGTGTAGACGCTGTGTCCTGTTGTGTTTTCTATAGAGTACGGTATGATAGACTCACTGCAGAGACTTCAGTTAGCACAAAAGGCCCTAATCACCAGCTTGTTTCAACAGTGTAAGGTCTACACTCTTCCTCTGAGACCCAAGGATGCCACTCCTGGACACTCACCTCCTGGTGTCACCTCCTGGATATCACATCCAACGGTGTTGTCTCCTTTCTGCATCTAGACACACACCAGAGTGTTTATAAGCATTATTCATAAGGTCACAAAAGTAGAAAGCTACTGATGCCCACACAGTGAAATCAATAATCCTACAGTGACGTAACATACAGACATACAGTGGACTGTTGTACAACACTGAAAATATGTGAACCCTAATTCACATAATAACATGAATGAAGCTCACAAACATGAGATTGAACAAGAGAAGCCAGACAAAAGGGCTGAGATGTGAGGATGTCAGTTCAAAGGTAGCCTGGTGAGAAAGGTTTGTGAGACTCTTATGTCCTGTTAATTACCCAAAAGCTGGAAGCAGAGCTGTGGCTTAAATGGTAGAAGAGTAGCCTTGAAAGAAAAGGTACAAGGCACTGGGTTCAAATCCTAGTACCTGTCTAACCAAATAAGCAAACACTTGCTTAATTAGAGATCTATACCTAAAAAAGCTTTCATTCAGAAGAAGGAGAAGATGCAGATTTCTGGCCTGAGGCTAATGGACTAGACTCTCTCGACACAGGAGAGCCACAGGTGAATCTAGGCATTGGCATGAGCTGTGAAGTTGTATCCCAGCAGAAAACCACCACCCTGGAAAAGGTCCTGAGTAACTGAGTGGACCAGTGTCTCAGTTAGCTGACTCTCACTGTCCTTCATCGTCGACCACTACAGAGTTGCCAGGATGGATACGTGGCCGTGGTGACTACCAGGCAGAGATGAGGTTTGATATGGGTGCAACCTCACAGACTTTCCCATAAAAAGGGCCATCCAGTCCTCTCCTCTCCTCAGTACTCTCTCCTCTCTACTTCTCCACCCCAGGCTTCTCACCATCCCTTTGCTGGCTCTGCTTGGGACTAGTGATTGTTTTTATCTGGGATTATTTGCCGGTGCTCTGTCTCTGCCTGGGGACTGTGAAATGAGTGCATCTGGGCTGTTTTGCGAACCCCTGTCTTGTCCACCACTGTGTCCCCAGGACCCGAGGTGCACATGGCGCGTATTCCATAGATGCCTATTAGAGGGATGCTCAAGAAATGATGGGTCAATTGAGGGGTCTCCGAATCTTAGAAGTGTCTACTTACAGAGATATATGAAAATACACACAGGGCTTTCCATTCTACATGAGTGCAATGCATCTTGATCAACATCTTTCCTACCATTGTTTTCTCTGTCTTTCCCACCCCACCTATCCCCTCAAGTTACCTGGCTCTATTTTCACATTGAACATTATGACTGAATTTGCCTATCTTTCCTCTTTCCAATTGACTATCCCTCTTCCCTGGACCGTTCCCCCCCCCCCCCCCCCCCGACACCTCCCCAACAAACTTCTTGATATTCATTTTGTTCAACTAAGTTAGTTGTTTAAAGAAGTTTCACTATTGGGATCTTTCACAGCATGTATCACACTTTACTTAATATATTTGTGTATGTGTGTGTATGCACAATATGACCCTGTATGTGTTTATATAAACATATGTTATATATTATTTATACATTTATATATTATTTATATAATATAGTATTTCTAAAATATACGCTATCTATTTATATTATATAATAGGTAATATTATATATTAACTATATATAAATATATGAACACATATTGATTGATAATCTAGATCTAACTTCCACATATGAAAGAAAACAGACATCCTTTGTCTCTCTAAGCCTGACTTCACTTAGCATCATGTTTTTCCAGAAGTCTTATCTCCAATTAATCAGCAAAATGGCTCCAGTGGTAGAGCCCTAGCATTGAGAAAAAAAAAAAGAGATAAGAGGGGGCACCAGACCCTGACCAGGCCCATACACACACACACACACACACACACACACACACACACACACACACACACATTGTACTCATAAACTGACATTTGTTGACTTGAAAAATCCTTTGTACAACTATTTATTTTAAAATGGTAGAAAAGTAAAACTTAACAGAGAGAAAAAGAAGAGGTGAGGAAGAGAAGGAGGAATAGATGGAGGAAGAGGTGGAGGAGGAGGAGGGAAGAAAAGAGGAAAGGAGAGGAGAGAAAAAAGAAAGGGAGAGGAGAGAACAAGAGAAGAGAGAAAGGGAGAGGACTAGAGGAGTGGGGAGGGGAGGGGAGGCTAGAGGTGCCTAATTTATGGCCTGGTGTTCCCTCTAGAGTGTGTCACTGGGACTTTCCTGGTAGCTGTTGGAGCCTGTGCTTGGGGTCTCGGCCCAGAGAGGCAGCCCAGCGAGAAAGGGGAATAAAAGACAGGACCACTCCTGGAAGCTGGACCATGCACAGGGTTGGGGAATGAGCTACCCTCTCCCTGGAATGGGCACTTGTAGAACATTAGCCCAGAAAAGCATCTCATTGGAATAAATCCCAAAGGATGTGTTTATCTGGGGAGTATGAAATGTTTGAACTGCTGTCATGAAAGCAGCAGGGGCTGGGGTGGGGATGGGGCACTGGTTCTGCGCAGTTTCTTTGAAGATGAAAGTTGTTAGATTTCAATGAAAATCTAGCACACAGCATCCCACTGACACAGGCATAGTTAACCTACATCGTACTGCAGGGCAAGCAACTGATAGCATGATTGGTAATAACTTGATTGCAGTAATTGCAAAGGGGAATTTGGAAATGGTTAGACTAGCTGGAAGCAGGCAGCGAGTCAATGACATCTTTCTTGGGCCACATTATTATTGTTTTAATATTGAAAGTTTTCCACATATTCATTTTTTTTTTGTTTTTTGGCCAAGAGAATCCTGAAATCTCTTTGCAAGCAGGCAATACTGAGTCAGTGAATCATGAGAATGTATCCAAACAAATGTCTCAGGGGACATAAGGCAACTCTTTTTTAGAATTTTGGTCATCCTCCATGATGCCTGGGGATCTCTAGATTTGCCTGCTGCAGCCATGAAAATCAGCAGTGTCCTCAGTGACTTACTCAGTGCACAAAACCCACTTTCAGTTCCGGGCACTCAAGCTTGTGCACCTGCCTGGAAGCCTTTCTAGCTGAGCACAGATTAGGCCGGAAGTGTCGGGGAGTTAACGCCCATGGTACAGTTCTCCACCAATGATAAATAGGAGTTGGTGTGTCAGTTCCCAGCTTCCTCTCCTCTTGCCTGGGTCAGCACTGAGGTTGCTCTGTGTAAGTCTCCTGACATCTCCAGCAAGCTTGAACTCTTATGTCTTCCACGTGTGGACACACATTGTGTAGCTTCTTTCCTTGCTTGGTCCCCACTCTTTTTGTGGCCTCTCAAAGTTTTCTGGGAAGGGATTGCAGACTATGGATGGAACGACAGCCGTGGAGCCAGGCTTGAGAACTGACCTGTTTGGGTGGTGTAAGGGTGGAAGCTTCCAGATGTGATGGGTGGCATTGGAGGAGTTTAGGGGAGAGAAAATGATCCAATCAGTTATCTGATGGAGCTATGCCATGGATTATAAACTGTGCTTCAACTCTGACTAACTGGAGATGATCAACTCTGTGCCAGTGGTTTCAAGGACAGGGAGGTCACAGGAGAGAACGAAACTAACCATGAGTAAGAAAAGTCTAGCAGCCAGATAGATCTTTGTCCTCCAAACAGGGCTGGAGGAATCTTTCTCCTCTGTGAGGAAGGTTGAGAACGAGTGGCACCGTGGCAGGAGGTGGGGCTCCCTGAAGGGTCCATTGGTCATTGGTGGATTGCAGGCCTAGGGGTGTCATGTCTCTGTGGAAATGATGGATTATTCTGTGATAGTCTCCAGTTCAAACAACCTAAAACTACTGAGTGAACAAGTGGAATTCCCACAGGGGCGGAGGTGAGGGGGTCTGGGGAGCCAGTGTGTGGCCCCTGTCTGGAAGCTGGATGTTAGTCAATTGAAAGTTGTCTTACCAACCTGCTGCCCTGACAGGGTAATGCTGTTAGGAATACCCAGTCTCATCAAGCTGCTTCCTGAGCTCCTGCCCCTGGGCCCCTGCATTTATTTTATGTGGGCCCACAGAAAACAAGGGGCTTGTTCTTGGTCACGTGTTCACATGCACCTGCATCAGGAAGATTTTCCATATGGCAGGAGCTGTGTCCAGGGGGTGTGATTAGAGCTTTGCTCAAAACTATGGTGCTGCTTTGCTGGGTGCTGGGCTCCCACCTGTAATCCTAGCAACTCAGGAGGCTGAGATCTGAGGATCAAGGTTCAAAGCCAGCCTGGGCACAAAAGGACTTGAGATTCTTATCTCCAATTAACCTCTAGAAAATGGGAAGTGGAGTTTGGCTCAAGGGTAGGGTAGTAGCCTTGAGCTGAAGAGCTCAGGGACAGTGCCTAGGCCAAGTTCAAGCCCCAGGACCCACAATTTTATTTATTTATTTTTTTGCTGAACAGTGGGCTAGACACACAGCTGCTGGAGACGTGGTTTGACTTGGAGAAATCTGTGCATGTGCATGCACATATATATGTATGCATGCTCATACATGTGCTTGCATGTATGTGCATACATGTGTGTACATGTGCATGTGTGTGTGAGTGTGTAAATGGTGGAGAGTTGTCTATAAATGTGTGAAAAGGAAACTTCCCAGAACAAGAAACTAGCCATGAGGCAGAAAAGAGTTTACAGGGCTGGCAGTTTTGTTTTCCTTATTGAACTAGCCAAGACTTGGTTGCATGTAACAGATTTGCAACTCAAGATGACTTAAGCAGAACAGGGCAGCTTATTGATGTATGTAACAAGAAGAGGCCAATCTCAGGAACAGCTGGATCTACGTGTTGTAGTATTTTCTAGATTTGAGGAAGGCTGATAAACAGCATCTGTGATTGCCATAGCCACTTGTACTGGCTAACGGATTGAACCCTACCTGAGGAACAACCCAGGAACCCTTCCCTTCCAACTCCTGCCGCATGACCATCAAAAAGTATGATAAATCTCCCCTAGGCCACAGCCTGACAACAAGAATGTTTGCTAGAAAAATAAAATTCTTAGTGGGTACCAATGGCTCGTGTCTGTAATCTGAGCTACTCAGGAGGCTAAGATTTGAGGCTTGTGATTTAAAGCCAGCCTGGGCAGAAAGTTTGTGCGACTCTTGTCTCCAGCTTATCACAAAAAGAAAAAAAACTGGAAGTGGAGCTGTTGTTCAAAGTCGTAGAGCACCAACCTTGAATAAAAGAGTTTGGAGAGTGCCCAGTCTCACAGTTCAAGCTCCAGGACTGGAGGAAAATTTTTTCTTAATGACACAATGGCTGTTGCTAAGTGAGTCTTACCAGAGCCTTAATTAAGGCCTTCGAGTTTGTGTAGTACTTATCATTAATATGGTTATAAAAATGCATTGTGGGAATAGACATGCACATTGGAAAACTGTTATGAGTACCACCTGCCACTTGAAACATTCCATCATGAAAGCAATATTCTGTGGGAGGAACTCTAGAACTTCCTGCAGTCCAAACCAGCCTTCAATTGTTCCCCTCCATTTCTTGGGGCCTTAGAGTTGCCTTACTCAGCCTGCTCCTCTGTTGTAGGGCATGTTCTCAAAGTACAAACAGTTCTGCATTTGTACTTCAATAAACCTGAGCTTCTCTCTCTACTCTTGTGTTTTGCAAAGAGACAGACATTTCATAGAGGGCTTGGGAACATATTAGGGCGCACTCTTTGGTTGGACTTGAACTTTCTCTGACTTCTGATGGACCTCTTACAGAGGGAGGTATGATTTCTCCTTCTATTAGGGTTTGGACATGCTACATACCCCAGAAGGCTCACACATTGACAGCTTGCTCCCTAGTTAGTGGTGCCATTGAGAGGTGATTGGATCTTAAAGGATCATTGATGATCAATGCAAAGGTCATGCTGAGGAGCTGTGCCCTAGATAGAGGGAATAAGCCACCCGGGGCTGTGTCCTTGAAAGGGATTTGGGGACCCTGGGTCCCTTCTCTTCTCTACTTTCTGGACAGCATAGGTAAGTAATGGCTCCACCACATGCTCCTTGCCATGATGATGGGGCAGAAACAATAGAGCCAACTGGTCATGTATTGAAACTTCTGGAATCATGAACCAAAATAAACCTTTGCTCCCTTTAAGGTGATTATATCAGGTATATTGTCACAATGAAATTGGACTGACCCATCCCCTGGTTTTATGCGGTTATCCCCTTCCTCCTTGATAGAGTTCACATGTTGATGGCATAGGGTAGGCAGGGTCTTGGTGATTCTAGAAGCTTCTGCTGCTGGGATTTGAGAAATCATTCTTCTGTTGAAGGCCATTTGGATATTTATAGCATCATTTAGAGGCCATATGAAATTATCAATACAGGCAGACAGGCCATGGGTAGCTAACTAGAAACATATGTGTCTCTCTTGTCATGGGCTAAATAATCTTTGATTGCAGACTGGACATTCTAGGCCCTGTAAGGGAACTTAAAGAACTTTAAAAGAAGGAAGATGTCATCTCAGAGTAAGCGGTGGCCATGAGGCTGGACTGTATAGGCTCACTGACCACCTAGCCTTCTGCAGGGTCTGATTACTTGAGCTTGGAGACCGCATAGCACATTTCTCAGTTTCCTCCATCACATGGAAGTGGGGAGGTGTGCAGACATAGGAAGATTCAGACTTACACCAGGGCCAGGGCACCGCTCCGCTCCTCATCTTTGTGCTCTTGCCTGTGGTCTGGGCTGTAGCACCTTATCAGAGAAGCAAGTCTTCAAGTTAATTCCCTTAATGAATTGTAAATAACCAGATTCTTTAAAAAAAAATCCTATTTGAGATTCTAAGAATGTCTGGTTCCACTTTGCATGAGATCCTCTGAAGGGGGTTGGGGCTGGCGTCACTGCCTTGTGCCAGGCTTGTGGGTGGAGCTCTTTCTGCCTGTTGCTGGGACCCAGTGATGCCAGATGGTCCCCAACTTTGGATAGTTGCACGCTGTGTCTGACAGGGCTAGGTATACTCCAGAGTGGCCAAATTATCTTTATGATTCAACCCCTCTCATGTCCCTCTTTCTTTCCCACGTCCCTTTTTACCAGAAACCCTTTTATTCCTAGAAGTTTGATAAGTCAAGATTGGTGTTGAACTTGCTGTTTATTTGGGCAGGTCTTTTCTCTCTCTGCCCCACTCTGTCTCTGTCTTTGTCTTTCTCTCTCTCTGGGCCTGTTTTCTGGTGGGAACAATGAATTTATAATCTACAGAACTTAGGGACTGAGCAGATAATGTAAAATAATGAGTAGAGCCCTGGGCAGGGTCACCTAAGGAAGCCACCAGCCTGGGATAGCTACAGCTCAGGAATCTGTGACTACCACCAATGAGAAGACCAGGGCATGGTGTCATATGCATCTTACATAAAGAAAAAAAATGTGACATTTATGCAAAATTCTCTAAAAATGTTAGGATCTGCAGGGTGCCAGTGGCTCAAGCCTATAAATCCTAGCTACTCAGGAGGCTGAGATCTGAGGATTGTGGTTTGAAGCCAGCCCGGGCATAAATGTCTAAGACATTTATCTCCAATTAACCACCAAAAATCTGGAAGTGGATCTGTGACTCAAGTGGTAGAGGACTATCCTTGAACATAAAAGCTCAGGGATAGCCCTTAGACTCCATGTTCAAGCCCCAGGACTGGCACCAAAAAAAAAAAAATGTAGGAACTAAGTTTCTTTTTTTAAATACTGACAGAGGACCCCTGGCTTGAGACACTGGCCTGTAGCTCTGTCTATCAGAGCTGCTGGGGCCCTCATCCATCTCCTAAAGCATCCACCCCAAATCCTACTCTCCTCTAGTCTTCCTGCTCTGGATCCCTGCTTCTCTGCGAGTGGATCTCAGCTGTTTGGTTTCCCTTTTCCCATCTTCTGGAATGCAGGTATGGTGTCACAAGACTTTCTCTGGCCTCTTCAAATAGGAGCACCTGGATCATGTGCCATGCACGAAACATGAAGAGTTCATGAAAGTATCCCTATCTTTGACTTCTTTCTGACATACATCTAATCTCGTCCCTCTTACCAGTGGTTCCATCCACTTGGGTCCCAGGCCTTGACTCTGTAGAACAGCGCCCCCCTCCGTCTGCTGTAAACACCTAGGATACATGGAGTTCACATATTTGTTATGGCAGCGTGGCTTGACACATCCTGACCCTTTCCAACCCCCTTTACCCACAATTACTGGTTCAGCCTTTTGGAGCCCAGAGAAACTGTTCAACAGCAGACATAGATGAAAGAGGCAGTCTGGGATGTGTCTCTGCTGTGTCTAGGCTCCCAGGTAGATTCTCAATAAATCTTTGTTAGTGGATAAGGGTTTAGGGACCTGGCAGGGTTTTGGGCAGCTGACTGAGTGGCTGTGAGATCCAAGGGAGGTTGGAATCACTGTAGGATTGGGACACTGTGTGGCCAGGCCCTGGGCAGCCTTTCCCTGCTTATAAATGATGCCCACTGTTTTGGAAATTCAGGATAATTGGCCTTGGCATCAGGGTTCATCAGACTTGAGAAACTGAGGGATTGTTGGACGTTGTCCTATAAGCTTTTTTCTTGGCCTGCTGGAAAGCCTGGGGAGTGTTCTCTGTGCCTGCCTTCCCAGCTCTTCCTGATGTCACCCTCCTTCCATGCATGCATTCTATGGCTGCTTTCTGGTTATTGTTATAACCTTCTCTGTGATCTAACCATTGTGTTGCTTTCTTTATGTCTATCCTCCATCTCTACATAAGGAATTCTTACCAGAGTACTGTCCTTTCTCAAGATTAGAGCTCTATGACTTGAACTACAGCACCACTTCGGGCTTTTACTATGTATGTGGTACCGAGGAATAGAACCTGGGGCCTTCATGCATGCTAGGCAAGCACTCTACCACTAGGCCAAACTCCTGGCCTAGTGGGCAGAACTTTACAGCCTTCTCAAATTTTTGATTGTGTGTGCATGTGCATGTGTGCTGGTCCTGGGGTTTGGATTCTGGACCTGAGTGTTGATCCTGAGCTTTTTACTTCAAGGTAAAACAGCCTCAAAAACAAGTCCCTGGGCCAGGAGTTTGGCCTCGTGGTAGAGTGCTTGCCTAGCATGCACTAAGACCTGGGTTTGATTCCTAGGTACCACATACATAGGAAAAAGCCAGAAGTGGTGCTGAGGCTCAAGTAGTAGACCTTGAGAAAATACAAGGACAGGGTTCAGGCCCTGAGCTCAAGACCAGGACTGGCAAAAAAACAAACAAACAAACAAAAAAACAAGTTCCTGCTTTCTGTCTGAGGCCATCCTCACTCTTGCTACCTGGTAGGAGCCCTGGCAGGGCCCTCAAGCTAGTCATGCTGACCTATCTCTTCAGCCTCACCAAGCTCTTCTTTGCTCTGTGCTTTTGCACAGGCTCACTTCCTGTAATGTTTCCCTCTTCCTCCCTTCTCAGAGCTCCTCCTGCTGGGTTCTTGTCATTATGCCTTAAGTGTCATCTCCTCAGAGAGGACTTCAGGCTGACCTCATTGTCTAAAGTAGCCCCCAAATCTCAGACTTATTGCCCTGTTTTCATTTACTGCCTTTAAGTGGTTATTTGCTATTCCTTGCCTATTTACAAGGCTAATTATCTCTTTCCAGGAGAACAGAGTTTTGTGGCAGCCGCACTGTTGATATTTGGGGCCAGATAATTCTTTGTTGTGGCGATTTGCTTTTAGTCCTGTAAGACATACAGCAACCCCGTTGGCTTCCACATTGAAATACCACTAGTACCCTGTTCTTAGGTATAACCATCAAAATGAATGTTTTTGAGGACGTGGACAGCATCGCCCTTGCAGTTGGAGATTGTTTTTTCTCCGAATCTTGGGGTGGTAGCAGGAAGATATCACCTTCCTGGCTCAGCTCCACACCCAGGGGCCAAGGACTCTGAATTGCATGCAGTGATGACAAATTAAAAAAAAAAATTTTAAATAGAGGGAATACATTCCATACCCTCAAAAGTCCAGAAATGACATTTGGGGGAAACACAGCGTCATGTCTTAGTTCATATCCAGCTGGAAGGAGAGATTGTCCCAGGAGCAGGATCTCCGTGGGGGACGCTTGGACCATCTGAGAGAGAGTCATCCCCAGTGGCTGTCAGCTTTGAATGCAAAACTAGAAGCAAAGTTTGTGTAGCGACAACACGGCACAATCTGAAGAAGATAAATCACAGTTACTTGTAGCGGGCTGACAGCAGTTTAAGCCATTGCAATCATCGGGTTCCAAGGGGAAGCTCCTTTTATCTTACTAAATGCAAAAAGTAGAGCTGAAATTGGCAATATCTCGACCCTCTCAGCAGCCGGGCTTTTTACATAAATATCAGCAAACAGTAAGTAAATTCTGTTGACGAAATGTAATAAAACAAAGGGGCTGTTTCAAATATGACTAGTCCCCAATGCATTCTGGAGCCGGGGTCCCACTCACTTATTGCTCGCTGCTGAGATTATAAGGTTTGCTTTTATCTGTCAGAAATCAATATTTCAAACATCGGATAAAAGAGGAAATTGAACTGGGAATAGGCTGAAGTGCTGTAAAAACTACAAAGCACAATTATCAAAAAGCACTTAAAGTGCTTAATAGGACATACATATAAAAATGCTCAAATTAATGTCAGCGAGACATAATGAGGACTTTGCCTGTGCTTTTCATCCTGGCGGTACAATTTGAAGGCTGGCCAGTTCATCAATATGGTTTTCCATTTCTACGACGCCCTGAGGACCCCGTGCTCGGCATTTGTTAGAAATGAACCATTACATATGATTGGTTAATATTTCAGTTTATTGAAGATACATTATTTTGTATGGAGTGTTTAAGTTGTTGAGGCTTAACCATTATAAACAGTTATGACAAAAATAGATCTTGGGGGTAAACAGCCTCTACACTCATGCTTTTAATAAGCACAGCTATAACTAGGAAATTGGATTTCCAGGAGCTGGGAGACATGGATGAGGCAGGAAGGGGCACCTCACATTCTCCTCTGCATCCATAATGCAGAGTGGAAAACTCATGAGGTTGTCTCCCCTCCCTCTCTTCTCCTCTCCCCTTCTTCCTCCACTCCTCTCTCCCCTCCCCACTTACCTTTGTCTTTTAACTGAGATATGGATCCCATGTTGCTCAGGCTAGTCTTGAACTACTGGATTCAAGCCATATTCCTACCTCAGCCTCCTAAATAGCTAGAGATACAAGTGGGCCACTATCCCTTACATAACAAGAGGATCTTTGTGTGTGTGTGTGTGTGTGTGTGTGTGTGTGTGTGTGTGTGTGTGTGTGTGTGTGCTTTTCTAAACCAAATATTCCTTGGCTATTCTGTTGTTTTCCTCTCAGATGAGAAGAACCTTTATCTCCCCCTCGTGATCTATCTGTCCTGTTTTAGACAGAAATTGCTTGCTTGGAGCTGCTCTAAGCTGGGAATCAGAAAGCATTTTTTTTTCTTTTGGTAAAAAAGCCAGATAACTATAGGAGCTACAGGTCAAGAGGCAAAATCAAGGGTATTATGTACACACATATAGACGAGCTGTTGAAAAATGAAAGAGTTTGTCTTAGCTCTCAGGTTGTAGGAAAATGATGCAGCAGGCCTGTTTGTTTGTGGATTCTCTGCTAGGTGGAAATGTGTGCTTATACAACTTCCATAATAGTTTGTTTCATGTCTGCGCAGAGGCATAGGCTAAAATCCATGACCCCTTGACCTGTGCTGCCTGTTGCTTCCCTGTACCTTCCATCTCCTAGTCCTCTTATTCCATCTGCCTCCCCATTGCAGCGTCTGGCCTTCTGCTGGGTAACTAGCTCTTTGTGGGCTTTCCAGCCTTGGGAAGAGCCCCCTCTGAGGAGAAGCCTTCCCAGCCTGTATGGTTACCCAGCACACATCACAGGACCTGAGTTTCTTTGCCTTCTTTGGTATGTTATCTATCTTCCCTCCCCACGGGCGCATTGCCCTTGCATTGTTCTCCTTTCTGTTACTGTTTGAAACAAGGTTCAGACTGGCCTGGAATTTGAGATCTTCTTGCCTCAGTTTCCCCAGTGCTGGGATTAGAGGTGAGTGCCACTACAGCGAGCACAAAAAAGGTAGGTTTTGGTTTTATCTCAGTTATCTCAGGGTGGATTTCAGCAGCATCAGTGCACATGTGCTGGACGATTGAATGAATGAAACCCAGAATAAGTCAGCAGCCAATCCAGACATCAGAGGACCAAAAGCACAGCCACAGACCTTTCCTTCTTCCTGGGCTCTGTCTTTCAATGAAAAAAAAAAAAAACAAAACAGAAGCAAAACCCTATACCAAACATTTCCTTTTTTAAAAAATGCCGCTCCTTTTATCTGTGGGGTGTTCCCCACTTTTCCCCACCTCTACTTATCCAGGATGATCCAGCTCCTGGATATGCCTTGTTTGAAGTCCACTGCCCTGGAGACCCTCTCTGATCCAAGGCTCTCTTATTGCTGGAACTGCATGGGGTTCTTTGAGAACCTGTCATTCCCAGGGGCACCTATCAGCCGACTGGGCTAGGCTTGGCTGGGGTCCTCACCCAGCTGCCTCTTTCCTAGAAGATTGGATATTGTAGATATTATTGCCCACCAGCTTGGGTGATGGCACTGACTTCCAAAATCAGGGCCTGAAGTCAGACCAGTCCTCAAATCATGCTGCCTTGGATTCATATGGCAACATTGCTTCCTCTCAGGACTCAAAGCTCAGGCTGCAGCATGGATGTCAGCCCATGCTCTTCAGCCCTGGAGCCCTGGGTATGTGGAAGTGCTTCATGGAAAGCGGGGTGAAGGTAAAGCAGGGGGGGGTATGTACAGTGGGTCTTGAGGGGAGGATAAACACCTGATGCCTTGACTTTTGGCTCACAGCTCACTATATGTGCCTCACTTCCATTCCATGTCCTTGAATTCCAAGAAAATCCTGGACTATATCCAGATGCATGTGTATTCCTGGCCTCAGAATGGTGAGTCAGGGCTCCTACTTTATCTATTGTTCATTTCACCAATTTATCCTGTATTTGCTGGGCAGCTTTGTGCCTACTGTGTGTGTGTTCACTTCCTTCTTGCTTTGTACTTACTGTGTGTGTGTGTTCACTTCCTTCTTGCTTTTTCCTTCCTGGCCAATTCTCCGGGCCTGGTGAAAACATGGCCCAAGCTATCTGAACCACCTCACAGCTACACAGTACTCTCTCATTCCAAGTCTAAATATCCAGAAAGAAAAGGAGTCATGGGGTTGGGGGGGGGGGAGGCAATGATTGGACAAGTCACTGAGGGCAGGGGCTGGAGTCTCACACCCAAATGTGGGCGCTTCCCAGCATTCCTACAGGATGGATGGAACCTCCTTTCAGAGGCGGAGAAATTAAAACTCAGAGAAGGTGATTAACTTGTCCAAGACTGCATGGTGAACCAGTCCGGATTTGAACTCAAGTTGCTGTCCTACAGTTACGTAGCTGAAGCCTTTGATACGTCAGGTCTTTGTAGCTGGACAGAGAGGCTGGCCTGCTGAGTCGCAGGTGCTGATGGCAGAGGGACAAGGAAGAAGGTGAGGATGATTCTAGGAGGAATAGCAGAGGAGGAGGTTTGTTGTGTCTGGGACCAGGAGGAAAGGGGAGGTTGCAAGCTTAGGGTTGGTTGGAACAAAGCTGAACACAGGAAGGCCAGGGACCCAGGGATTCACCCTTCACGTGGGTGGCCCACTGCCCACCCAGAGAAAGAAGCCAGGATCTCCATCTGGGCCTAGAGAGCTTGCGCCCAAGTTGCCTGTGTGCCCTATGGCAGAGTGAGGAGAGACTCATTTTCAGAGTGAACTGAATTGCACTTTTCAAAGCAGCAAAGTGCCTCTCAGAGAAGAGCTAACGAGAGAAAGGAGATGTCTGCTTCCCACAAAGGAAGGAACATTACTCTAAGTAGTGGATTTTGTAATTATATTCATTTGAAATAATCAAGCATTTCCACTTATTAAGGGAGTCGGAAAGGAGGTGTTGGAGAAAGTGATCTAGCCATTTCCCAGGGCTGCTTCTCATTGTTCAAGTGAAGAAAAGGAGCTGCAAATATAGATTAGTCTCGTCTGTGAAAGCCGGCGGAAGGGGATGGAGCAGAGGAGGGCCAGTCCTGGGTCACTGTGCCCTGGCTGCTTAGATTCTCCAACACGAAAGCGACACTGGGGTCCTGCAGTGGGGCCGGGAGAGGAGGATGCAGTGTAGGGGGACAGGGGACGGGAACTGTCTGCAATGCTGCATGTTTTCTGTAGTCCCTAAGACACAGTGGCTGATGAGCACTTAAAATTTGGGTGCTGTGACTACCTGTATTTAAATTGAGATTCAGATGCTAAGTTGGGTCTGGAGTAGCTCCCATCCCAGATGGGGAAAAGGCAGGTTCTGGTAGATCATTTTCTAAAATCAGCTCCTGCAAGGGGGCATGGACTCATGTGTCAGCCAAGTCTGAACAGATGATGTTAAATGAACAAAGTTATTAGGTAACTGAAAAAATTTCCAATTTTTCTTGCAACACATGCTGTCCTCTTGACCTATCTTTGGTTTTTCCCATTTTCAAGAGAAATAGGTGAGTGGTGACCTCAGGCCCCAAGCCCCATGAGAGAACACAGGTTGTGGACATACATTGTTTCTCTGTAGCCTTACCTGGAGCAGAAGGCCAGCAGTACAACTTCGGCCACTGTCCTTTTCTCTAGGGGACATGGATCATACAGAAGAACATGGGACATGGAGGGGGAACATGAGGAGCTGAGAGAGTTCTGAGTCTTGGGAAAAGTCAATGGGAGACCCAGGATTCAGATTCAGATTTTATTTCTGGTCAAGGCAAAATATTCCCATTTGCCCAATGGTTGTTGCAGAAAAGCTATTGTTTTCCTTAGTGGACTCAACAATGGAAGAGATAAACTCTTTTTTTCTTTCTTTCTTTCTTTCTTTCTTTCTTTCTTTCTTTCTTTCTTTCCTTTGGGCTTGAACTCAAGGCCTGGGCACTGTTCTTGAGCTTTTTCAAGGCTAGTGCTCTACCACTTGGGCCACAGTACCACTTCCAGTTTTTTTCTGTGTATGTGATACTGAGGAATTGAACCCACAGCTTCAAACATGCTAGGCAAGCACTCTATCACTAGGCCACACTTCTGACCCCAAGAGATGATTTTTTATATGGTCACTGCCTGTCTGACAAGGAAAGTGGCTGTGAATTCACACAGGGTAAGAAAGTCAGCTGAAGGCCACACTGCATCCTGGTTTCTCCTCCAGTGAAAATGAGATTGGGCATGAAGTGAGAACTAAATCCTTCCTTCGAATCTGTCTTGAGGAGCAATAGCCCTAGGATGAGTTAGGCAAGCCTTGACTCAAGTCCTTTTATCTGTGTGGCCTGGGGAAAATTCTTTTTGTCAGTTGTGGGGCTTGAACTCTGGGCCTGGGTGCTGTTCCTGAGCTCGTCAGCTCAAGGCTAGTGCTCTACCACTTTGAACCACAGCACCACTTTCAGTTTTCTGGTGGTTAATTGGAGATAAGAGTGTCACTGGACTTTTGTGCCCAGGCTGGCTTTGAACTTCAATCCTCAGATCTCAGCCTCCTGAGTAGATAGGATTAAAGGCATGAGCCACCCAGCTTGGGGAAAATTCTTTACCTCTCTGAAGCTTTCTTCTTCCCTGTGAAGTTGGTATTGTAATCCTATTTTACAAGCAAAGATGCTCAGTAGTTGTGAGAAAGGAGGTGAGGGATTCCAGCTGTAAAGGCACACTTATCTTTTTGAGGGGTGTCTCTAGTCTGTGGACCCTCTTTGTGTGCTGGAAGATTCTACACTAGTTGAGGTGTTGGAAGACATAGGCGCTTTTCTGCCCAGCTTCTTCACCGGCAGAGGTATATGCCCTGGTCTTGATGACCTGCGTCTACACGGGATTTGGACAGGAACCAGGATGAGACAAAGCCAGGATGGATTTCCCCAGCAATGCCAGTGGCCCTGTGTGGCAGAGCGTGGGCTGAGCTATGGGCTTTGGTACTGCAGGGCCAGGGATATGATGTAGGTTAGCAACCTTGCCTCTGATCTTTCCCCGCTGACAATTCCCCAGCTCCCCTCAGGGTCTGAGACTTTAACATGTTCTTCAAAATCCTCCCTTTCTGAATGCTTGCCTAGCATACACAAAGCCCTGGATTTGATTCCATGGTATAGCATACACAGGAAAAAGCTGGAGGTGATGCTGTAGCTCGAGTGGCAGAATGCTATCCTTGAGCAAAAAATGTCCAAGGACAGTGCTTAGGCCCTGAGTTCAAGCCCCAGGACTGACTGACAAAAATAAAAATCCATTTTCTGCTTCTATTGGCCAGCCTATTTCTGCTGATTAGATCCTAATGGACACAATTTCCTGCAAGGTTTAGCCCAAGCAACCTTGCCCAGATTATCTAGGAAGCAGATTCATGGAAATACTTTTTTTTTTTTTTTTTTTTTACTTTATCACCCAGGCCCTTATTTAAAAAGCTACTTAAATGAGTCAGAGACTTTTGTCAAGGCGCTAACCTTTTGTGAAATTAGTCCCAGTGAACATTGTCTTCTCTCATCACAATTGTTGCCCCTCACTAGATGAATGGATCAAGAAAATGTGATATGTATACACAGTGGAATTCTTTGCTGCCATCAGAGCGAATGACATTGGCACTTTCATAAGGAAAAGGAAAGATTTGGGAAAAATCATATTAAGCAAGAACCAAAGAAACATAGACTCCATGGTTTCCCTCATTTGTAGTAATTCGCATATGTCTAGGATAATTCTAGCAGAGGATAACAATAGCTTAATAGCTATGTCTATGTACATATAACATTTTGCTAAGCAAAATAAACTCCAAGATATGGGAACAAGAGGTTTTTCTTCGTGTGTGGGTTTTTTTTTTTTTTTTTTTTCTGGTCATGGGACTCTGGGCCCAGGCATTGTCTCTGAGCTCTTCAGCTCAAGGCTACTGCCCTATCCCTTGAGCCACAGGGCCATTTCTGGTTTTCTGGTGGTTAATTGGAGATCAGAGTGTCGTGGAATTTGTGCCTGGGCTGGCTTTGAACCCCACTCCTCAGATCTCAGCCTCCTGAATAGGTAGGATTATTTGCATGAGCCACTGTCTCCAGTTATGGTGGTTGTTTTTAATGTACTGTGTGAAATTATTTCTTTTTCCTTTCATTTTCTCCCCTATGGTTTATCCCCTATTGTCACTGTATCTGATTTTGGTACCTGGTGTATTGTATATACATTTATTTGAATTAGGGAAGAGGAACAACAAAATGGTGTTCAAAGGACAAAGAGTAGACTAATGCAATGGCAATGCAAGACAATATATTGGAAATGAACTTTACAACTTGGAGAGGGGAAGAGTTGGGGAGAGGGAAAGTGGGAGAAAAATTTTGGGGTTAACAATGCTCAAGAAGAAATGTATTCACTACCTTTTGTATGCAACTGTAACCTCACTGTACAGCACCCTGACAATAAATTTAGATTTTGAAAGTATATTTAATTATATTTATCTAATTTCATTTTAAATTATACTTTTACGAGAAAAAATCTGATTTTCTTAAATGCAGGATTTCATAGAGCCTGTAGAGGTAGCATCAGAGACTCCTCAGATGTCACACCAAACATTTTTAAGTGATTTCCTCTTGAAAGAAGAAAATAGTCCTCAGAGTAGTGGACCACTAAGCCACCCAATATTTGGTGTCAAATATTAATTGATTGTCAAATCCTTTACATGTCAACTCGGAAGACAACTTTGAAAAACTGAGATAACCTTTGAATCGTTTTGTTCAATTACTGCTCTCTTTGTGCCATATGTGAAAATCTGGCATGAGAGAAAAATAATATATGTTGTTATCCAAAGAATTTTTACTCCAAAACAAAACTTGAGTCTTTCTTCTAAGAATTGACCCTACTACATTGACGGCTGGTATATTTTCTTCCATAAAATGCAAAATGAAGTCATTGTCAAAACTTTTGGTTCAGTTTTGAAATTAAGGCCTCTAACTTGAGTATTTGTGTGTGTGTGTGTGTGTGTGTGTGTGTGTGTGTGTGTGTGGCTGGGGGTGAGGGGAATTGAACTCAGGGTCTGTGTGCTGCCTCTTAGCATTTTTGCTCATGGCTGGTGCTCTACCACTTGAACCATACTTTCACTTTTTTTTGGTGGTTAATTGGAGAGTCTCAGGGACTTTTCTTCTGTGGCTTGCTTTGAACTGTGTGATTCTCAGATTTCAGCCTCCTGACTAGCTAGGATTACAGAAGTGAGCAACCAGTGCCTGGCCTCCATTTAAACATCTTATCTACTGATAATTAGATAGCCAGAATGCTGCTTCTCAAAGAACCGGTTACACCTGCGTGTGATGATACTGGGAGACAATGCCTCTGTGCCCAACCTTCTGCCCAGTGCTGTCTCCGGTCTGTATCCCCATTGGCTACATACAAGGTACCCTCATCCTTCTCCCTACTCCAGGTCCTTCAAAGCCCGCTAGTGCCCCGTGCAGATCTAGGCTGTAAAGTCCCCAGTTCACAAATCTTTGGCCAAGTCTGTGCCCAGTTCTTCACATCCGGTCTGACCCTCCTGTCACAGACAGGCTGAATGGACACAGCTGCTCAGCAGCCTCTGGCCACCCAGGAATTCTGGTCACCACGGTTGCTCTAATTGCTTTTTCCCCTTACCTCCTCCTTAGGCTTTCTGCATGCTGATGGTGTAGAGTTGAGTCTCCACTGGATTGCAGTGCTATTTTTTTAGCATCCCGACTAGTGTGTCCGGTTGACTGAGACATTTCGGAGAAGAAGCAGGTGCATTTACTTTTCAAGTATTATTTTACTAATCAATTGAAAAATTACCTTCATGAATGACAGAAGTGCAGACCTTTGGAGTATTTCATTAAAGGGAGCAAACATTAATTACGAATCCAGCCTAACCTTGCACAGACATAAATTATGGGCCTGATCTATTTTCTCTGTGCTTAATTGCAAGCAGTGACTAGTTCTTTAAATTATTATCTGCTAGGCCTCCAATGGAAAGAGAATTTATGGAGTGGTACCCTGAGGCCTTGTTAGTGGCTTTGCTACTCTGTAGGGCTGGATGGGGAAGGAGAGGCCACATCAGAAGACACAGGGTGGCATAGGTGCCCCAGGAAATGTGTCACAGCTCTGTAAATAATGAAGAAAAGGACATTTTCCAAAACCATGTTTCCACTAGTCTTTCTGATCTGGTCTTTCAGAAGTGGGTCTGGTGTCCTGATGAAGTGGGTAAGGGGACAGACAGGTGTCTCTTCCTCCATTTACTTGTGGCTGCCTGCCAGAATTCTATCACGATAGCTATGTTAACCCAAGAGACAGCCAATGGTGCCCCCTGCAGTTGTGTCAGGCAAAATGTACAACGGCATATAAAAGCTCTAAGGGGATATTTTGGGTCAAACCGAGCTTTCATTATTTCAGATAGTTGATGTCTTTGCTTAGTTGGCACATTGGTGGGCTAAGGACCGGAGTAGTAGAAATTCAGGATTTATTCTGGGGCACATGACCATGACTTTGGTTGTACGGCCCTGCTAGTTTTATGTGGATATTGTGCAGGCAGGGCCAGGCCACAGTGCCCTGGCAGGAAATGAGTAGTTCTTGTAGTAGGCATACTAAACAGGAATGTGAGGACCAGAATTTTCCTAAGGAAGACATGGCGAGCATAGGCAGTGGAGAAGTCTCTCCCTGGGCTTTGCAAGGGAAGGAGATTCTGGAACACACACATTTTTCTGTAAGCTCTGTGTGTGTGTGTGTGTGTATGTACACACACGTGCCCGTGCTCATTGTCCTACAAACTGAGTGGAGGCCAAGCTTTAATGGCCTACACCTGCAATCCTAATCTCAGGAGGCTGAGATCTGAGGATTGCAGTTCAAAGCAAACTGAGCAGGAAAGTCTGCGAGCCTCTAATCTCCAATTATTCACCGAAAAGGTCAGAAGTGCAGCTGTGGCTCAAGTAGTAGAGCAGGAGCCTTGAGCATAAAAGTGTAGGGACAGTGTCCAGACCCTAGGCTTGAGACCCAAGATCAGCACAAAACGAAACAACCCAACTGAACAAGTCGAACTTATCGATTGGGGATCACAGTCTCCTCTCTCTGAATGGCGTGGGAGAGAGCAAACAGACCCCACTGCCCCTCTAAGCCTGCCTGAAGTGTTAAGGCCGTTCGGGCTTCTCCTCAAGGGCTGCAGACACAGGGTTGCAGGCAGGGACTGGGCTGAGAATAGGCAATTTCCCCAGCTTGTCTGAGCCCAGGACACTTGTGGAAGCTTTAACAAGGACTGATGGGTCCCTCTATGTGGGTGCTGGAGCATTCACAGTCCTTTCCAAAATTGAATCCCTTTAAGGTTTCATATCTTTTGCTATTTTTAGCCACAGGGGTCATTGTTTCTGTGATGTTTTTGGAGGAACTCCCTAGTTGGTGGCATTTTCTCCAACAATAACAGATCTGAGACTCGTGGACAGGGCCCAAAAGTAATGGGACTATTGTGACAGGATTACCTGGGACCAGGTGTCTCCAAAAACCCATCAGCCTTCAGGTGCAAACCTGTCTGTCTGAAAAGAGAATCAAAGATGATGCAAAATTTAATGTGATACTGAAATCAGAATTGGGAAGTTGATGAGATGTTGGAATTAGGGAACTAGGGTTCTTGGCAAAGGTGAAGACAGGGTATAGGAAACCAGCTTAGAGCTGGGAACAGCATAACCTCCTCTAGCTTGTAGGAAATGTGTGTGTGTGTGTGTGTGTGTGTGTGTGTGTGAGAGAGAGAGAGAGAGAGAGAGAGAGAGAGAGAGAGAGAGAGAGAGAGAGAGAGAGAGAGAGAGAGAGAGGAGGACAGGGAGAAGTCCTGTTGGGCAGGTGGGGAACTTAATATCTCAATGCAATGTGATTTAGGGGTACCTGAGGGCAACCGAGTCAGGAGTGAATGTTCTGGGTGTCTTCTGTTGGCTGCTCTGTCTCCATGCACTGCTCTGGGTTCCATGCCCTGAGCTGTCATCTCTGCAGAACTGACAGGAACGACTGAGGACAGAAGGTTGAGTGGGGGGGACCTGGCAGTTATCCTCACTACTTTGGTGTGGTGGCACAGGCTGTCCATGACAACTTTGGGGGAAAGGCTAGCTGGTGTCTCTCACTGTTTGAACAAAGTCTGTTTTCTATTACCATCCATGTCACCAGCCTCCTTTGTACCTGGAGAGGGCTCCACCAATAGACATACCTCCCTTCCATTTTCCATCAGGTGTAGAGAAGCAGGGACTTTGCAAAAGTTCATTCCAGAAGAGACTGCAGACAGTGTGGCAGCTGGACTCAACGTGTGGGTACTAACAGGCAAGGGGAGGTGTGGATGCTTAGTGGCATTTTCTCTTTTTTATAGCAGTACTTGGATTTGAACTCAGGGACAGGGATTTTGTAGACTGGAGGGATACTGCTAAACCACTCCTCCTCCAGCCCTATTTTTCATGACTAGTTTTAGGATTCATATGCAGGAGTGTGACTAAGTCATAATCTACATACTTTTTGGCTTCCCATAGTTGCTGAGAGTTCAGGGATGTGTCACCACATTTGGCTTCCCTCTCTGGAATCTCATGGCTTTTATGTCTAAACTAGCCTGGAACTGAGATTCTCCCATTCGAAGGCCCCACCCACCACATATAGTTTCATGGATCTTGCTGGCTTTCTTTACCATATGAATTAGCCAATTACAGGGAATTTGCTGTTTCCTGTAACTGAAAATTACATAGCACTTAGCCTCAGGAATAGCTGCACCCCCCCCAATTATATATGAATATGACTCAATTCTTGCCCTTGTACAGATTTCTGTATGAAAAAGCTTCCCATCTCAGTAGCAAAATAGCTATCAGGAACTCCATTTAACAAAACTAGTACTGCTTTCCCCTCAGTTTCAGCTAAAGTTGCAGCGCTCTTATTGGATCGTCTTGAATCTCGTGTTGAATCTCTTTCTTGAGCCAATCATTATGGCCAGGGAAAAGGGATGAGCCTGATTGGCTGACACTGAGATAAATGCCTACCTTCCCAGGGAGCAGAGAGAGTCTTCTGTTGGCTAACCTTGTGGGCTGAAAATCGGAAGGGTGAGGGTGATTCCCAGAGAGGAATGTTTTATGTTGTGGTAAAAGTACCCAATATTTACTAAACATTTGCCAACAATTTAGGTGTGGTCTGTGGAGAAATATTCCTAAGAGTTTGGAGAGATTCTACAGTAGAGCCTCCCTAGGGGTTTCCACATACAATAGCATCCTCTAGCCTCTGAGTGCCCAGCGGGAGTCCACTTTCTCTTAATCTACCACCTATTCAATCGTTCTAGGACTCAGGAGGCTTGGGTCCTAGCCCTGCCACTCTTCCCACCTGTGACCTTGAATCATCTTTCTTTCTGGGCTTATTTCCCACTGTGTGAGTTTAACAGCTCATATGACCAGATCATATCCAGGAATCTCCATCTCTGACATGACAGGAATCTATGGGAGGTCATCTTTGTTGGGAAATTTTACCCTGTGTCTCATCAGCTCAAACAGGAAAATTCAGTGAACATTGGGTTGGGGCCCGGGATTCTTGCTAATCCATACTTGCTTTATTTTTGTAGAATAATTCAATCCAACAAGTCAATTCAACAAACACTTATTGAGTGGCTATCAGAGTCAGGATAAGCCCAGCATTTTCAGAACTGCTTTTATGTTTGCAAAAGTCCATTCCTTGCTAATATATCCTGTGAATGCTGTACAGGTGGGGAGGAGCAGGACAACTAAGGAGACTTCATTACAGATGAGGACACTAGAACTCTCAAGGCCAATGTCAGCTCATTCAGACTTTCCCATTATGAGACTGTCCCCAGTTGAGATTGTACATTTTGTATAACGAATACTGAACTTTTCCTACTCTAATGTTTACCCGACCCGGGGAGACATCAGGGCTGTTCCTAATATGGTGTTTGGCACATAGCAGTTTCTCAATGAATGTGTGTTGAATGAATGCATAAATGAAAGAAGGAAGAAAGAGGAAGGGAAGGAGGGAGGGATGGAGGAAGGTGGAGAGGGAGGAATGGAAGATCTTTTCTTGTCCTGGCTCAGTTTCTTCCTCTGTGAAGTGAATCGTGATTCACTGCGGTTCTAGAAAGCTCCCAGTTAATTGGGTCAGAGTGATCTAGTCCTTTAGGCTTCTGGATTGTCTTTGCACGAAAACCTCAGAATCAGTCTTATATTGACATCCTGGGTTTCCAAACTATACCCGCACCAAGCCTATTTGAGTGTCTCCCCTTATTCCAGCTTCCACCTGCCAGGGTGGCCTCTATAGAGATGGTACCAACACAACCTGGCAGTTCTCACTGCCTCATTCTGCTCCAGTGAGCACCAGGTAATTTGTGTCAAATGTTATTCTCCTTTCTCCAGCCTTTCCCTCCACCCCTGGGCTGTGAGAGGGTAAGCTCCTGAATCTCGCTTTTGGATCACAGTCCTCCCATGCTGGGCTAATGACACAGGGGGTGTGCCCATGCCAGTCGGGTCCTGCCACCTTCACAGAGAGCTATGCACTTATCAGGGCGTGTGGCAGACCCCAGCCATTTCCTCAGCTGGAGAGAGATGACAGGTTCAGTGGCTGGTAGAGAAGGAAGTAGGTGCTCAAATAGCACAGCAAGTGCAGAAGGCAATGTTTGGCAAAGCCAAAGAATTCTACTTGAGTCAGGCAAATCACCCTGGGAGGGACAGATGCACAATCTTGAAACAATAGCATAGAGACCCCTGCTCTGCTGTTTCAAGGATGGCACAGGCTGTGCCCTGGGCTGGGCACCATTCCCACTTTAAGACAGCTCCTCAGGTGCTGGTGCTCATGCCTGTAACCCTAGCTACTCAGGAGGCTGAGATCTGACGATCACAGTTCAATGCTAGTCTGGGCAGGAAAGTTCCTGACACTCTTATCTCCAATCAACCATCAGAAAACCAGAAATGGCACTGTGGCTCAAAACAGTAGTGTGCTAGCTTTGAACAAAAAAGCACAGAGAGGCTGGGAGTTTGGCCTTGTGCTTGCCTCGCATGCATGGAAGACCCAGATTTGATTCCTCGGTATCACATACAAGAAAAAGTTGGAAATGGTGTTGTGGCTCAAGGAAAGGAGCTCTAGCCTTGAGAAAGCCCAAGCACAGTACTCAGTCCCTGAGTTCAAACCCCATGACAACAACAGCAGCAACAACAAAAGACTCAGATTGCCTATTTGTAGACTGTATGCCCAAACCTTGACCTGCCTATATCATAGGATGCAAAGGAGAAATAAATGTACACATAACTGAACAATCTACATGTTATCCATACTCCAAAAGCAAGGACATTCCCCACTGGCCACAGCCCAGCCGGGTAGACAGTTTGGTCTTTCCAGTTCTTTTTACCCCAGTGATGTGTTTGCTTCTCTAGGACAGATTCTCAAGCTGCTTGTCCTTCTCTCAGATAATAAGGCAGGTGACAAGACCCCTGTCATACAGTCTAGGGAGGTGACAAGACCGTTGCCACCTGGTTTAGGCAGGTGAGTGTCATCTCTACGAATGACTGAGGTTCCAAAGTTCTTCACCCCACCCTCAGTGCCCACAAAACAGGTACTCGCGAATTCGGAGAAAATTGACTTTGGATTGCATTCATACAAACCAGAAAGGGAAGCAATGATTCTCAGAAAACATAACACAGTTAATATTAAATAAGGCAATTGGGCAATTCCATCCTCCCTTTTCTGTCTCCTGGTTCCTGCTGATGTGGCCTTGATTAAGGCCTGTTTTGTTTATGATTAATGAATGACTCACCTTGAGCTGCTTTCTGTTTATGCCATACTCATTATGAATTGGAAGAGGTCACCTCCCACTTGGCACTCAAAGGGAAGGCTCCAGAATTCAGGGGCGGGGGTGGGAATGTGAATAGTTCTGAAGCCTTTGGTGTAATGGATGAACACTTGACCACTGTCTTGCAACTATTCAGAAATATTAAGTTATTGAGCATCTGCTAATGTACCAGGTGCTATTTGAAAGAAGGAAAGACAGTCACCTTCAGTGTCTGCATACAAACAAGTCACATTTTGGCTCCAGTCCTTGATCTACCTGGCACTCCACTTTCCACATGGCCTTGACAAGTTTCTTCCTCTGTGTGGCATAGATAATGGGCCTTAGGGCTGAATTTTCTTCCTGATCCTGTGATCTCTGACCACTTGGCTCTGAGCGGACCACATCTCTCTCCACGGGTGGTGTGTTAGACAAGGCAGTGCCATGCCATTAGAATGAAAGGTTGGATTTATTGGAGATGGTCCCCTAAGTCTCCGAGCACCTCACCAGCTGTCAGTCCTCTTGGCTGTGGTTTCTAACGACCAGTCTTCCCAGAGGCCACCACACTTGCCTCCTGCTGCCTGCTGTGAAGGAATGCATAGCCAGAGGGTGTGGAAAAACCCAAGTTCAGGGATGAATGGTGTGCAGCCATCCCTGCTCTTCAGCTGGAGTTTCAGACTGGGGTGGCAGAAGCCAGGAGCAGGTGACAACAGAACTGGAAGAAGGTCCAGAGCCACATCAACACTTTGCTTCCCCAGGCTGGCCTCAGACCTAGAATCACCTCTGTCCTTCAGTCTGATCCCCTTGCTCATTTCTCTAACAGTTCCAGGCTAGGGAGAAGGGATTTTGAAGGTTCCTAATCCCTGTAGAGCATATGTCCAGATTATTTAAATCTAGCTACTCAAAAGGCTGACATCTGTCTGTAGCCTGCAGGTTTGCACTGCCGAGAAGCACTGTCCGCTGGGGTTCGGGATGGAGGCTTTGTCTCCTCCGCTGCTCGTTTGGGGAGAGGCTGGCGCCGCAGCTGTGTCACTGCTGCTGATGTGGGGTGCAAATTTTTCTTCTTGAGCTGGCTGCCTGGCTTTTTCCTCTCTGACCGAGATCTCTGTGGTGCTAAAGCTTACTTAGAATTCATCTTTAGGCATAAACTTTCCGCTACAATGCTAGAATTGATATCTTAGCGAGAGCTCAGAAAAACTCACCCTGAACTGCCTCCATCTTCTGTCCCAAAAGGCTGACATCTGAGGATCACAGTTCTAAGCTAGCGTGGGCAGGAAAATCTGCAAGATTCTTATTCCTAGTTAAACACACACACACACACACACACACAAACACACACACACACGCACACACTCACACACCAGAAATGGACTGAAGTAATATAGCACTAGCCTTGAGCAAAAAGCTAAAGGACAGTGCCAGGCCCCTGAGTTCAAGCTCTAGTACTGACACATACCAGAAAAGCTTATTGTATGTTAAGCAGAACCCAGGGACTATGAAATTCTTGCCTAGAAAGATATTAATTACATCCTGAATACATTACCAGGGGCAAATGTTCTATATGACATCAGAGAACAGCATTCTGTCCCCGACTGAGGTTTTAGAGAGAAGGAAAATGCCATGTTTTGGGCAGGCCAAGCCTATGGGATTGGAAGGACAGGTAAACTGGGCAGACTTGTGCCCAGGATGAGTCTGGACAGACACATGGCGAGTTCAGCAGCTCACCTGCAGCTGCAAACTATGCTGAAAAATGACTTGGGCTCTACGGACTTGAATAACCATCTACTGGGCTTGAAACAACACACTCGAGTTCCCAGATTGGCTGCCTACTTTTTGATTTGATCTTTAGAAGAAGATTGTCAGAGTGGATGCAGAATCCACAGGCAGTGGGTACCTGCTTCTCTGAGTGTCAAATTTTCAACTGTCTTGATTCACTTCATGAATTAAAGAAGAATTTTAAAAGACACAACAACAAACCTCTCCGGGGAAGTGGAGGATAGCCACAAACATTCTTTCTTTTCTGTTAAGAAATTCTTGATGCTCATATTACATCCAATTTTCACAAGAATTAGTTTCCTATTAGAAGTCATTGAGACGAACTGATGTTAGATGGAGATTCTTTGACGACAGCAAGAAGAAGGAACAAAAAGGTGGATAAAGCTTCAGGAAAAAAAATATAGTGTGACTCAGGGATAGCTGTGGGGCTGTTTAATTAATCTAAGCACCATCTGCATACTGGCTTTGTAAGCATCACAACTTCACTCTTTTGCTAATGAACATTTGGAATCATTTTAGGAAGAATGAAATGTTCAGAAAGATCACCTGCTTGAAAGCCACTCCATACCAGCTTTGTGATCCTTGGTGGAATCAACTTTGCCAGAACCAAGGTACACATTTCTCCATATGTACTATGGCTTACTGGCACTCACGAGGAGATAATGATAGTTGTGAAGTTTTGACCACAGTCCTTGAGACTAGCACTTTGCCATGGCATGTTGCAGCAATGAAGCACTTCATAATTCCAAAGCCTCCCTTAAAAGTATTTGCTTCTCACAAGTACTTTCATTGGTCCATCCATCCATCCATCAATCCATCCATCCATCCATCCACCTATCTGCCCATCCACCTAGCTGTTTAGTTGCCCATTTATCCATCCATTTGCCCATCTACCCATCCTTCTGTGATTGACCCTGGCTACTTATACAGTAGTGGACAACACATCCATAGAGAGTCTGTCTTTCTGAACTTCATGACAGACAATGAGACAGGCCATATACAGGAGAGGAAGCAATCAAATCACTGTGTGTACAGCTATGTATGCACTGCAGATGGTATGAAATAAATAAACAGGATGCTGAGAGAGAACACGAACAATGGAGCAACCCTAGCAAGAATGGTCAGAGATAATCATGTTTCAGCAGAAATTGACAAGAGACAGCCCTGAGTGGACTAGAAATCGATCATTTCTGGCAATAAGAAGATATGTAAAGGTCTCCTTTTGGGGAAACTGAAATTCTTGTATCCATTCATCACCTATCCATTTGGAATTGCTAGAGGGATACTCTGTGATGTTTTGTTTTTCTTTTACATCTGAAGGCTTGAAGGAGTTGAGTGTGAGCTCAGGGTCATAGATCAGGGAATGGCCTACATATGGGCATATGGGCACTGGTCACTACTTCCTTGATGAATCACTGCCAGGAGAATGCTCAGGAGGCTGAGATCTGAAGACTGTGGTCTGAAGTCAGCCAACATAGGAAAGTCTGTGAGACTCATCTCCAATTAACCATCAAAAATCTGACAGTAGAGCTATAACTTCAGTAGCAGACTACTAGTCTTGAGCAAAAAAACTCAGGGACTGTGCCTAGGCTCTGAGTTCAAGCCCCAAGACCAGGGTATGCATACACACACACACACACACACACACACACACACACACACACACACTCACAGACTCCCCACCCTAGCTTGTCAAGTCACATCCAGAATGTGATGTGTTAGTTTTACAATTACTCTCTTGTCAACTTGACACAATCTTGTGGAGGATTTGGGATGGAATCTTCTATAGTTTGTCCCCTAGGATCCCTGTACTGTAAACGTAGTACTTGGTCAGGTGATACTGGGAGGCAATCAGTGAGATCACTGGTGAAGTTGTTTTCAGAAGGGATTAGCATATTTCTTGTGGGACCCTAGTTAATTCTCTGGAAAGTCAATCATTTTGTAAAACTGCAAGGCTAGCTGGGTGCTGAGAATCACAGTCTGAAGCCAGCCTGGGCAGTAACATCTGTGAGACTCTTATCTCCAAATTACCCCTCCCCCCACCACACACAACCCAAACGCTGGTAGCAAAGCTTGGTTCAAGTGGTAGAGCGCTAGCTTTGGATGAAAAAGCTCAGGGACAGCTCCCAGGCCCTGATATTAAAACTCTAAGGCTGGGAAAAACAAACAAACAAACAAACAAACAAATAGCAAGGCTAGTTTTACCTCACTTCTCACTTTCTGTTTCTCACATACATTCCTGCCATGATCCCATTGTTTGTGAGGCCCCTTACCAGGGGCCAAACCAACGATACCTCCATTCCCAATTTCCAAAACCGTAAACCAAGCAAATCACTTCGTAAGTTATCCAGACTCACACATTTTGTCATAGCAATGGACAGTGGTGCAGTGTCTAGCCTTGGTCTCTTTTATGCTCTTTATGGATGATTCCTCCCACTCACCAAGCCATAACTTACCGGTACCATTCTTGGGCATCTTGGTAGGCCAACCTATATCTCCAGGCAGTGTTTCTTTTCTTTCACCCTCCTTTGTTGGTTTTTCATACCTGATTGGTTAGGTCAGTTTGGTGTTACTGTTACAAAGTCTAGTGGTGCATATTCATGTCCCGATTCCAAGAACTAGGATTATTGATAAGCTAGCCCCTGTTGACCTTGGGTGTTGCACACTTTGTGGTTTCTGACTTCCTACCAGATTTGTCCAGAATGATCTGTACTCTGGCCATTAATCAATTATTTCCAATCATTTCCTTGCTTAATTTGGGGAATGCAACACAAATCCCTATCTGTACACAGCTTTCAATGTAAGTCAACATATCACATATGTCTCTTTCTTGGCCAAGGTCAGGATGTCAGATACTCATAGTTTGCTCTCCTTGTATCTTCTGGGACTCTGATCCCTCCAAAGAAAAGAGCCAGAAGGGACAAAGATATACAAAGTGATAATGATCCACATCTATCTCAGTAAACAAGCCTTGCCAAGCTTCATCTGTCCTGATATCCCCTACCGAGTTCCAAGGCAAGAGAGTGAAGATGACCTGACTTAGAGCCTGATAGCACACCTACAGGCGTGGCAAGGTTGGGTCGGTCTGAACATAGCCTTCTGTCAGAGCAGCCACCCAGGGACCATCAGTGTGGGTCTCAAGCCCTGTTCTCTGACCAGGGCCTCACATTTGAGGGCCTGCTGGGAAAACAACACTGCTAAGAACCTTCTACAAGGACCTGACAGGCATCAGGTTGGTGGTGAGTAACTAGGAGAGTCAGAGGAGCAAAGAAGAGAACCTCAAGTCAGATCCCCTCTCCGTGGATTATGAGGTTGTCCTCCTGGATGTGCTTTTAGCACAGCTGTTCTGAGCTATGAGTGCCAGCTCGTTCTACTACAATGGCAACCTACTGTTCCTTCTGGTACCTCAGTTTCCCCATCTGTGCAGTGGGGACTTTGTGGTTTTTGCTATTTAAGGCTTTTGTGAGGTCAAAATGACACAACATCCTTTAGCTGTTGGAATAATTTGTAAACAACTAGCAGTGAGGATTTTCAAGCCTCAGCATTACCCTTGAAGGGGTCCAATGGAGACAGACAGGTAAGACCAGTTGACTTGCGGCTGTCTGGCAGCCATCTTGAACCACCCGAAGGTCACACAGGAGCTGAGTTTAGAGGGACTGTCAACCCACAGTGTGAGTAGTGCATAACTGGCCCTTGTCTACACCCCCCCCACGTTCTGCTGAGACCTCTCTGGCCCCTCTAGTTGAACTGTGGCTATAGACAGTTTTCCACCTAACCATATGCTTCTCTCTTATCTTTTTTCCCAGGCTACATTGGGACTGGCTTGAGGAAATACCTGTAAGTAACTAAGGAGTGTGTGTGTGTGTGTGTGTGTGTGTGTGTGTACATACATACAAATGTACAAGGCCAATTCAGTCAATGGGGAAGACAGGAAGACTGGCAGTGGCAGATGGCTCAATGGCTCTGACAGAATGCATACAAGTTGCCACCGATGCGGGTCCTCAGATGATCTCTGTGAGTTTGGGCCCCAGCTGTCCACACCAGAACAGCTCATCCACAAGTCCACCACTGCATCTTGTCCGTTCCTTGTCTTTCTCTCCCTTTGCCTCCCTGTGCTTTCTGGAATCACTCCTGTATAAACTATCTGTATCCCACTCGGGTCTGATTTAAAGGGGCTGAACTAAGATTGACTCAGAACATCTGTATCAAGTGCCTGGGGCTCTGGGGCCCTGTGCTTCACATTCTCGGCCTCTCCCATTGCTGTGAGCTTTCAGGGGGCTCATTGTCCCATCTCCTCCCTCTGAGGACATCTCACTGCTCCCCTCCGAATCAGAGCATCGCTGACCTCTCATCCAGCCCAGGCCTCTGTTAGTGACTTAGCCAAGTTGTCAGGGCAGGAGGGGTAAACACAGCAGTAGACAGCCTGCCTCAGCTTCTCACTCCCCCATAGGGGACCTGGCATCTTCAGAATCGTGTGGCCAACATGGCTGAAAGGAAGTATTTCAAAGGACATGGTGGCCCTTGGCTCAATAGCTTCTTCCTCAAGCCCACTTCTCACAGGGTCCATGTGTCAAGGTACTTGGAAAGACTTTACCAATGAACAGAGCAAGCAGAAACTAGGAAGAACTTGGCGATGGCAGGACTTAAGAGAAAGAGTCAAGTCCTGATGTTCTGGCTGCCAGTCTCCAAGCCCATTCTCACAGTGAGCATGGCCTGTGGTACCCTGTTTTCTCCTCTGGAGCACCTCTGTAGTGTTACAATCTCTTAGGACAGAAGTTGATGGCAGGGTTCCGGGGAGATGAAGGTGAGCTAGACAGATGTACTTCCTGCCATGGTGTAGCTGGCAGACTGAGGAGAGCAGATAATCACAAACACAGATGCATGACGATTTCTGGATGCGTTTGTGGGATGCCACACAGTACATTAAACCAGGGTGATTTGAGAGAAAGCGACGAGGTCATGAGAGGACAGCCTGGAGAGGTATCTTGGGGCTGCCACCAGGACAACGAGGCAGAGTTAGCCATGTGGAACTCTTGAGTGGATTTCCAGGAAAAAGGTCTCTCCAGGGCAAAGGCCTCATACCCGCCCTGGGAATGGTTGATTCCAGATCCAAAGAGCAGGACAAAAGGTGCTGGGGTTTGGGAACAGGAGTGGAACTCCTGGCAAGAAATGGGATCAGGGAAGACACCGGGCTGCATAAGGATTCTATCAGTTCACTCAAGGACAAGAAGTTACTGGAAAGTTTACAGTAAGTGCATGACCTACGTTGATTTGCGCGATTTTCTTATTTCATTAAAATTGAGACATGAAATACATTCAGTGGGTGTGTAAGTTCACACCCCTTGTGGTGTCTCAACAGAGTTTTATTTGTGTCCACCTGGGTCAGACTAAGGTCAAAAAGTAGGGCATCTTCAACAGACCTAACAGGCCCCAAACACCCATGAGCTGAGCTGAGGAATCCTACGGTGGCTAAGGGCTGAGCTGGTGAACCAATTAGCTGTTGTGGTAGCTATCCACGCTGGGAGGAGGAAGGATGCAGAGAGAAGAAAAATGGTAGCTTTGAGACACTTTCTGTTAATAAAGCCAGTAAATATCACTGATGGTTAGGCCAGGAGGAGTCGAAGCTAGAAATTAAAGAAGCCATCTTCAAGGTTTGGCTTTCAGGCAGCAGGTTGTACATGGCTTGTAAATGTGGAGGGAATATCCCTTGATGGAGCCATTATTTTAAAAATAAGCAGTATGAAAGTCCTCCCCCCCAATGAAAACTAGAACTAGTAGAGGAGCTAGTAATACTATTCCTGGGTATTTAGCAACAGGAAATGTAATCACTGCTCTCATGATGGTTGTAGCCCTGTTCACAAGAACCAACCTCTGGGAACAATCGCGATGCCCATTAGTAGGTGAATGGATTAAGGAGAATGGTAACATGTACACAATGGGAATACTATTGAGCCTTAAGAGGAAATGAAGGCTTGTCATTTAGGACAGTGCAAATGACCCTGGAAGACCTTATGTTAAATGAAAATAAAAAGACAGGCTCAGAAAGATAAATACTACATGGTCTCTCTATTTATGGAATCTAAAGTAGTTAAACTCAGAGATCCACTAGAGGCTGATTTGGAAGAGTGGTGGGGCCAGGTTGTTTAAAGGCAACAAATTTCAACTAGGAGAGAGAACTAAATGAAAAAGCTCTATTACAGAGCTTCATGTCAACAGTTAATAATAAGATATCGGGTTTGAAAATTGGGAAGAGAGAGAATCTCAGTATTTTCATCACATATGCACCCCCCCAACACCACATGTATACCTCTACACACAGATAATACATATGTTAAATAGCTTGCTTTAGCTCTTCCATAATGTATGTAGATATCAAAACATTATATTTCATGCTGTATTTTACATTATCATTTAAAAAGTACAACTTTTGGGGGCCTGTCTATGAAAACTGCTAATAATACAAATCAAACGGTGCAGCAAACTATAAAAAATAGTTTGGTGATCCTTCAAGAACCAAGTGGCTTGTGGGTTAGTGGGGCACCCTGGGTAGAGAAGTAGGGCCCAAGCAATGGGGTGGATGACACAGTGTGGACCTTTGGGGTGGCTCACACTGGGAAGAGTATGGTGCCCTGTCTCTCCCTGGTTCCAGAGAAGAGCTTCTAGGAGATAAGTAACAGGGTGGTGGAAGGACATAAGGAAACAGTCCCTGGCTGGGGAGATGCTGCTTTCCTCTTGGCTATGTGTCTTGAAAACCTGGGTCACTGGAAGGAGAGGTGGTAAGTAGGAGGTGATGTTCAACCCTCACTCGGGATCCATCTGCTCCATAATACAAACAGCAACAGCTGTCAGGGGAGGCAAGGAAAAATGAGAGGGGCTGCCCCACCATGCAGCCTAGGAGAGGGGCCCCTGGACCTGTGAGGTAACCATCTGGTGATGTATGGCCTGAGAAGAGTTGGGTTAATGGTCTTCAGCTGGACCCAGGAGTAAAACCCAGTAATTTCATAATACAGCATGTGATGGATTAAGGCATGTTAATACCAGGAGTATACATTAAGGGAAATGATCTCGCTGGCATACTAAATGGCAAAATAAAAGCACTTTTAGAAACTTCCATGATTAATTGGTCTGCCCTTTCAGTTCTGTACCATGATAAAGTAAAGCTCACTCCTCACAGCTACCTCCTAAGCAATTCCTCTGCTGTGTTGGACCCTCTGAAGACCCCTGGGGAGGTTGTCTGAGGGCCAGAGCTCAGACCTGCAGCCTAGGAGATGCCCTCACGTCATTGTCCTGGGAGTAGGAGTTGCGGTTGTCACAGGTATCTTCTTCATGAGGGTTTGACAGGCCCTTAGTGCATCGATCCAGATAAAAAGGCTGGTGGGTGTCTGATTTGAGTCCACAATCTGAGAATAAAGCTCCGGGTGGGTCAAATGATGGACAATGCTGTGTGTTTCTGATCTCAGCTCATCTGCCTATGAGCTGCTTAATCTTGGGCAAAACATAGAATTTCTTGGAGCCTCAATTTCCTAGTCCATAAGGGTAGGAAGAATCCTCGCTCTTGTTGCTACAAGGAGGTGGTTTGTGTCACAGCCACAGGATTTCCTGTGTGGTAGGCCCTGTCACTTAGTGAATACACAGGAGGGCTCAGAAAGTCTCAGCTCCTTGTACACCGGCTGGATAGAAACCACTTGGCAGCCCTGAGAGTCAACCTCTGTCAGTCTTCCCATTTTATAGGTAGGCAAGACTGAGATACAGAGAGATAAGTGCAGTGCTAATGCCCTCAATAGGTATAGGCAGGCTGACTTTCAAACCTTTGGCTAAGTGTCTCTCTACCCACCTCCCTCCTTCCCCTCCTTCTCGTCCTCCCACCCTCCCTCCCTCCATCTTGCTCTCCTTCCCCCCCTCAGTCCCAGCCCCATTCCCTTTGGAAAGGAAATGGGTGCTTTGGTTCTGTTCAGAGACCACACAGCTCTAGGACGGGAGGTAGGAAGGGCCTCTAAGCCCCACTCAGAACTTGCCTTGTGAGGTGTTGCTTTTGTTCATAGAAAACATTCTGGGGGATGTAGCTCTTCATCCCAGATCCTCGGCAGTTGTAATGGCATAGCTAAGAGTGCTAGACTAAGGCTGGGAGTCCCAGGTCCCAGGACTAGCCCCTCTCTTCTTCACACTGAGACTCAGGCCAGCCACATGGCTTCCTGTCTCCCAATAACTGTCTGTTATTTTTATTATTCCTACCTCCTGTACTACTCAATAATATTTAGAATGTTTTGATATTGTACCGCAATTTTAAATTTCATAGATGTGTTTTAACCCGTGCTTCCATTTTGATAGATTTTATTAAGTGATCTTATAAAATGTACAATCAGTGGGGGGGGGAAGACTGTGGGTGAGACACTGAAAAGACAAAGCAGAGGAGGCTGTGACCTGCAAAGGACAGAAAAGCTGCTGTGCAGAATCACTCATCTCCATGGTCCAGCCTCCCTCCCTCCTTCTCTCTATTTCAAAGAATAAAGGAAGCTCAACCAGGAGCAATGGTGACTGTGGGAATTCGGCTCTGGCCAGTTCTATCTGGCTCTCCATCTCCGATCAGCATCTATAGGTAACTTCCTCTACTGGTGCCAGGTGGCTCATCTGACTTCTCTACCTCTGTCTCCCCTCTGTCTCCCTGGGCCTCCCTGAATCTTTTTTTTGGGGGGGAGGGGTCAGGGGGCTTGAACTCTGCCTGGGCACTGTCTCTGAGCCCTTCAGCTCAAGGCTACCACCCTACCCTTGAGCCAAGCCTCACTTCCCATTTTCTAGAGGTTAATTGGGGAGATAAGGGTCTCAGGTCCTTTTGTACCCAGGCTGATTTTGAACCTTGATCCTCCGATCTCAGCCTCCTGAATAACTAGGATTACAGATGTGAGCCACTGCACCCAGCTCTGCCTGCATCTTACAGACTCATCCATTCCACTTTCCACTAGGGGGACCAGCTAGAGCTCAGCAAGAGAATAGTATGAACTAGCTGAGGACTTGTGGAGCTTATCTTTGAATAGCAGTGAAAAGAAACTAGCCATTCACTTCAGGGCTTTCCAAGAGAACAGACTTCTGTGTCACGGCAAGGGTGGTGAGCTTCTGCACCCACCAGGGCTGGGCAAGCGTCAGAAAATGACACAGATTAGAAGAACCCAGGGAAGGGAGTGGAGCGGTCTGTAGTGCCCTATGGAACCTACCTCCATTTACGAGAGGAGACTTCTGAGCTCCTCCAGCCAGCAGCTGCCACATGGAAATGTGGGCCTCAAGCTCTTATCTTCCGATTTTCCTATAGAGAATGTTGGAATCTGGATTTTTTTTTTCTTGAAATGACCCATTTAAAATAATATTGGCAAGTTGGGCACTGAAAGTTCACTTCTGTAGTCCTAGCTACTCAGGAGGCTGAGATCTGAGGATTGCAGTTCAAAGCCAGTCCAGACAGGAAAGACTCTCACCTCCAATTAATCACTAGAAAACTAGAAGTGGGGCTGTGGTTCAAAGTGGTATGGAATGATAACCTTGAGTGAAAAAGCTCAGGGACAGCACCCCTTCCCCGCCCCACAACCAGGCTCTGAGTTCAAGCCCTAAGACAGAAAAAAAAAACTAACAAATAATTTAAAAATATTTTAAATCCTACAGGTCAAATGTAATCCATTTATTAGCCAGGTGTGGACTGTTAGCAATTGTTGGTGTAGACATGTCTGTCCATATTGCTAGCTGGGTGATCAGATGTTGTATGTGCATTCGATAGAACAAAAGACCTAATATTTAGGGCTCAGAATAGTCCCAGGAGGAAGGCTACTATTGAAGGTGTCCCATCAATAAACGAGATCTGAGACATAGGCAGAGGTAGAGGTTGTGTTATAGTTTGAGTATTCTTACTTTTGCAAAGCTTCTAGATGATTGATAAATGGAGTAGGGATTGAAAAAAAAACTGAAAGAAGCCTATCTTTCATTCAGCTATAATGTACACCCATCAATGATTCAGTGAAGGAATGAATGAGTCGGTGAAGGAATGGATGAGGGCAGGCAGGTGTGCTGTAGGATGATCTTTGTATTTTCTGAGAGACCATACTCTCCTAAAAACAAATTTGTTCCCTTTTGATCTCAAGTCTGTGGGGTGGAGAAAAAAAACTAAAGCCACCATCCAAATGTACTTCCCTAAAAAAATATGGAAGATGGGCAGATTGTACAATCAGACAAAGATAGCTTTTGAAGTGTATGAAGTTTTGGTCTAAAATTACATTTAATTATTGTTACATTTGAGACTTTGGAGGAAATGACAGTACAGAAGTGTGACTTTCAAATTAGCATTTGCAAGTGTGTGTGAGGTAGGTGAGCATTTTAACAAACCTGGGGTTTTGAGCCTAAAATTATATGACATTTATTTGCAGCCACAAAATTAGGTTGATCAGGTATTGTTTAAACTCATCTTCTTAGAGGGAATGGCTCTTACATTTATCTCCACCACACATGGATTTGCCACCCTCCTCTATTTTTATTTTTACAAAAAGTACCAAAAAGTCTCCTAGGCTTGACCTATTGCCAGTGTTGAGACCCAACCAAAAAAATGCAAAATATAAAGCAAGAATCATTCCACCTCATTATAAGACAACATCGGCGGTACTTTCTCAGCTGCTTAATCCATTTCTTATAGTTTTTCTTGTCACATCCTCTAGCTTTATAGCTTACTAACTTGCAAGTTATAGTTGTAATTTATGGACAGAATTGAGTAGTAGCAAATCAAGGAATATTTCCATTGATTACCCTAAATTGTCTAATCTCCTGTATGTTTTTAGAACTTGATTGGGTGGTATTTACTGATTGCCTTCATCTAATTTAAAAATCAATCAATAGCAACAATGAGTGCTGGGGGATAAATTGAGTCGAACGAGCCTAACTGCAGCAAATATCCATCAGTGGTGTTGCACCATCACATGTGGGGGCGGTTTTAATACATAAGTGCAAACTGCCTGGAGCCAGGCATGAGGGGCAGATGCTCCGAGAATTCCCCACTGGCATCTCATGCCTCTCACATTGTCTATTTAGGGTGATCACCGCCAGCTCAAGCAAACATATTTCACTACAATAAAGCTGTAGCAATGCAGATAAAAAACAGGTTCTGATTGCTCTTCAAGGCTCGCTAGTCCATCTTCTTCCCCCACGCCCTCGGAGGATATTAATGGGAATTAACATAACTTCCAGCCTTTGCTTGTTAACTGTCTACACTATCCCAGAGAGAAGCATGCACACGCTCATGCATGAATCCTTCCTTTTGATGTCAGGCACATCTGGTTTTATTTTCATCCGATGCTTTCTGCATGTTGCTATGGGTCCGTGTTGGATCTGTTTTACCAGGAGAACTTGCATGTACTCTGGGTGGGTGCTGGCTCTATGGCAAAGGTGAAGATCTGAAGCTCTGCTGAATTCACCAGCAGGCTCAGACTCAGTGGCCTGAGGAAAGGGAAAGCTGAGTCTTTGGGCTGTGCATTCCAGCCCTGTCCTAAACACAGGACACCATGGAGAACACAAAGGAAAAGAAGTCCAAGGTCTATGGATGCTTGTGTCTGTATGTGATGGTGAAACCAGCACATAATTTATAATAAGACCAAGCAGGACAAAATGGGGCAGCAGCGAACAGCTGAGTTCTGCCTGTGAACAATAAGGAGACAAAGAAAGTGAATTTCTATGTGGGGACTGAAGAATTGAAAATCTCATACCGTATTAGGATTTATTCTGGACTGTCTATAGAGTTGATGGGACACTAGTTTAAAAACAAAACAAAACAACAAAACTGAACTTAAGCTCTGTGCCATGAGCCAAGCTTGTAAACCTACTTGGGGGTAGAGGGGGAAGATCAAGGGGATTGCAGTTCAAAGCCAGCCTAGGCAAAATACTTGAGGCTCTACCCAACTTGGTTGGATTTGGTGGTACATGCCTCATGCCTGTTTTCCCGGCATCGGGGAAGCTGGGAATAGTTGGGTGCAATGGTGTCTATTTCCACAATGGATATGTAGGAGCCCTGAAACCCAGGCTGGCTGATAAAGGGAGAATCTACCTTGAAAACAGCCAATCTAAAAAGATGTGTGTCACGAGAGGAAGCGCACCTGCCTGGAAAACACAAAGGCTTTGGGTTCGATCACAGTCCTCAGTACAAAAAAGAAATTCAAGCTCCCCAGTAAAAGCAGATGAAGTAAAATCTTCACACGTGTTATTTACAATGCTATGCACATTGGTTGAGCTCCAACCCCTTCTGGAGCCTGGAGCTAGTCGCTGTTCCTCTAGGTGGTTGATATGCTCATCTTTTTCTTTATCTTGGTGAGTACCGTGGCTGGCTCTGAACACTGGAGAAGCTTTATGTTACAATAAATTTAGAGACATAACAATGAGAATTGAGAAAGATTCTAACTTGCCCATCCCGTAACTGAGAAATGGCACATAAATGCAAAGCCCAAACTATGGGTAACACCCTCTCCCCACTACACACATACACACACACACACACACACACACACACACGCACGCACGCACACACGCACACATACACACACATTTCTGGGCTGCAAACCTCAGCAAGGTGATGGAACATTGCAACCTTCTATCCTACTATGCTCAGTCTGTCTTTTGGAATGAATCACGGAGCATTTCCCTGCTACAAGGCTCAGACTGGTGGGCTCAGAGATAAAGTGACCAGCCTTTTTGAGGGATGCTGAGTGATGAGTTGAGGGCCTGCAGTTCACGCTTTCCTTCATTTTCTCCTGTTCTGTATGTTCCTTTAGCTGAAGTTGTTCTTTTCCAACGATGACATTCTAACAAGACACAGAATGAAACCAACATTTACTAGCCTCCATTGCAGGTTAAGTATGGCTAGCTAAGTTTAGCGCAGGAGACAAAGATGAAATTTCTGCCTTTGGTAGGTCATATAAGGATAAACATGTAAATGGTAGCTTCTTTTTTTTTTTATAATTGTCAAAAACTGGGAACAAATAAGAGTTTCTTTCTTTCTGTTTTTCTCTCTCCCCTTTCTTTTTCTCTCTTTCTCTCTGTGCTAATCCTAGGGCCTGCACTCAGGGCCTGCCTAAGCATTGTCCCTGAACTTGTTTTTTGCTCAAGGCTAGCACTCTACCACTAGATCCACAGTGCCACTTCTATTTTTTTTTCCTGAGTAGTTTATTGGGGATAAGAGTTTCATGGACCTGGCTTCAAATTATGATCCTTAAATCTCAGTCTCCTGAGTATTATAGACATAAACCAGGAGCTCCAGCCAAGATATATATATATATATATATATATATATATATATATATATATTTGCCAGATCTAGGGCTTGAAGTCAGGGCCTGGGAATGGTCCTTGGGCTTTCTCAAGGCTAGGGCTCTAGCCTTTTCCGTGTATGTGGCACTGAGGAATCGAACCTAGGACTTTGTTTATGCTAAGCAAGCACTCTACCACTAGGCCATGCCCCTAGCCCCAAGATATTCTTGATAGGATGAGAATGAGTTCTTCTCTGTAATCTTCCTCTTCTCTTCGCATACTCTCAGTCTAATCATAAGAAAAACAGATAGATTCCAGTTGAAGGACATTTCCCCAAATCTACGTAGTACTTTTCAGGATGACCAAAGCCATCTAAACAAAAGAGAAGTCTGAGAAACTTTCCCCAGCCATGTGGAGCCTGAGGAGACATAACATCTGGCATCTGATGAGATTCTGAAATAGAAAAAGGGTTGGTTTGATTCCTCAGTACCACATATATAGAAAAATCCAGAAGTGGTGCTGTGGGTCAAGTGGTAGAGTGCTAGCCTTGAGAAAGCCTAAGGACAGTACTCAGGTCCTGAATTCAAACCCTAGGACTGGAAAAAAAAAAGAAAGAAAGAAAGAAAGAAAGAAAAAAGAAAAAGAAAAGGAGATTATTTAGTTAATAATCACTTATTAGTGTTGGTTCATCAATTCTGAGGAATATATTATACTAGCCTAGAACTTTAATAATAAGAGAAGTTACAGATCTTCTGACATCTACAGCATTTTTTTTTTTTGAGATAAGGTCTCATTAGGTAGCTCCTGCTAAAACTGTGCTATTTTTGTCTCTGTCTCCCTAGTGCTGGGACATCTGAAAACAATGTTAAAACAAAGGATTTATTGAGAAGAAAATGAGTTGGCATGCAGCTCTTGTCCCAAGCTCTTGTCAGCTTCCTAGATGGCTGTGTCCATCAGCTGGCACCTTGAAATATGAAGTGAAGCAGCCCCTCTCCAACTCTGAGGATGGGGGAGCAGTGCGTGGGCAGGCGATGGATTCTGAGACCTCATGGAATAGCGCAGTGTCATCAGGTTCACTTGGCTAACTGCCTAGCTTTTATGGAAAAGAGGGATCTTAAGTCTTGTTATTCTTTTCCTTAAGTCTTTGTTTCTCACAGCCAAAGCCAGTCCTTGGGGTGCATTTCTTCTGGGTGAGACTCAGGCTGCTCTACAGAGGTAGGTCTTTCTGGCCATGGGGCCATTGCACAAGAAGCACCATGTGTGTCCTCCACCACTCTCTGACATTGGTGTCATGGTTATTCAATTTTGTGGGACTCCATAAACCACAATAACCTACTCAACATCGGAGAGCTGATGTCTTAGCTTGGGAAACCTAGGCCTTAGGCGAGTGACAGGCCTAGCATCTTAGAGCTGGGGCCGAAATCCTTATCTCCCTATCATTGTATTCATCAGCCTTCCACTATAATCTAGTTTCCCACTCTGGTTCCACTTAGCCCTAGGGGCTTCACATCCTTGAATATGTCGGTTGGTTGGTACTCCAGACTCACCCACCAAGGGAGAGAGGTTGCATTTGTCTGCATCAATAGATGTACTGAATTTATTTTAGTTTTTATCTTTGTACTGCTAAGAACCACACTCAGGGTCTCACACATGCTAAGCAAGCCCTCCTACCACCGAGTTACGCCCTCAGCCCTGCTGAGATTTCATGTTTCTTGAAGATAAAAATAATAATGATGTGTAAGTAACAATGTGCTTAGCTCTTGCACTTGCTATCTCAAGTGGATGCTAACTGTAACTAAGAAGCATCTGCTATGCCACCAGCTCTGGGCTAGGCCCTGAGCTGTGTTACTTCACTAAATTCTCACCACGAACAGGTAAGGACTGCATTGTCCCATGTCCCAGCTGGAGAAATTAGAGTTCAAGTAGATGAAGGGAGTTTCTAGAAGCAGTGCCCAGAATTGCTTGTCTTCATCACTAAATTGTCCATTCAAGAACTTTTGTCCATAGCAAAAGTAGACTTCTCCAGACTTGACCTGTAAACCAAAAGAGCAGGAGTCCAATGGTCCCTTATGAGTTTCTGTAGCCTTGGGAAGTTTCACTGATCAGGGAGGGACCAGAGGCCCAAGAAGCCAGCTCCTGGAGGAAACCTGAACCCACCCACCAGCAGCCTCAGCTCACCTGGGAAACTGCCCTGGGTATGCTTTCCTGCTCTGTTACAGTAGCATGACCCTCATATGCAGGCACTGTAGGACGGAGGCTTATCCATTACCAGGATATCTGTCTGTCATCGGGGGGCGTGCCCATCCCATACACAAACTCACCCCCAAGATGTCAGGGTGGGAATCGCTTTAAAAAAAAAAATTGAAAGAAGGCTATTACCATCATGAGCCCACCTGCGAGAGCAGTGAGGATGATGGAAGAGATTCTCCGCATCTGGCCTCCTCCGAGGCGGATCATTAGTTAAAAGCAGAGTGGGGGTGGGGAAGAGGTGCAGGGTGGCAGGCCAGGTCCAGACCACAGCACTTGCTTTGGAGAAAGAGCTGGAGACAAATGATTCGAGTCTGAATTCCATATACACCGGAGATTGCTTATCGATCCACATCAGAATATGCGGGCTGGCCCGGGGGACCGGCCGAGTATTTTCCCAGGGACTTAATAACGTGGCAGCTGAGCTGTCTTGTCCAATTCACTGAAGCCAGGCCTCTAATCAGGACTGAGTTTCTTATTTTGAGTATTCTTGCACTTGTGTGCGCTGCCTCCCTTCCACTCTGCTGGGCCTTGGCAGTGATTGAAATGACAGCCCATGGATGGGGAGGCTAATCAAATTGTTTATTATCGACCTAAATCAATATGTATAGATTGTCGAAACATCACTGTCACACCGCCAAAAAGTCATACTAATAATTCCCTGCCTGCAGATGTAATCCAGCCGCGATTTTTCCCAAGTAGAATTGCATCTGATTTTAGGAGAGTGGAAATGGTTACATGTAGGGGGTGAGGGGGGCTACAGGGGAAGACATGGGTGGGACCCCGCTCTGGGGAGCATGTTTACACGACTCAGCAGCTCCGTGTTAGGTACAAATGATGAACTGTCGTGTTGGGCTGCTTAAATATGAGTCCTCAGCTAGAGGGAGTGAAAAAAAATCCCAGCAGGGAAGCTAGAGGAGACCCTCTAGGGAGATGCTTCCTGTGTCAGTGGGGAAGGGTGAGGCATGGATGTCTCAACACTGGGGGAGCACAGGCCAGAGGGGGAGGCTGACGGTGGTAAGGCACAGGCCCAAGCTCTGTGCTACCAAAGGGAGATGCTACAGAAAACTGTGTCTACACAAGGACACACTCCCATTTCCCTCTAGACAAGGCCTTCCACACACAGCCCTTCGGGACATTCAATATCCAATCCTAGTTGTACTCCTCTGGGGAGATGCAGTGGGGAAGGTGCAGATCTGGACAGGTGCGTGGTTACAGGTTCAAGGCCCACCCATGCCTCTGGGAGTGGCCACTCCTCCCCTGGGAATTGGCTCCTTTGTGACTTTACAACACATCAAGGGCACGAGGGAGCCTGTTTTCCTGGGTCCACCAGCTCCCAGAACAACTTGTCTCATGTTCATAGCTTCATGCACTGTGAAGGTGCTAAGATCTGCATTGGATGTTAAACTATGGCTGGTGATTGGATATGCCATTTTCCCTATATAGAAGGGGAAGAATTATTTCCTCAGGCTTCTAGGAGAAGGAACAGAGATGAGATGAAACATGAGTGTTTACAAGCCAGAAACTGCATGACCATTATTATGAGCATCTTAGATGCCTGGCTTCTGCCTTCTGAGGGAGCGGAGGGTACCATGGCTTTCCTGTTAGCAATCACTGGCCCCTGTGGCGTTCCTATTGCATGGTATTCAGCTTAGCCTGAACCATGAGATGTCACAGCACAGAGAAACACACTCATCCCAGTGTCAAATCCAGCAGTGTTTCGGTGCCTGGCTCTATTCTCCTTGCATTTGGACACGTGATCTGAAGTCTGTCTTTGCCTCTAGAGTCTTGGAGAGTGCTCCCATTGGAAAATAGGAGCCTGGAGGAGATTTTTGCTGAGGAGAGTGCAGCCACTGCACTCTGCAGTATGGGGATAATGTCCCAGAGGCCACCTGCAGCTGAGGTAGAGGGGCCATGAATTCCAGCCAGTACGCTCTGTGGGTGGGCTAGGCTGTGCCATATGAAAGTGAGTGCCAGGCATCTTCTGTCTGGGTAGAGCCTTCTTGTACCAGCAGAGGTGCCTCATCTATTGGGTAGATCTCAGAGTCACTGTAGGTTTCCTATAACCTCAGTCTTGGCATAGCCTCTTCACTATTGTTTTTTATGGTGCTGGAGATAAAACTCAGAGCGTTGTATGTACTGAGCCACACTCCTAGTCTCTTTCCTTGTCTGAAGAAGCAACCTGCTTTTGCTTTACCCATGCCTGGCTCAAAATGATGTTTTTTGTTTTTTTTTTTTACTGAGAATCCACTATTCAGAATCGTGTGTGTGTGTGTGTGTGTGTGTGTGTGTGTGTGTGTGTGTGTGTGTGTGATGAGCATGGAAACCAGTTTTCTAATGCCTCACATTTCCCCTGTGCAACCCAAAGAAGCAGAAGAGCAATTTCAAGCTGGAGAAAGTTCAAGTTCACTTTGCAATTCCCCAGCTGCCTTTCAGGTTCAAGTGGGTTCCAAACTTGGCAAACACATTGCCCCTGTCCCTAGAGGGAAAAAAATACCCACCAGCAAAAATACATTACATCGTGCATTATATTTCTGTGACGGAAATAACTCATTCTCCTGACACACTATAATAAGAGCAAATTATGGTACACAATGAATCTGTTCTCATTAAAGTCTGTGTGGAGAAAAGCAAAGAATACAAAATGTATACAATTGTTTAAAGGAAAAAATGCCATGTAATATAAAAGATACTCTAATCACTATTTCTAATTACAAAGAAGAGAAAATCACTAAAAAAATTTTTTTACAGCATCTAATTACCAAAAAAAATTGAGAGAGCCACAGAATAACTCTGTATAAAATTAATAATGAAAGAAGATTTTAAATGACTGTAGTGTCTCAAAATTGCTCTTCTTCTAGTTGAAGAATGTAGAGGATGCAGTTGGCAGAGCAGGATTTTGGCTTGCAAGGGCTCTTTGACTAGGTTAGTGGTGAGTCCCAGTTTGTGCCGGGTGTCTTGTTAAGTCTGTTGGCACACATGGCTTCATTTCATCCCCCAGAAACTCCATTTGTAAGGCATGGCCCCTCTTCCCCTTCCTTGAGGAAACTCAGGCTGGAGAGACTTTGTGACTTGTCACCTTGGGTAACCATCCATGCCTTGTGGTCAGTCCAGAAGAATGGAGCATTTGCCTATTGTCCTTTGACCAGTTGAAAACAAAACTTTTTATAGACATTCAACTGTCATCAGCTAGGAAGGCTGAGTGAAGACTGGAATCTGGAACCTTGGCTTGCAAGTCTGGAGCTTCTGGAGTATAGAGGTGGTCACTGAAACCGTGTCTACATCTTTTGGAACCACGTGATGATTCCTAATATTTCTTGAATGAGCCTCACTCTACTGAGCCAAGGCATTATGAAATGTCCCAGGTGGTCTTTAGGGAACCGAGCTCCCAGATACAGAATCTCTTGGGCATCTGGATGGGTGGTAGGAGCTGTTGTAGGAAAAAGCTCGAGACTGGAAGCAATGAACTGGGTTTTGGGGTGTTTCAGTTTGAAAGTCAGCTCGGTAGACAGTGCCTGCACTTGGATGCTTGTAAGGCATCCCAAAGTTATTCCAAGTAGGACTGTGGAGACCCTGTGCTACACCCAACTGAAAAACTGTCCTTTCTTCCTTGGTTACTGTCTCAGTCAACAGCCACATAATTCTAACAGCTACTTGGGCCTAAACACCACTGAGTCATGCTAACAGTTATTTCTTGCCCTCCACGTGGATAGTTATCCATTAACACATCCTATCAGCTCCTCCTTCACACAGCATTCAGAATCCAGCCACCTCCCGCCACCTCTATTAGTCCAAGCTTTGGCTAAGGCACCACCTGTCCACAGTGACAGCCCCCTTTATGGTTTGCTGGCTTCCATCTTGAAAGGGGACTGATGTTTTTGCCCTAAGGCAGATGATGTCATGACCCTGCTTAAGCCCTTCCCTTGCTTCCAGTGCCACTTATACAATGGGTTAACTTGTGTCTTTCCAAAAGACCCATGGAAGCTCAGGATGTGACCTTATGTGGACTTAGGGTCCATTATCACAGATGTTGTCATTAGAGTTGACCCCTAATGCAATACGAATGCTGTCCCTACAACCTACCCACATGGGAACATCATACAGCCACGAAGGCAGGGGCTGGAATAACTTCTGTGGAGGCCCAGGCTTGACAGCACCACCAAGAAGAGCTGGGAAGGCAGCTGCCCAGAGCTTCCTGGACAGTGTGGCCTGGCTGGCACCTCCTCTTCCCGTCTCCAGAGCTGCGAGGAAGCGCATCAATGTTTTAAGCCACCTGGTGTGTGGCCCTTCGTGAGCAACCCAAGGACACCCCATTGTACGTCCTCCTATAACTCACAGTCCTCTCGGGTGCTGGCCCTTGCCTGTTATCTGACCATTGCTGCGCTCTGCCATTCTCACCCCACTTTCTAGCTTACCCGTGGTTCTTGTGCTATCTGGGACAGGTATTCTCAGCTCTCTTCAGGACCCTTCTGCTCCACTCTAAGTCTTGCCAGAGGCCACTCCTACTCACCCAGTCTAAGCAGTCACAATCTGTCAACTGTGCCATTTCATTTTATTCGTTTTCTATAACAATAGACATTTCAGAGCCATTATCATTGTCTGCAATTGCATTTTAAAAGCATTATGCAAAAATGGTCGTACTCAACATGTAAGCTCCTAACTGGGCTCCGATGATGAGCTAGCTCCTCAGAAGGCTGAGATAGGATCATGATGTGAAGCCAACCTGGACAGAAAAGTCCACGAGGCTCTTATCTCCAATAAACTACCAAAGAGCCAGAAGTGGAGCTGTGGTTCAAGTGGTAGAGCCTTGATCAAAAGAAGCTCAGAGTTCCAGTCCCAGGACTGGACACACACACACACACACACACACACACACACACACACACACACACACACACACACACACACACACACACACATGCTCCTGAGGACACAGGTCTTTGCTTGCTTATGTGCCTATGTAGCAGTGACCCACAAATTCTGGGAACTTTAAATCCTCCTGTCCCATTTAACCCCCCAGTTTCATTCAATTCTCATATCTCTATGCAAATAAAACCCAACAGTCATAGTTACTGTCAGATGGTGTTCTGAACACTTTAAATTCATTGAATCTCTCACAAAACCATGCCCCATTTCCTCTGGGCAAGCTGAGGTCCAGAGAAGTTAGAGAACATCTGGGCGGATCCAGCTAAGCTGTGAAGACATGTTCTTCCTCTAGCCTGAAGTTCCTCTGGGATCAAGAGGGGCTCTTGGCTCACTGGATCCCAGCAGCCTGGTGGTATTACCACATTCCGCATTCCTCCACAGAAAATAAAATAACATTTCCACATGCACTGGCCCTGTAAGAATCCCCTAGAAGGGATTTCATGGAAGACTGGATTTTTCTAAAAAGAATTTTGATGGCAGAGGTGGGCATTGGAGATGGAGTTGACTACCCTTATGGCTGAATGCCCATCTATGACCATATTACACAGGACAGAGGGAGTCTTGACTCTCAATCCTCTGTTAAATAATTCCCATCTCCCACTATCCTGTCCTGTCTCCAGGCTGCTGCTCCTTGACTTTTATTAGGGCAGAACAGCTCATCGCATCAAGCCCCCCTCTGTCACCACAAGGAGAACAGGGGTCAAATGACAACTCAACTCCTAACCAATACGTGTGTGGGGGGGGGGGCATTGTATTGGAGCGTGGGTATCTTGTTTGTGCTACAAAACTATTAAGGCAACATGCACAACTATTAAGACTACCTTGATTCTTACTTTGCCATATGCTTGAGTCCACCTTGCTTTGTGCGGGCTTCTCCTGTCTTTTGCATTGAAAGAAGAACTGGGGTCCTGGTACAGCTATATTACCCCCTAACTCCCAACCAATGTTAAGAACGAATTTGATTCCCCTATTGATTTAGTAATGGTTACAGCTGAAAACTAACCCCTCTGGCAACCCTCACCCAACTCCCAAAGACCCTTGAATCTCTTGAAAGCCCACTGACTCAACCCACCTACTGCTTCTTCCACCCCGCCCTGCCCTGCGTGATGACCTGGCCTCTCCTCACCAGCTCACGCACTTCTGCAAAGTGATCCTGCCACTTCCTCACTGCTTGGTGACAAAATATTGTTTTACAGTGATACGTATCTCGTAAGACAATATTTGGAAAGTTATTATCTCCATGTCGCTCGCTGGTCGAGGACATGGAATGATGTCACCCAAAGCCAGATCTACTCTGCTTGCAGCCAGCCCTAGGGGCAGCTGGGGACAAGACATATAAGGTATCGTGGGCTTGATCATCCAGTGGTTTGTCACAGATCGTTCCCCACATGGCTGATAAGGTATATTCAGAATCCCAAAGTGGAAGCCATGACACTGAGCAGTGGCAGAAACAGGGAGGGGACTGAGGGATGGGGAGAAAGTGAGTATAGAAGCTGGGGTAACAAGACTCTGGTAATGAATAGCTTCCCTTCAGAAAGCTGTTAATGTTGACACTGCCTGCTGCTGGTTGGAGATGATGATTATTTTAATGAGTGACTCATACCCAACAAATTCTGTAGAGTCTGAGGCTAGCCAAGGCCCAGCCATGGAAGTCTCAAGATCTTTCTCTATCATCTCCCAAGCAAGAGCCAAATGCCATTATTTGTCACTTGCCTCTGGGATCTGTGTGTCAGCGGCATTCCACAGTGGGGGACAGGTTCAGGAGACCCCAAGATGCCAGCAGGCTCTTATGAGTGGGCAGAGGCTGAGTCCCAGCTCCTCCACCTTAGCTCCCATAAGGGTTGTCACAGGAGAGCCTGTCTGGCAGGACTGTCTCAGAGAGGATGGCTAAGGGCTGTATGTTTGCTTACCATGGACAGAGGACACAGCCTGTGACCAGTCAACCCTACAAACTTGAGACCCTGGGGAAGCTGCCAAGGTTAAATTGACCTGGGTCAGCTCTTGGGAAGATGAAGAACTACTTGAAAACACAGGGCCACTGGGCAAGGGTCAGCTAGGTGCCCACTTGTGCACACAGAGACTCATGGGTCTTGTGGGGGTGGGTCAAACTGGCTGAGTGGGGGCAGGAGTTGCAGCATGTGATTTGCTTCCGTACCCTCTGTGCCAGGACAGGGCTGCAAGGTAGGCGTGTGCTCCGTGCTGCTCTGGCTGGGCCATAGAGACATCCTCACGTTCTCCTTTCCCATTTCACAGTGACAACATTTTAGACTCAGGTGACCAAAGATTTTCCCTGAAAGTGGAGGCTGGAAATGGAATTTCATCACTGAACTGGAATAATGCTAGACACATTGTCCTTGGAGAAAAGTAAGAAATCGTCCCTTAGTCGTTCCTTGTGCCTTTGGGGTGGGGGGAGGGGCATAGTCCAGCTTCATGGCAAAGGTTAATGAACAGCAATTCTCTACGTCCTGGTTCTCAAGGCCCTGGAGGCTGTGCCACTACAATGTTCTCCACAGGACCCAAGAACGTCAACAAGGGGCCTCCTAAGAGGGTGTGGGTACTTCCCTGGCGGGTTCTCCCAGTCCCAGAGAAAATGAAAAACAAAACAAAATAACATTGGATTGGGGAGCTGGACCTCATGTCTACCATACTGGGTTAGGGAGAAGGGAGCTGAATGGACTATGTATAAAATACTAGAGAAGATCTGGGCACTGGTGCTTTCTACCTTCATCCTAGCTACTCAGAAAGTTGTGCCCTGGAGGAGCAAGGTTCAAAGCCATCCCAAGCAGAAAAGTGTGAAACTCCATGTCCAATTAACCCCAGAAAAATGCTTGCCTGGAGGTGTGGTTCAAGTGGTAGGGTACCAGCTGTGAGGGAAAAATTGAGTGTAGGGCCTTGAATGCAAACTCTGATACTATTACACACACACACACACACACACACACACACACACACACACACACACACACGCTTATTCATTACTAGGGAATAGAAATCCAGAAGCAATGCAAGCTTTTGATAGACTTTAATGTCCAAACATAATGAACACAGAGAGCATATATGTATATTCCATGAGTCCATGGTTAATGCTAATTCTTAGTGTTGCATGCTGGGAGTTCTCCCTTGAGCACAGAGGAAGGGGCTGATAGGTAGCAGACAGCAGGAGGCCAGAGCAGAGCCATTCAGTGCTTTCCCCTAGTAAGAAACAAGACTGATTTCTATTAGCAGTGTTACAAAGTTACCTATTCCAAAGTGGGAAGGGGGGGAGAGGGAAGGAATCTGAAACTATATTCATTTGAACAAATGTCTATAAAGAGAAATGACAATTTGATAATACAGTCGATTTATGGACACAATGACAATGGTGAAACACACAGTGGAAGTTTGGGGCCTATTCTTGTTCATCATGATATATAGAATGGGCCAGGAAGAGGGAAAATGTTATTCAAGCCATGTCGAACAAAACAGAATTGACTCCTTCAAGTGGTTTCTTGGGCAGTGAAGTCTGTCTGGTGCCCAAGAAGCTATCCTTTTGCATCAAAGACTGAAGAATCTATTAGTCTCCAGAAGCTTCTCTACAAGTTAAGGACCATGACTTCTCGGGGCTGAAGTTTCCTCCTTCCAGCTTTATCCCTGCTCTTTTTCTGTATTAGGTAGTTTCTGCAGGAGGAAAAAAAAAAGAACATTATTTTGTGTGTTGTTGCATGGGTCTCTAGAAACCCGCTCCTGAACTGTATCATAACTCTCACTAACAACCCGCTTTCGTGGTTCACAGATCTTTTATAAGCCTATTTTAGGCATTTGATTATTGCCTGACTAATAATAGGGACTCGTTTTGTCAAAGAACAGACAGGAGGATGTGGTGTAAATTGTAGCGTATAATTGCTCAGTGACTGCCATTGAAAATTCCTAGTTACTGGAGTAAGAGCGTGTCTCTCTTAGGTGTGAGTAGCTATTTTTTTTTCTTCATGTAATAATTAGGCTGTGAGAACGCAAGCAGAGAAACCCACCCAGAGAGCAAAATTAAAAAAAAAAAAAGAGGAAAAGAAAAATATCCTGAATCACCTGTTGAGGTCCTTTACACTGCCTGGAGGAAGACATTCAGGGAGAATGTGGAAGGCCCCAGGCACCAGTTGAGTGTTTGGTGTCTGAAGCAGGTGAGGGGTGGCTGGCAACTGAGGAATCACACACCAGTCTGGTGTGATAAGCTTGGGGATCAGAGAACTTTAGTTTCTAAACTGCTTACTCCCATGACACCCACAGGTAGAACACTCTGAAATGGGCCCATCTGGAGCAAGTCACTGGACTTTCTACTTGGGATGACCCAGCAGTAACAACTTACACAAAAACCCAGCAATGATGTGCCCTAGTGGCTCTCGCCTGTAATCTCAGCTTCTCAGGAGGCTGAGATCTGAGGATCATGGTTCAAAGCCAGTTCAGGTAAGAAAGCCCTTGAGACTCTTATTTCCAATTAAACCACCAGAAAACCACAGTGTCGTGACTTCAAATTGTAGAGTGCTAGCCTTGATCATAAAAGCTGAGGCACAGTGCCCAGGCCCTGGGTTCAAGCCTTGTGTTCCTCCTCCACCCCCCCCCCCAAAAAAAAAGCCTAGTAGGCAGTGTCTTCACTGCTCTGCATCTCATCTAGTATTTTGCCATGTCAAATATTCAGATGCCTGGAGTGGGATTGGGGTAGAGAGGTAGGGTCTGGGTTGCCGTGTTGGCTCCTTGTCTAGGTTTATGCTTATGCCACATGTAGGTCTTTGGAATTGCTTAGAATCTACTCAGGAACAATATTTTCTTCTCCTCCCTGCCTGGTTAGGGATCCTGAAGTTCTGAACATTTGGAATTTTTTTTTTCTGGCTTGTGTGTAGCTACTCCCGTGGCTGGAAACCATTCTTCTTGGTTGTTTCATTTGAGAGATGAGAAAACCTCTCCATTTAATTTTTGTTTCTCTTTTTCTCATGAGCATCAAAACAGAGGGAAGCCCCTTAAATAGGGCCCCTTGTGGTCTACATTTTCACGATATTATCAATTAATTTAACTTACCGGGTAGGAACTACCATGGTATCAAGCCAGCCATGTGTTAATCCTGTTCTTAAGTGATCTTCAGTCAATTTGGGATGGGTGGAGCAAAGCAGATAAATCACAGAAACCAAAATGTTTGAGGCCAGGGAGGCCAGGGAGGCTAAGGCCTATACTGTGGTTCCTGAGATCCTGGTAGGTGCCAGGGCAGAGGCTGCCAGGCAGTGAGGCTGAGAGCAGAAGATCCCAGTGGGAGCACTTTCCTCCTCCTCCCATCGGCTGCTCCCATCCTCTCTGTTTCCCTTTGCAGAGGTGGATGACATAGATGTGGGTTTCTGTGTCCAATGAGGTGCTTCAGGGCAAACTAGGCCAGGGACACAGCCCTGCTTGTCCCATGCCCCTAGGCCACTCAGAGGCCATGGGGCCTCCCCCAGCTAGGCTGACTGACTTCACGAGGGCTGGAGGTGGCCACCAGTGAGTGGAATGCCAGAGGTGTGCCCATGCATGAAAAGACGTGTCATCCACTCTGCAGCCCGCCTCCTGCTCTATACTCTCTAGGAGTCTGATCTGCAGTGTGTTCCTGGGTAGGGAGTATGGTGAAACACTTCCTAGCTCCTCCATCCTGCTGGGTCTAAGGCACTGCGGCCTGGTGCCCACATAGAAGGCAGAACACCATTCGTAAGGCACAGTTTCAGAGCAGGTGCCAGGAGAGAGGGCTGGGCTATATCAGCCACCAGGTTGTAAGCAGTTAAAAGTTAGAGCCTCAGAGTCAGGGACCTAGACGTGAGTCTTTAGTGGTCCCAGTGGCTCTAGGACCTTGGGCAAATCATGGATCTGCTCTGGCTTCACTTTGCTGTTCTATATGGGGAAGTAAGGAGGGACCAACTTTGCAGATGTTGTTAGTGTGCATAAAGTGCTTAACACAATGCACTAACACAGCTAGTACATTTTTTTTGCCAGACCTGGGACTTGCACTCAGGGCCTGCGCACTGTCTTTGGGCTTTCTCAAGACTAGAGCCCTACCATTTGAGCCAGAGCATCACTTCTGGCTTTTACTATATATGTGGTACCGAGGAACTGAACCCCGGTCTGTATGTATGCTAGGCAAACACTCTACCACTAGGCCAAACTTCCGGCCCCACAGTTAGCTCTTTATAAACTCAGTCTGCTACTGTTAAAACTCATTTAGCAAAACAAGTTTGAAAGAGTGATTTAGGAATACTTACAAACTTGCCACCATCACACTTGGGACTCGGTGGATAGCTTTGACAAAGGCCAAGAGTATGTTCTAAGAAAACAGAAGTAAACATGAGAAGTGCATTATCTGCATGGATACTTATCCTAGCATCCTTTGTGGTAAGGAAAAGCTAGAATTATCAAAATGTAAAATAATAGGAAATGACTGTCATTAGAAAGTGTCTCCAGTTGGGTAAGAGAGAATGCTTGATGGGAGTACATTATATACATGTGTAGAAATGTCACAAACCCTCACTGTCTTGTACAACTAATGTATGCTAAACTAGATAGATAGATAGATAGATAGATAGATAGATAGATAGATAGATAGTTATTATCAGTCCTGGGGCTTGAACTCTGAGCCTAGGCACTGTCCCTGAGTTCTTAAGCTCAAGGCTAGTGCTCTACCACTTGAGCCACAGTGCCACTTCTGGTTTTCTTGTGGTTAATTAGAGATAAGAATCTAATGGACTTTCATGCCCAGGCTGGCTTTAAACTGTGATTCTCAGTTTTCAGCCTCCTGAGTAGCTAGGATTGCAGGTGTGAGCCACTGGCACCTGGCTAGCTATTATTATTAATAAATACAAATTTTAAAAGGGTACCTCTCATTCACCGAGGGCCTTCTATGCTACAGACATGAAACGCATATAATCTTACCCAACATCTTTGTAAGTTATTTTCTTGATTTACAAGATCCAAAAATGAAGGGCAGAGGAGGAAAGGCCCAGTAGGAAGTCCAGGATGAGTTTGCCAGGATCTAATCACAAGGCATGGGTGAGACATCGTAGTAGTGATAAGGATAGGAGGAGCTAGAAAGAAGCCCAGGTGCCTGCCAGTGGTCATTAAAACCAAGAATAAGATACATGGGCGCCATTTCATCAGAACTGAATGTTGGGAGGAAGAAGCCAAATGTTGACATCTACTTTGTGTTTGTTCTCTGTGATGGTTTAGGTATTACGTTTGCCCTTCATGTATTATTAAGTTAGCCACTAATGTGAAGAAATGGCTGGACCTTCAAGATATTAGACCTAGAAAAAAAGGTCATTAGGTCAATGAGGTAGATGCCGAAGTCTCTGGACACGAGTGGCTCTGCCTTCCCCTCTCACAGTGTAGATTGTTTTTCCTCTCCAATTTTATCTTGCCGTAATGCCATCTGCATGGCATATTCAGACAAGACCCCCTCCCCTAAAACCAAATCACAGATAAGTCCAATCTTGAATTTTTAGTCAATGAAGCTGTGGATGAACCAACTGCTTTCCTTTACAAAGTAACCAATCTCAGATATTTTGTTATAGCTATGGAAGACTGACTAATGAATGCATCCTTCCATAAACCGCTGATTTACACGATCTGATTTCAAGCAAAAGATGGATCTGGGCCGTTCCACTTCCCATATATAATTGTCCCAGTGTTTCCCCAGGACTAAGAGAGAGGAGAGGAAAGAAAGTCTACATAGCCCAATAGGATAGACCCTATTTGTGGGAGAGGCCATCTTTTGGGAGTTGTCATCATGGTGAGATCCAGCTCTCAGCAGAGACACAGCAGGAAAAATTGGAGTGGGGCAGGGGAGAAATACCAAGCTTCCCTCCCTGCAACCTCCACATTCTCATCTCCCTCTGGTGCCTCCCTTGCAACAGCCAAACCTAAGCAGAGGCCAGAAGGCAGGAGAGTTTGATAATGGAGCCCAGCAGTGTCAACATCAGAAACAATCACCTAATGCCTAGCCAACCTGTTCCAGCAGGACAGAGGGTGGAGTAGACAATGGCAGGGGAGGAGGTGCGGAGAGCGGGCATCAAGCATCGGATGACACCAGAGTTACATTTCTAGGGAATAAAATCACCAGATAATGTTGAAAGATTAAACCCAAACCTGAGAGCTTTGTGTTAACTTATGTCAAATCGTATCATCTTGTCTCTCTCTTTCCATTCAACGAATCTAGAGACTGTGTGAACCAAGTCTGCTGGCTGGGGACAGATGGTTTATGTGGCCTCTGCCATCAAATGTGCTTGGTATTGTTGGGGGGGGGGAGAGGGAGAGAGACAGAGAGAGAGAGAGAGAGAGAGAGAGAGAGAGAGAGAGAGAGAGAGAGAGAGAGAGAGAGAGAGAGAGAGAGAGAGAGAGAGAAGAGAGAGAGAGAGAGGGGGGGTAGATAAAATAAAGCAGTGCAACAGATATTCTCAGTAGGAAGTGTGAGTGAACATTAAGAATGAGGGAAAGGAGCAGTTCATTCTATTTTGCCATATGCTGCCCTCCACCATGTTTTCTTATAACACGAGACCTTCACGGTGTGCCAAAAAGGTGAAGATATCTTGCTCTTGGGCTTGTCAACCTCTAGAGCCATGAGTCCTGTAAGCCTCTGTACTTCATGAATGAACACCCATGGCTAGAACGGATGAGTTGGTTAGAGGGAAATGAGGAGGATGTGGTGGCTGGAGATTTGTGGTCTACTTTTTAATTGTCATGGGCCCTGAGCAAAGCCCTTCTTCTCTCTGAACTTGAGTGTTGTCATGTATAAAATGAGGCGAAGATTTCCCACCAAGTTTCTTCAAAGGTCAGGTGGGGATAAGTAAAGAGGCAAATGTGTAGTGTGGGAATGTTCCCTCACACCCCATCATTTTCAGAGGATGAGACACCCTGCTCTGTCTAGGAATTCACATGGACCACGGAGACCACCGTCACTCTCCTTCAACTCTGATGGCCTTTCTTCTAGCAGAACTATAAAAAACATACAAGGGTCAAAAGACCTAGAAAACAGAGTGAAAAGAACGGTGTAGTGAGTATTCCAGACCGTGAGACTCAA